>NC_084836.1:117039457-117341957 GCF_033115175.1 Lepus europaeus | reverse complement strand
TTCTCGAATGGCTGGCCCCCTTTGTACCCCTGGCTGTACTGAGCACCCCTGAGAGTTCCCCACCAAACCACTGAGTCCATCTGAGCTTCACTCAGCTGTCTTCGTAAGTCAGCAGAAGGAAAAACACAGGACCACTGTGCCTTGAGCTACAACAAATCCTGGACAACTCCCAGCTCGGGTCTGTATCTCCTGAGGAAACTTCTCACGGCATCAGAGCTCTGGGACAGACCCCGGGAGATCAAACAGCCTGGAAAAACAAGGGTTCTAAAGCACTCAAAAATCCCAGAACATTCACGGTGGAAAGGGTGATGATCCACTCTGACCTCCACTCTGTTCTCACACAAGTGAAATGACCTCACCCTCTGCACCTTTTCCTGTGAGCCTCACTTTCCCCATCCTATAAACCTATACTCACCACTGCATGATCCTTATTTGACATCCATACTCCCTGCACTATTATTTACATATTTTTAAACAATTGATTTTAAATGGATTCATTTTATTTTTAACATTGGATTCAGCAATAACGGCCATGGAATCATGTTGTTAATGTATTAGGTATACTTTCACAGCAAATTAAAACCATAACTATTGCACAATGCCCGCTCCTATCACCTAGCCTATGACTTTGTTACATCTGTAACAAGCTGGGAATAACACTATGGCTTTGTTACATCTGTAACAAGCTGGGAACAAGACTCCCGGTCAGGGCCAAAGGTCTTTTCCAGTAAATATTTTAGGCTTTGCTGGCCAAGAGACAAAATAAAGGACATCATATAGATTCTCCTCACATACTATGAGACTGGTATGTTTTTCCTCAATTATTAAAAAATGTAAAAAGTGTTCTAGCTTTCACATCATACAAATGCAGGTGGTGAGAAGACTGCGGCTTGTGGGTTATAAGTGGTCAAGCCTGCTTGGACTCACATATCTGACATCTATTTGAATCTTCTCAGAAATTTCTGTAACAGCCAGTGAGAAACTATAGGACTTATGGGATGACTGTGGAGATGAAACCAGCTGAACATATTAAGTGCTTAGCATATCACTCAGCACAAAGCAAGTGCTCAATACTAGCTGTTTTTTTGTATTGGCCATCGTCACAGTCTGCTTGGTGAAACACTGCGTACTTAGCCTGACACGCAGTCGGTACTCACCAAATGACACGTGCTATTATTACTTCAAATGGTTATAACAGTGCATCCTAACCTTCCAAGAAGATCAGACTCAATTGTGGGATTATTTTTAAAGACACATGCTGGGTTTCTATTCCCAGACATCCTGATTCCAAAATTCACCCAAGGAATAAATGGGGCACTTGCAGCTTTCTAACCCCAAACTGAAGGCTTAGAGAGAGCATGTAGTGGACAGCAGGATTAGAAATTCCTGCTCCTAGATTGGCTCTTGGCTCTGCCTGTGCAATGTTCACACACAACACAGGGGTGCTCATTTCCTTTGTAAAATAATGGAATCAGTTAGCAGCCAATGTCAACTGGGGCTGTTATGTGCCAGACCTTGGGTGAGTGAAGGGGATTCAGCCACAAGAGAAAAAGGCCCTGTAGCACTGCAGTCCCCCTTCCTCGCTTCCATCCCTGCATCTCCCTTTATTTTTCCTCCTGGGCCTTTTCACCATCTGACATCATAAATGTAGATTGGCTTTGCCCAGGAGAGCAGGGACCTGATATGTCTCATCACTGCTGTTCCCAAGCCCAGAACAAGGCTTGGTAACCTGCAGTAAGTTCAGCAGAGATTTGAGTTACCAGGGTGAGCAGGGAACTATGCACCGGGCCAACCCAAGGAGAGCCCAAGCCAGCAGGCTGCTCGTTCTTGGAATGCAGCAGCTAGGAGCAGGCCCCTTGCTGGCTACTCTGAAATCAGCACAGGAAGCCTCAGCTTACTTACAAAATACCGTAAGGGTTTAATGGGATAGTGCTCAATGTGTAGAAACTGCTTCCTACATAGCTAAGTGTTGGTTTCCTCATCACTTGGAACTGAGTAAACCAGAAAACAGCTCAAGAAAGTTTCTGCACATTGTTGCAGAGATAAACTGAGTAACCAGCCTTGTGCCCCCATGTCCCCAATCATACAGCTTGACAACAAGCATCTGTCTCCTGGGCGGATATTTATTGAGCTTCTGCTGTGAACTGGGCATGATGCTAAGGCCTCAAGACTTGGGAGCAACAAAATCTGGCCCTCACAGAACTTACTGTCTGGGCAGAGACAGCGCATAGGGAGCAATGAAACCAGGAATCAAAGAGCCCAAGAACCCACCCCTGGGTGGCCCAGGGCAAGGCTGGAAGCTATGTGGTGCCTTCAGGCCTGCGATGAGGATGTGGTGGAGCTGAGCCAGTCTTAGGAGACAAGAAAGGTCCCCTGAGCGAGACTTGAACCATGCGCCGGCATTAACCGGACTAAGAGGAGGCACTGCTGGGCATGGAATGAGGGCAGAAAGCAGCCAGAGTGCAGGCGTGGGGAATATGAGGACCCCACGTCAGGAAGGAAGGCAGGAGCCAACCACTTAGGGGCCTATAGGCCAACTCTTCTCAGATCTGAAGGTTCTCCCCAACCCCCCAGGGCCTATAGGCCAACTCTTCTCAGATCTGAAGGTTCTCCCCAATCCCCAGGGCCTATAGGCCAATTCTTCTCAGATCTGAAGGTTCTCCCCAATCCCCCAGGGCCTATAGGCCAACCCTTCTCAAATCTGAAGGTTCTCCCCAATCCCCCAGGGCCTATAGGCCAATTCTTCTCAGATCTGAAGGTTCTCCCCAATCCCCAGGGCCTATAGGCCAATTCTTCTCAGATCTGAAGGTTCTCCCCAATCCCCCAGGGCCTATAGGCCAACTCTTCTCAGATCTGAAGGTTCTCCCCAATCCCCAGGGCCTAGAGGCCAACTCTTCTCAGATCTGAAGGTTCTCCCCAACCCCCCAGGGCCTATAGGCCAACCCTTCTCAAATCTGAAGGTGCTCCCCAATCCCCCAGGGCCTATAGGCCAACCCTTCTCAAATCTGAAGGTGCTCCCCAATCCCCCAGGCCCCACGAATCCTGTTTAAGCACAGGTCTTACTCAGCAGGTCAACATGAGATCCCAGGCCAGGAGGTCCGCAGGCCACCATTAAGTAGGGAGGTTTCAGGCCACCTCTTTATGCCAAGTATGGGGCTGAGGGAGGGGGAGGGGGTGGGCTCGGGCTGGACTTTAGGAGCCCATCTTGCAGCTATCAAGGAGCAAAACCTTCTGCCTACAGCTTGGGAATCTTTTGGAAGCCACCAAGATTCAGTTGGAACTTCTGCCTTTTCCCAGCAGTGCTGCCCGCGCCTATGTCAGCCTCGGTTCTAGGTGGCATCACTGCGAACAGGCTGCCATTGCCTTGCTTGGGGGTTGCAACTGAGACTCTGGGAGTGACAGAGGGGACAGCTCACACATATGTAAAATACAAATATAGATAGATAGATAGATAGATAGATAGATAGATAGATAGATAGATTTAAGTTGAGCTAGGTCTGCTAAAAAGAACATAGATACATACATAGACAATTTTTGAAAAGCAATGAAAGCCACACATGGGATTGAAATGGAATCTCACAAACACTAGTTCATCTCCAGTCCATGAACTAACAATCCAGTCCCACAGCACATTCACTGCTGATGCCTGAAGAAGCCCAGATTGGCAAGCTCAGGACTGCCAGTCTACACAGTCAGGCCAGTCACTGTTGGGGTGTGGACCTCCTAAAGATGAGTAGCCAGAAGTCAGTGAGCAGCACAGGGCAGGGCTGAGCCCCCATGGGGGTAGGTGTGCACACAAGCCGCAGCAGAGGAAGCCGGGAAGGTGTGTCCCCTCCAGAGACAGCAGGAAGCAGAACAAGGAAAGCGCTGCCTTTGGAGCACCTCTCCCATGTCTATCAGTGTCTCTCAAAGCCCACCTGTCGACAAAGATGGGTCCGAGGAACACTGCCCTGATAACCCCAGCCACTCCCAGTGAATGTCCCCCCAAGGTTGTGGACCAACCCCAAGCTTGCGGCTCAATTTAGTTACATGCTTCTGCAGGTTTAAATCAAGGTGGCCCCAAGTCAAAGGTGCCAGCAGCTTGTAAGACACAGTAACTGAGGAGCTACTAACCAGGAATGGTTTCTATAGAATATTCTATATGCAGTGGCTGGCACTGTGGTGTAGCAGGTTAAAACTCTGGCCTGAAGTGCTGGCATCCCATATGGGCACCAGTTCTAGTCTCAGCTGCTCTCTTCCAATCCAGCTCTCTGCTATGGCCTGGAAAAGCAATAGAAGATGGCCCAAATCCTTATGCCCCTGCACCTATGTGGGAGACCCAGAAGAAGCTCCTGGTTCCTGACTTCGGATCAGCTCAGCGCCAGCCACTGTGGCCATTTGGGGAGTGAACCAGCAGATGCAGGACTCCCCCACCCCCTCTCTCTACCTCTCTATGTAATTCTGTCTTTCAAATAAATAAAAATAAATTCTTTTTTAAAAAGAATATTACATATGTTGGGGCTAAATCAACGGCAGCCAAGGCCCACAGCTTTGGATACACACATGATTCAGCATGAACGCTGCAGGTAGAGTGTCACACACACATAAGCACATTGCCTTAGAAGATGTCAGCAACCTAAAGACAGAAGATAAAAGGCTTCTCTACATGTCAGATGTACCCTAGGTAATGCTGTATCAGCATTTGCCCCAGGAAACACTTTGCCAGCCAACCTGAAGAATTGCAAAAACAGTAAGAGAAATCAGACAAACTCCAACTCTCTTTACCACCAAATGCTGGTACCCACCGCCTTCCTTACCCAAGCAAGGCAGAGAAGTGACACTCCCCGGGTGGATCTGACAGCCATTTTTCTCCCATTCAACCTCACCACATCTCTCATTCCTGACATACAAAAACATTTTTTTAAACCGTGAGCATCTTCATCATTTCAGGCTCGTCAGTTCCCATTTTGCCTAATTAATAAATAAATCAAAACCTGAAAGGAAGTGAAAGTTGGGAGGAACTTTTGGCCCAAAGCAAAAAGGTGCTCTGGTGAGCTAAGCTTAGAACGCGGCTCTTCCAGTCCTGCTGACTCATTGTGAGAGCGACCTTTCACCCCATTTGCACCTCATGTGAGGTCCAGGAAACAACGTGCCTAGAGCACGAACAAAGTCCTCCTAAGAGTACATCCGTCTCTCCAAGTACATCCTTGCACTATTCTAGCAGTGCTCCAGCCATTTTTGGTGACTGGCACCATGTGGGAATTTGCTGAGCCACATAGGTGCCAAGCGTGCCTCAAGTGTTCTATATGCACAATCTGCATAACCCACACGCAACCACTAAACATCTGGTGCTTAGGAGGCTAAATCATTTGTTAAGGTCAGACAGAAAGTGAAAACGAGGACGTGAACCTCAGGCTGTCTAGGTTCAAGGTCTTTGTACTGCAGAGCATGTAGTACAAAGCTAGGGACTTTGCTAACCCAGTATCCACTTCCTACTTTGGGAATACTGCCCTGTTCCTGCTTTGGTAAATCACCATGAACCACTCCTAGCCCTGTAGTTCTTGGAGACACATGGCCCAGGCAGGCCAGCTGATCCCTGTGATTAGAGGCAACGAGGTAAACCCAACTGGGTGAACGTCAACCCCAGAGCTCTCAGTGAGGTCTCGGAAGACGATGCTCTCTTCTGCCAGGGTCACTAAGCCAGACGGGTAGTGCTGTCATGTGGCCACTAGGGCCACCAGATGTGTAAATCTTCTGATGGTGAAGGAAGGAAAACAGAGTCAGAGAGAGAGAGAGAGAGAGAGAGAGAGACCTTGTTCCAACTCCATCCCCTGGGTCTCTGTAGGTGCTGAGGCTGGGGATCAGCAGAGATACTCAGAGAATATACAATTTATCACAGGCTGCAGATTTCAGCAAAATAAAAATTCGCTGAGTGTAACTTCGGAGTCAAACATGCCTGACCTTAAGTCCTGGTTCCATTATATATTTACTACGTGAGCAAATTACTGGACAATCCTGTGCCTTCATTTTATTATCTGGAAAGTGGGGATAATTGTTTCTCTACTTCCTCAACTGAGAGGAGGCTAAATGAAGACAGGTACATGTAAGCCATGCAGGGCACAGCCTGGCATGGTGCACACTCTTAGAAAATGGTAATGCATTTGAGTTTTTCTGTTCCAGGGAACAAAATAGGAAAGAAAAGCATAGGAAAAGCAGGTAGGCTCGATTGAGTGTCACAGTGAGCAGTAAAAAGAACTCAGGGCAGCCACCTGGGGAAGATCTGGAGACCCTCCGTGCACGTCATTGTCATAAGAGCTGATGAGGGGCTGGTGCGCAGAAAGAGGACCTGGGTTCAGGAGAATTCATTGGAAGGAAATCAGGGAACCACAGCTAACAAAAATGGCAGGGGCTGCCTGGGATACAATCTGGGGGAAAGCAACTGTCAGTCCCAGAAACAGTCATACATACAAAGAGAACTGAGCTTGAGTTCCTAGGGAGCCACGCATTATCTCAGTTTACCCTTCCATCCATCATCCATCCATCCATCACCCTTCCTTCCTTCCATCCATCATCCATCCATCTCCCTCCCTCCCTCCCTCCCTCCCTTCCTTTCTCACTTTCTCCCTCTCTCCTTCCTTCCTTCCTCCTCCCTCCCTTCCTCTACCCACCTAACACTCCCTCAGCTCTTACCAGGTGCCTGGCTTAATTCTAGGCCCTCCATTGTGAAGCTCAGGAGACAGAGCTGTGCCTTGTTTATCCTTGAACTCTCACCCCATAGCACAGGGTCTTGAAAACCACAGAAATTAATAAATACCTGTTGAAGGAATAAAAGAATGACCCTCAAGCACACATACCCCCTTCACGGAACTTCCTTTCCACTAATGTGTTTGATCTACCCCAGCCTCCTTCTCTCGGTAAGTCTCCAAACTTCTTTCCCATTACCCGTGGGAGGAGACTGGACCCTGGAGGATGTCCGCAGCGGCAGCAAGGCTCAAGCTCAACTCACCCCACAGACTTCCCTCTGTGCCTCTTATTTCTGCTGTTTCTCCCGTGGGAAGCTAACACATCTCAACCTACAAACTATATCTCAACCTACAAACTATATCTCAACCTACAAGCTATATCTCAACCTACAAACTATATCTCAACCTACAAACTGTACTATTGTTGCTTCCATAATTTCAAACACTGTAGGAAGCCCTTCCCTCATTTTCATTTACATTTTTCTTTCTTTTAATAAGAAGTTAGTAAGTTCTCGTTACTACTGCTTCGTCTTGGTGGGGGCATTCCTCCTTAACGTTTCCAATTCCTTCTCTGCAGTGCAGGGTAACAGTTTGAAGGATGTGCCTGAGAATTCAAACTGGAGTCACAAGCAAGGGTTCTTGTTTGTTTTGTCAGAGTGCACTGGCCGATGCAGAAGTCAAGCCCAAGTACAAAACTTGTCTTGTGGACTGGGTGCTCAGGGGACTGTGGTCTAAAATAAAATTCAGATCATGGTTTTTTAAAAAAGAAAAAAAAAAACATCCTCACACAGTGCATTGCTACACGTTTGAAAACATCTCTGTGTTCCTTAAATGTTCTGCTAAGAGTACTAGCTGGTCATTGCACAGGAAATGCAGGAATACGTTATATTTTAATCAGGGCACATAAAACACTGTCTAGAATGTTATGCTGCCTGGGGGAATGCAGTGAGCAGGGAACTTTTACAAACTCCAGGTCAGTCTCCCCATTACATCACCATGAAAAAAAATAAATTTATGAGGTTAAATTATATGGATGTTATATATTGGAACTGTTAGCCCATTCCCACATGAGAATGTTGGCTGAAAAAGCCAGATTCCCTGAGAGAAATTTCTAAGTCCTTCTATTGTGGATGTTTTTATGGTAACTTTCCATGCACACAAAAAAAGTGAAGACTTACTCTTTGAAGGTAATGAAATGAATAACAAAAGAGAAATCTAACAAAAAATTCTAAATTCCAATAGCAAGGACACCTGAAAGAGCTACTTACATTACTCTTCTCTGAGATGATAATACAGAAGTTATTTTGTGGAACTTCCCGGTGATTTATTTGATCTATTCCTCATCTAAGTGATTGGAAACACAGATGTTGATGCTATAACTTTGCCTCCAGTAAATAATTCCTCAAAGGACTCACATTTGTTTAACCTTAGTCACAAGATGATAAAACTTATTAAACATTTATGGAAGCAGCAACACCGTCCTGTTGGTTTATGTGTTTGGCAAGTTTGAAAACTCACTCTCCCAACTTTCCACCTTCCTCTCACCTCTCTTAAAGAAAATATCTGGATAAATCCGCGTACCTGAATCACAAAGATTATTTTTCTCCCTTCCTTTTTCATTTCTCCATTTGCAGTTACAGATTGACAGTAAACAGAAGGGCTGCCATCATGATCTTAAAGAACAATAATTAAACCAAAGGGACTGCAGGAAAGGCGCTCCTATGGGATTGGCAGAGGAAGAGTAAAAACCCCACTGGGGAGCTGTTTTCTTATGATTGCCAGGCTGCTTCTGAGATAAGCAAACATCCACGTGTGCAACGTGATGCATTCATTTATCTACTCAACAACATTTACTAAGACGCTACCACATTCAGCCCTGCAGCCAGACACAACCTGGGCAGCTAGGCTCCAGGAACCTTGAACAACCATGCATTGGTTCATGCACTCATGTGTTCTACCAGAACACCTACTGTGTTCCAGCTATCAGCAATGAAACAGCCCGTGATCGCCAAGATCAGTCCCTGACATGATATAACACGTAGTATGGGGAGGAAGATAGACAGGGAAGCAGAAATCACAACAGGATGTGGACTCGATTTCTGGGGCTACCTGTCCTTTGTACGGAACTTAGCACTCATCTCCCCGTGCAGGGACAATCTAAGTAACTATGGACTGTTCTATTACCCAGGGCCATAACCAGGAGGGCAGGGCGTGGGGCCCAAGGGATCACCCTAGGGAAATACATTGTGATATTTGCTTCATGTGCATGGAGAAAATTCTGAAGAGCTTTCTAGTGTTTCCAGTAGTAGCTTGGCCTTGGCAAGACCATCTGCACATCCCAGGTCTGCCATAAACCCAGAACTCATGCATAATAGAGGTTTTTACACTTCCACCCCATCCCCCACCACACAAGACATACAGACTAACATAATATACCTAATCCATATATCACATACACACACTAAAACACACCCACTGCACACTACATACAGAAAACCCAGCTTACACACACTTGGATGACAGACCCCCAACATGCAAGCATACATGTGCACACAGGCACACACAGCCCAGTTCTAAGGCTGATGCTGGTCTTGGCTTTGAGAAGCATCTGCTGCAACTCAGATCTTCTAAACCCTGGAGTCCACCTCATTTCCATTTCTACCCCCAGGAGCTAGCAGTGCCTCAAATTGCAGGAAACTGAAGTTTAGCTCCTTAAAATGTTTATGGCAGGACTGGCTATTGCTAGTGACTCCCCCTCCTAACACAAACAAAATCCTTTCTTTGACCCCACCCATCCATGCACCTGTAACGCCCCTCAGAGCCCCAGCCTCTACAACAGATGCTCAGCTTTCAATCCTGGTCCACCACGAACTCTGAGGGCAGATACAATTTATTTTGTGCTATTTATGTTTTTCTTTTTACTTCCCCCAGTTCCCTACCCCACCCCAAGATGGCTACTAGCAGTTTTCTTGATATATGTGGAACTGAAGCCATTTTGATGGCTGAGTTGCACTCATTACTGGGACCAGTGCTATCTTTGATTGAGGTTCAGTTTACTTACTTTAAGCAGACATTGAGTAAGTGCCTACTAGGTGCAAATTAGCCAGTTACATTTTTGGTTAGAGACTCATACATCTCAGTGAAGGTACCAAGAGTGTGTAAAGTATGAAATATGAGCTGTTTCAGCAATGTTTATTTTTCTCAAATGATTCTCCTGTGAAATGCAGTAAAATTCTCACAGCTCTTTTTCTCCAAATAAATTACTTATGTGACAATTGTAAAAAGTTTCCAAGAATATTCAGTACAGATTGAGTGTGATGGTGAAAAATTTAAAACATGTTAAATGTCTATTAACAGAAGAACCTGTAAATGAGTGGAAGTGTGCATTCCTACTATGGAATATTATAAAGCATATAAAAAGGAATTGGTTATATCTTTGAAAAATCTATCTCCTCTCTCAGATCTATCTGTCTACCCACCCACTTGGGTAGAGCTCCAAACATCCAGTAAAAACAAATAATTTTCAAAATATAGTGTAAAGCTACTTATACAGATTTTTAGACATAATCAAAAGAACAATATGTTTCTGGCTACATATACACATCCAAAAAACTGCAGATAATGGAAGCGATGCACATAATTCTTAGTAGTGTCTGTGTAGGGAGAGAACAAGTATATATGTAATAAGTACTATTTGTTCAATACTTGTACAAATACTGTTCTAAGAACTCAATAAGTATTGATTTTATAAATCCTCATAAAAGCACTTGGCAATAAGAAATCTCCTTATGCCTATTTTATTGGACTGAGACACAGATGTTTAAGTGTGACGTTCACAGAGGACTTAACTTCATTTGCAAAATCTAAGTCCTTTAGATCCGAAATTTATTGATTGGACGAAACAAGTTCATCCCACTTCTGACAGCTCTTTCTCTCTTCCATTCCTTCAGATTCACTACCGCCACCCAATACTAATAAAGAAAATATTAATGTTAAAGACAGTCAGACGGGATGGTAACTTCATTCCACTTCCCATCAGAAGAACCTCAAGTCAGATGGCTAGGCAGTTTGCCAAACTTTGTATTATTACAAGGGTTTCTTTTAAAATGTCACCCAGAAAAAGTAATCAAATATTTGAACAATAACAAGAAGGAATAGTTGATTTTTTTTCAAGAAAGACCCTATCATGATTTCTGTGGTGAGCAACATTCTCCTTCTGAGATGTGACCCCTTGAGCCTCACGATCTCCTAGTGTCACCTACAGTTAAATACAAACAAGTCCAAGACATCTTCAGAGAGCCCAGCCGTAAACACGGTGAGGGAGCCTGAGAGGCTCTGTGAGGGCAGCTCCTTTCGTTCCCTGGTGGTGGTCAGGGAACCGCGGCAGTGCGTGTGCTCCCTATCTCCTGATGGCCAGGAAGGATCATGGAGCCCACGGGAGATTTATGAGGAACAGCTGAGCGGCGTCTGACCGCAGGACAGATCCTCCGAGATGCTGGAGGCGTGGGTGAGCACGATCCTGGCTGAGGCACGGCAGATGGACCGTGTTGGGGTTTCAGGTTTTTTTTTTTTCCCCCTACTTTTGTTTAATAAAACAGCAATAGTTTTATAGAGATGCCATTGTGGGAAGTAAAGAGATATTGAAAATCCTTTTTGTTTTTTAACGTTCCTAGGCTCAATTTTTACAGACAGTATTTGAGACTTAAATAAGCATGATGGTTCTTTATATTTTTTTTTTCTTGGAGGCAACTGATTTACTACAATGTAAAGGAAACATGAATTTCAGTTCATGCCCTTGGCCTCCTCGTATTTATACGAAACCATGAACCTTTATTTATGTGACTCTGCTGCAAACCATTAAACACTGTGTGAAGTCACAAAGCACCACACTGAGTACTGGGGCTCTGATAGGCAGACTCGGGGTCCAATATCCTATCTAAAAGTTTATGTGATCATACTCAGGCTACTTGAAATTTCCCAAACTTAATTTCCTAGTCTATTCAATGGGCCAATGTTAATGACATCCAGCTTAAGCGATGTCTTGGGAGAGACTGTAGACAAAAATCTGTCTGTACCTGGTAAATGTTAGCTTATGGCTAAGCTTGGTCCTTCGGGTGTAGCCAGTACGCAGGTCAGTGCGTGGCAGCCATTATGACAACAGCAATCATGATCGGCGTCCTAATCACCGTCATCCTTCCCGCGTTCACCCACGGGAGCACAGGAGCTAGAGACAAAGGGCTTGGCTATCTACTGACCAAGAGGAATTAGGGGGAGAAAAGAGGGACGCAAGCGTCATAAACGAGGGAGGGGCATTGAAGAAAGGATGAGAAAAATGTGGAAAAGACAACACGGAAGTACAGGAGATTCCAAAGAAGAAAACCAGATTTTCTGCTCGCTTATTCCACAGAGTTTCCAGAATTTTAGAAAGCGTACAAAATGAAGAGTCGCCACATCTGGGAGAATCCTTTCATTTCTAGCCAGGAAACGCAGATTCCTGGATTCATGGGCCTCAACCCCCTGCTCCGATGGCAGCAGAACCTCCAGACTCCAGCATGGGAACCTGAGACTTGGCATTTTCACAGGTGCTCCAAGGGAACAGCAGGACCCATAAAGGTTGCGAACCACTGCTCTGTTCTGGATAAAAACCAGGACATCAGTCCCAGCCCCTCCATATTTGCGAAACTTCCTGGGAGAGTAAAGAATTTCCAGGGCTTCCCTCTGACATGCCAGGAGGCAGCGTTCCTTCCAGTTTTCAAAGTTTTTTGATGTTTTAATGAATGCCTCTATTTTGCAGGCGTTTCTATGACCTGGGCGTGACTTGGCAGCCCTGGCTCACAGCTGGTCCCATTGCCTCCTTTGCCCTGCCCATGCCCTGGCATCTGTAGTGTGCTTGCCTGTCACCCACCCCAGGCTCATGTTGTCCAACACTCTCCCTCCACCACTGATTTCTTTACAAGGTTATTTAAGACAGTTCCCTCTTCTATTGACCCATTTTATTTTTTTAATTTTCTTGGCTTTTTAATCTTTAAAGTTTATTTTCATTTATTTGAAAGGCAGAGAGACAGAGAGGGAGACAGAGACAGACAGAGATCTCCCATCTGCTGGGTCATTCTCCATTCGCCCACAGCAGCGAGGTGTGGGCGTGGGCAAAGCCTGGAGCCTGCACTTTGATCTGGGTCTCCCTCAGGGGACCCAGGTACCTGCACCTCTCAGGGTGCATGTTAGCAGGAAGCTGGAACAGAAGCAGAGGTGAGACTTGAACACAGCACTCTGATATGGGATACAGGAATCCCGAGTGGCATCCTAACCACTGCACCGGATGCACACTCCTAATTTTAATGTTAAATGAAAAATTATGTCACTGTAGTCACGGTCCATATAAAAAACCCAATATTATTTACCATAAATTGATGGTCATCAATGAACATGCGAGACTATCATGACTTCACTGCATTCTACTGCTTGCCAGCACCCCTGAAATTGAGGCCTGCTCTTTCTGATAAGTAAGAAGGGGAGACGGGCTACACTCCGGCTTGAGCCGCACTTCTCCTTGGCTTCACTGGAGGGGCTGCAGTGGTGTTGAGAAGAACGTACTGTCACTCTGTGACTCAATGCCCTGAGGTCAGGGGTTGGCACAACTCTGGGTTAAAGATGCCCCAGGATGGGCCTGCTTCCCTTGGTAAAGGTGAAGCCACTGCAGGTTCCAGCAGGTGGGAGGAGCAGGCTTGAACTAGGGGTCCCCACCCCCTCCACTTAGAGCTACCCCTCCTTCTTACGTTAGCTCCAAATAAGCACATTGTCTTAATTCATTCTTTCAAGCCACATGAGTGTCTACTGAGCACCCACTATGTGCCAGGCCTCGTGGACACAAGATCAACAAGACCCAACCTCTGCCCTTCCAGGTCACGGGGTTAAGGGTCAAGGTCGTGATTTCAATCACGAGTGTGTTCTGGGTACAAGACACTTCCACGTACTTTACCAGTGTTTTCCTTTTCCCAATGACCCAAAGAGGGAATTTTTATTATCACTATTCCACCAACCAGGGGGATCAAGGCATGGAGAGGACTATTAAGTTAATATAACGACCAAAGCTTACTGACCATCCACCACGCACAGGGCATCGTGCTAAGCACATTGTCTGATTTATCTCAATTAATCTTCATAAGGCCCAATGAGATGACTCTTCTTCTTCAGGTCTGTTTTTTTGTTGTTGTTGTGGTTTTTTTTTTTTTTTTTTTTTTTTTTTTTTTTTTTTTACAGGCAGAGTGGACAGTGAGAGAGAGAGACAGAGAGAAAGGTCTTCCTTTTGCCATTGGTTCACCCTCCAATGGCCGCCACGGCTGGCGTGCTGCGGCCGGCGCACCGCGCTGATCCGATGGCAGGAGCCAGGTGCTTCTCCTGGTCTCCCATGGGGTGCAGGGCCCAAGCACTTGGGTCATCCTCCACTGCACTCCTGGGCCACAGCAGAGAGCTGGCCTGGAAGAGGGGCAACCGGGACAGAATCCAGTGCCCGGACCGGGACTAGAACCCGGTGTGCCGGCGCTGCAAGGCAGAGGATTAGCCTAGTGAGCCGCGGCGCCGGCCTCAGGTCTGTTTTTTTAATGAGAAAACCAAAATTCAGGGAGGTGAAGGTGCCTCTGGTCACACAGGGAGGAAGGACCTGTCAGAGAGACACCCACCCCTTGTCTGTCTGACTCCATGGCCTGCCCGGCCCTGGTCCTGCACTGTGTGACTGGGCAGATGTGGGAAGAGGCGATTCCAGGGCTCCAGGAAATGTGCTTGGAGAAGAGTGGCCTCTTTGTATAGTACATTCTAGAATCCATGCAGCTCCACCTTGCCTTGCTTCCACTGTGGCTCAGAGAACAACAGTTTTCAGTAAGATCCATGTGCATAGACAGAGGAGGAAAATGGAGGAGAGGATTAGAGAAAACAGCCAAAAGATGAACACAGTCAGATTCCGGGCAGCTTTCGGCAGATGCTTCCGCTCACCCCCGCCTCACTGTCGTCTACCCCTCTTCAACCATTGGTGCAAGGCATCAAGTTTCTGATGGAGCAAAGGCTGAATGGTCAGCCTACTTCTAGCCCTGGTCCCTGATCAATAACAGGGCCGCCAGGGTGATCCCCTGCCCCGTGCCCCCCGAGGCTCCCATTTCAGCTGGAGCCGGACTCCTCACCGCAGCTCTGAGCCCTCTCCTCCACCGTCCCCACAGCCCCCGCCAGCTCCAGTCCTGCACTGTTGGTTACACCTGGCCCTGCCTTCCCTCAGAGAGATGGTTTCTCCCCCTGCCACTTCCCGCTGGGTGTCCCTGGGGAGAGAGGGGCGTTTTCTGTCCATCTCCTCCAAAACAGCACACCTCACTCCCTTCTGCTCTATTCCTTCCCTGGAAAGATCACTGCCTGACACGATGGATTGACCTGTTGGCTCGTCTCTCACATCCGCCACTCTAAATGGAAGTGGCGTAGGAAGCGTAGGAAGCATGGTCAGTTAGGGACCAGGGGCCAGTCCCAGTCCCTTCCCTAGGCCTGGCCAGTAGACCTTCAATGGCATCTGAGATGCAGGCTTTGAGGCAGCAACACTGGCAAATGCTCTCCAAGATCCCACACCTCTGCCCTACGATACACCTTAGCAGGCGCCCAGCCAGCCTCCTGCCTCCTGCCCTCAAGCTCTGATCTGGAGGTGACAATTAAAATGAAGAAGGTGTTACCAGGAAACCTCCTCCCATTAGCTTAACAACCCCTAAGCTCTGGCAGCCTTGGGCCTGAGGGGATGAGTGAGGCAGGTCGGCTGGTGGGGGAGGGCAGCGTTGCCAAGTCCTGGGAGGCTCGGAGCACCTGGAGGCGCTGGCCCAGACCACGGGACGCTGAACGCCAGGGCTCGGAGACAGGGAGATGCTGCCCGTTTACCTGGGTCAGCCATGGCCCTTCACATCATCAGGAAACCCTCTCGGCGAGATGAATAAACAATCTCTTCTCACCAAGGACATCGCCGCTCTTCAACCGAGGGCTCCCAGTGTGATGAACAGAATACAAGTGTGTTACTAAAGTCACAATCTCTCTGTCATTAACATTTCCTAAATTGATACACATTCAAAGTCAGGCTGGGATCAGGACTGGCATGGAGGCCTGCCAAAAACTGTAGATGGGTGAAAGATCCTTACACTTGAACGTAATTACTATACAAACTCACACGCTGATGCAAGTATCATTTATTCATTCATTGGGAAATACTTATCTCATGCCAGAGAGGCACCAAGGGCTAATTCAGGTGCTTAGACTCCTCCCAGAATTCCTACAACAACAATACGAGGAAGAATAAAGATATTCATTGATGAAGAAGATCCTCTATAAATGTCAGGCCTGCCGCAAGGGTTTTACCCACGTCATGTTATCTAATTGTCACAAGGAAAAGGTGAGATGAGCAGTGTTCCTATTCCCACTTCCCAGATGAAGAAACTGAGGTGCAGGGACATCAACGGCCTTGCTTCCAAGCACACAGCTGGTGAGTTAAGTATGGAGGAGCTGCCACAGGACTCCAGGTTTGCTTGATTCTGAACACTTGCCCAGCGTCCTCGGTGCTGTCCATCCCAGCACCGGCCAGTCTCTGTAAAGATTGGGCAGGTGTTTATTCCCAAGACGCCACCTCTGGCATCCTCAGATCCTACTCACCATGACTGGCAGACCAGTGAGGTGGACTGGCTAGGGGCACCTACCCAAGATCAGCAGCACCTCTGAAATACAAACAAGGGCCCATGCACTACCAATCACCCACCCAGATCACACCCCTTCCCTACCGGGAATCAAAGCCAGATCTGCCCCTACCCAGCTCGCCTCCCTCTGCCTTCTCTCAGCCTGCCCTCGGTGCAACTCCATTCTGGCCTTAGACCTTGGCTCCTGTGCTTCCTCTGCCTGCACTGCTCCCCCAGCTCCATGTTGGCTAGTCTCTCACTCTGTGACCCGATCAACTCCACTTGAGCAATTCCCCCGCACCACCCCATATAAAGTGGCAAGCTTCCCATCCCTCTACTTCATTACTGCTGATTTATTTTCATGAAATGCAATTAGCATTATTCAGTATATATTTATGTATTTCTTAGCTCTTTGGTCTCCCCTAAAAGAAAATTAGCTGTATGAGGGCAGAGACTGGTCTATTTTTTTTTTTTCTTATATCCCTGGCAACTAGAACAATGTCTGGCACATAGTGGGTGCACAGTTAATATTGAATGAATGAATGCATGAATGCTCATATTCACATGTGGAAGAACCCTGGAGAAAGTGGCAACCAGGACAGCGAGAGCCCGAGGTTCTATTTGGAGATATCTCCAAAGGCAGGGTCCCCCACAGGTGGAGGCATTACAGAAACAGAGTTCGTCCTTTGCAAATCACTGTGGCTGTTCCGGATAAACCATCACCATGCCTCAAGTGCCTGGAGGGAGAGCTGAGTTGAAAAGAGTTTAAAACCCAGCTTGGCCACTCTGTGACCTTGAGTGAATTACCCTGCATGTGAAAATCGGATTCTACTGGCATCGACCAAAGGCACGTTATGGGATTAGGCTCAGAACAAGAGTCTTCTCCTATGAGAGGTCTCCCCCAACCATCTACATGGAATTTATCTCAACCCCTGATCTCAAGGTTTTGCCTGTATAAAATGTGGGCATCTTGGGGCATTTTTCCTATGTGAAAATCACCTTTTCCTTTGTAAGTTTACTTGTCGGTTCTCTAGTTTCCCCCAGGTGGAGAGCAAGATCGCCTGGGATTTATTCATTCAGCTGGAAATTCACCTTCAGGTTCCAGCCAATAGAACTGGGCCTGGCACATAGTAGGACCGGTCTAAGTGACTGAAGAGAAATGCAAGTAGCACTCGGTGAAGTGCCTGCTCCACGGTGAGCGCTCGGTGGTGCCAGGTATCCGGGGACTGTTGACGTGCTGGCTGCTATTTCCCCGGAAAGAAACGTTTTTTGGGAGGGAGGAGCTGGCGGCAGGGCTCTGAACAGCCCAGCGTCAGCCTCCCCTGCAGAGGAGGTTCAGACACTTTCTCAGCCATTGTATCTCCTGTTCTAAAAATCAAAATGCCCCCCTGTCTGATTTCTTTTAATGCCCAGACTCCTTGGTCCCATGATAATTGCTGGGTCTGGTATACGTATTCCATGGTCTGGCTCTTCAGAGTAAAAATACACTATTCCCTCACATCGGTGTGGCACCTAACAGTTTCCACGCAATCCTTCAGCTGTGGTATCACAGAATCCTTTCAATAAACCTAAGACACAAGAAGACCTATGCCTGCCCCCATTTTACAGACTAGAAAGTAGAGGACAGAGATCTGAACAGCCTGCCCATATGCACGTGGCCAACAAAAAGAGAACCTATGGATGTGAATGTGGGTCAGCCGACTCCAGGACTCCCATTCTTCTCCTGAGAGGGGGTCTCTCCCTAGGGCTGGCCCAGGGCTGGGGAAGGAGCATGGGGGCAAAGTTGCAGTTAGAACCCAGTCACTTCCACTGACTCCACCACTCCATCCACAGCCGAAAATCTAATCCCAGGGCCCAGAACAAGAAGCAGCGCTAAAGCAATGTCCCCAACTCTCTGACAAAGGGAAATGGCCAAGGGCAGCCGTGATCTAAAACGCACTCACAGCTTTTCATTTTGGCATTTCTCCTGTACCGAGTGGTACCGCACGCTTGGAAGAGACTGAACTCTGCTCTACGGCATCTCGTTGGCCCAGAAGCTATTCCTACCTCCCTAGGGTGTGAGAGAGAGGCTCCTAAATACATAGCAAATTCCAAGGATCTGATAAATTGAAGTGATTTAGAGTGAGCCCCACGCAGCTTATATAGGAATATTTATACGTCGTTGCTCTCGCTTATACAAATCGTTTTCCCCCGCGGACAACCTTGACCCGCGTCCCATTTTTGTACCTCCCAGGTCACCAGATTTCATGGATGTTTCATGATGCAGTAAAGCATTATGAAAGTTTCTTTCAAATTCATTATAAACGGAACGGTTGCTGCCAACTCTGTTTTTATCTCATTCTGTCTTTCGTTCCTAACTATTTTCATTAAAAACACTGTGTTCTGCCCACCTTAATATCTCAGCTATATAATTTCCATAGAAATGGCTTAGATGTGGCTTTAAGGAGAAAGCTCAGGGGTGATTTCAGAGTGTTCATCCAGTTCAGAAAGCACTCAACTAATTAAGACCAGTGATCTTAATTTCTGTCCTCACAGAAACTGCAGAAGGCTGTCTTCTGTTTTTTAGAAAACATACCTTCGTGTCTAGCAGCTTCGTGGAAACACAAGACCTTCCCTTTAGCATAAATGGACACTACAGCTTTTCAATTAAATTAGTCTTTGGAGAGAGATGCAAAAGAGCTAAAAAGCTCCTTAAAAAAAAAAAAAATCATCCTCGCTTCACCGCTTGTCATTTGCCAAGAGGAGATGTGTAATGTAAATATAATGTGATTTTCTTCCTACCCTGTCGGAACAAAGTTTGCGACCATGAACCCTCCGCCGGCCATCTCGCACAGCTTCGTGGTGATTTTCACTGGGTTTGCATGCCCACATGTGGTTATCTAAAACTATTTTTTAAAGGGATGTGCATTATAATACCCGACATCTTTGTGCATCCAGAGAGAGCTTATTATATCCTGTTCCAGGTTGGAGAAGTAGATACAGGGGGAGTGAAACTGTTTTTTAAAATAACACAGATGGAAAGGGAATTCTCATTTAGAAGAGCAAAATTCAAGACAAAGGCTTTCAAATAGGATTCAGGTATTTTTTTTTTCCTATGTAATTTCTTTAAGCTCATTATCCCCAAAACTTTTGCACTGGGCATTTCCCTCTCATTAACCATAGCTAAATAATATTGATATCTATTAGCAGTAAGAATATGAAGCTGTGCCTCTTGAATTTTAATCTCTAAAATTTCAAATTATTTTTGGCATCGCTTTGGCATCCCAGAATATTTGAAGATACCCAGAGGACATTCAGCTTTTTCTAAAGAGAGAAGGCAAAAGATGGAGAAAGGCAACAACTGGAAATTCTAAATGGCCATTTTAATGACTTTCAAATGCCTCCGAATTATTTAATCATTCCATCCATGGCGTTTGCTTTGGAAACAGATCTATCAGCCATTCCCACGTGCATCTCGGATTTCTTTTTCTGTGTGTCTGTGCATGTACATAACGTCTTCAGAACTGACCGGAGAACCATGCCCTCGTGACGATTTCTCGGACAAAATGAGCCATGCAAATACAGCCACGCTGCTGGCCACGCACCCGATGAACGCGCAGGTCGGGGGCAAGACCATGTGGCTGTGGAGAGTCCAGCAGTGACATTTGGGCTCCAAAGTCTCTATTGTGAATGATCGTTTCCTAAAGACCTGGTGTACCTTGAAATCTACTTTGCATGCAATCCCTATTTCTTCTTTTGAAAAAAGTTCTCCCAACAAGCGACAGAAAGGTCAGCTGTAGGGGGGAAAATGAAATTATAAATCCAGTGAAAACAGTGTCATATGCTAGAGGCCTACAAATGGATGGTATCTTTTTTTTTTCCCTCCTTACTGCAATATCCTGGTAATCACACAAGCATTCTCAACGAGGCTCTTTCTGATGTGGCTAGAATGACTAAGCTTCTTCCTAATTGAAGAGCTGCTTGTCAAAGGTCACCCCAAGGAATACGAGAATTTCAAACTTTCATCGGGACTTGGAAAACTTAAAAAAGCACGTTTAAACACTGATTACTGAAAAGCGAACTGAACATCTCTTGCAGGGTGCACAGAAGACCCAGGTAACAGAATGTGTTCTCCCTGCTTGAAGACTACAGTGAAAGGCAGTCTGTGTTTATCACAACATCAGAAAATTAAAATAAATTTCTCCCAAAGAAATAAAAATATAACAGCATTTTTGACTTGTGAAGCCATAAAATTATTTGTGCGCCAGGCATCTTTTAATACCACTGTGGATTCTTTTTTTTTTTTATAAAAGTCGTTCAATTTGATTGTAATTAAATATGGAATGAAAAAGCACCGCTTCAGGGAAGCCATGCAAGACACCCTCTAACTGTTAGTTTAATGTATTTCCAACTGACTTTGCATCAGATGAAAATGATACTCTGTGTATGCCTGGTCTGAACCTAGAATTTGTTAGACAAGTCTGTGTTTTCTAAAGGAGACCTGGGTGAATGCAGGTAGTGCCTTTGAAATAGTGCCTGTGGCTTCCGGACTATGACATTCCTAAGTACAATTGATGGCGTTGGCACAGTGATGGAAGGGAAGCTTGACTTTGGACATCTAATGCGTGTTTGCTAATTGCAGATCCAGCGAAGCAGCAGCAGGGCCTTAGTTCTTTTTGGCTGATTTTCCTAAGCTCAGCTGCAGTGATGAGCCAAGGTGCATCATTTCAATGGCCTTAAAGAACACCAGGCTCAGCACCCACCCCACCCCCCACTTTAAAACCTGCTCCACTGCGAGCACAATTCTCAAGCCGCTGGGAAGAGAAACAGCCCAGCCCAGGTATGGCCCAGCTGGAGAGAAGCTGACAGAGGAGTGGGAAGTCGGCTGGGATGAAAAGGAAGGAAAAAACCTGGGCTGGCGAAATGGGCCACACAGTGAAGATGCTTCAGCGATTCATCTCCACCCACCGTGGAGGCGTTTATTGGGGGTGAAGTTTCCCAAAGGGGTTGCAATAGAATGGGGAGACTGGCAGAGAAAAGACATGGACGGTGGTAGGACAAGAAATGTCCATGGATTCTGAGGAATGTTTGTATCCTCCCCCAGAGTAGCATCCAGCAGCTAAGCCGGGAAGCCTTGGAGAAGACTTCGTTGTCAAGAAGTTTTCCAGGGCTTCTCCCCTTTCCCTAGCTCCACTAGAACTCCCTGTCACTTGCAATCTGCTGATTAAGGTTAATGTATCATGTCCTGATATGGCAGATTAAAAATGAAATCAATAAATGCCTAAAACAAATGGGCTTTTGAGATGTCCCATTCAATCTGGGCCTTTCAGAGTGAGGTGAGAGGCAGGAGAAAGGAGCTGGGAGGGGATAGGGAAAGGGCCACTTAAGCAATCAATTTCCATCCAGGATGCTGTGCGGACAATGCGATTTCAAAGTATCCATTCTTTCTTTTTCAGAGCTTTGCCTTAAATACCAAGAAGAGCCATAATAGTCTGTACTGCTGAGGTGGGGTCCAGGGGGCTTTGTGGCCTGTGTGTGTGTGTGTGCATGTGTGTTTCATTCATCTGTTAAAATCACACTGAGTATTAAAGGAATCTACAGCACGAGATATTTAAGTGTGCGAGATGAGAACTTGTCTTTCTGAAGGATGTGTAAACAAAGTGAGGGAGTCAGTGTCCGGAATCTACCTTGATTCCTGTCCTCTTGAATCCTGTCCTGCCTGCCAGTAAATTAAAGGCCAACTTCACCCCCGAGCTGCCTGCCCCTTCCTGCGCTCTGCAGGTTCAGGTTCCTGGGACTTCACCCATTGATCCAGGGTCATCACTCTCAGGAGGTGCAAAGAGAGATCTCTCAGGTCATTTCTCCTCCACTGCAGTACTCAGAATTGTCCCTGCTGAATGCGTTTTCCATGTAAATAACCTGTGCTATTAAGGTGCAAATTGCAAGTTTTAAGTAATGATTGCTAATAGTCTAATGTTTACTGCCACACAAGGACATTCATGAAAACAAAATCTGCATTATTCATCTCCATATTAAATAAACAAAATAAATTGAGGGAGCTGTTCTCTTCCGCAAGACTCTACCCAGATCTGGTTTATCAGAAAGCTTCTAGAAGTCAGGAAAAAAAGGAAACCTCCCAGCCCTTTCAGTGGGCACAGGCAGAATCCTGTAACTTACATATCTATTAGATATTCACGTGCAGACGATCACAGGAGATTTTGTGTTCTGTTGCAATTGGCTGGCATTAATATAAAGACAATAGTTCAGGATGGTGAAATAAAATATGTTTTACACGTGTATACGGACAGGAGCTGAGACAGACTACAGAGAACAGAGGAGTTAGAATATGGTCTACAATTTTAAATTTTTAACCACTCTGCATCCCACAAAATACAAACACTGATCTGTCTTATTTTGCTTTCCCACTATCTTCTTTATCTTTCCTGAAATGCATAGGGGGAAAATATGCTGGTAGAGAATCCTGCCATATTTCCAGGTAAAAATGGGTGCATTTTAATGGTGAGTGAAATATACATGTGAGGCAGCAAACCTCACACTCCCACATGCACAGCCCCTGGGGCTACTGTAGGCTGCTTTCTAAACTTTGTTTCTCGCCTTAAGTCATAGCATGGTGGAATCGCATGGCTTTATAAAGCCAGGAAGAATAACATTTCGGAGGGAAATGTTCCGACTTAGCTGTTTCCTTCAGGAGACTCGCCTACACCTCACATCCCTCCTCCACCCCCACCCCCGACCCAGGGGGAGGGATATAACAGAGTAAAATTCCCCATCGCTTCTAACATCATCCTGTTTATTCTATTTGGAAACTTGCTTTATTAGAAAGTTCTGTAATTGATTCCTTGAAACAACAGGACTTAAAAACTAATAATGCAAGGGAATCAAATTGCCTCGAACAATTCTGGAGGAAAAGAGAACTCCAGGAGAGCCTCAGCTCTGATTCACTCCCAGGCTTTCTCTATCTTCCATTATTCATTAATCAAGCTGGAAATCAAGCTTTCAACATCCATCCATGGCAGTAATTACTTACAGTTGTGCATTGTGTTTAATTTTAACCCGTGATAAAAGTTAGCGTGGCCACAATCTTGGAGCGCCACCCTACCCCTCTCCCCTTCCCTGGACATTAACCGGTTAAAGAAATCCCAAAGTGGCTAACTTTACTTGTGAATTAAGCACCCCTGTGGAAGACAGAGCAGGGCACTGATGACCTCGGGTGAGTGGAAGAAACACTGGTTGAAGAACTCTCTGCTTTCTTAATATGTGAGCAGATACACTGTAAGAGTGTCCTCCCTGTGTACAAGATAAATTATTCCCTTTCACCTTACAAAGGGCTCCCACTTCTTCCAGTGAATATACCGAAAGTCATAAAAACAAACAGATTTAAAAAAAAAGAAACGCTAGGAACACAATAGGCCAGAAAACTGAAACTATAGCCACAAGTTTCTACAGCCGCACTACAAAGAGTAGACAACCCAGGACCCATCCGTAGATGCCGGCTAAATGAAAAGGATCTAATTTAAATAATGTGATACAGCGTTATGCTACCTACACCTGGATCCTCACTGACCGGAGGATAATTATAATCAAAGTAGTGCAATTCTGAGCAATGCACTTTTTGTAATGAGCTTACGAAAGGAGACATGTCCAGTTATTCTGGTAATTTAAATTACTGCCTAGTTGTTGATGGCCCTTACCGGAACAACAAGGAGGAAAAAAAAAAAAGTAATTTTCAGGGCAGTATCACTTCTTCCTGGACTGTAGCCCAGGGCTCTCTTTCGGGACGACAATAAGGATGTTATCTCCAATAATCTAGCTACACTTGAACTTAACGTTGCCAGAACTAGATGCAGCAGGCAGACTTCCTGAGGCTCGAAGGCCATTGCACATCCCAACGCTGTCAGCCTGCAAAGCAGTCTAAGTTTTCAAAAATCAGCAAGGCAAAAGCAGAAAGCACAGGAGTGAAAGACAATTTGTTTTCAAAAGAGGTATCTGGGGCTGAAGAAAGCAAGCCCCACTGCCAAGGCAAGTTCCCAATCGACAGCACTAAAATATTCTAAGAAGCTTGCTCTTCGGGAAGCGACTGCAAAATATACAAATCGAAGCGTGGAGACCGCAACTTGAACCAGCCTACAAACAGTCACCTACAAATGCCTTCCTGGGAAGGGAAAATCGCTGAGGGTACTTCAGAGTACTGCATGGCCACTCACCCTGCAAACAGGCAGGGACCTAGGCGCACGCTGGGGTCCGGCACACTCAGACCTAGAGACCGCTCCCTCTGCCCCCGGGTCCTGACTTGGGATTCCTTCTGAGGGTGACTTTGCAAAGTTTATGCAGGCGTTCCACCCAACTTCTCCCTGTTTCATGGAACACAGTGATTGTGGTGGTGGTGGGTCTTAAACTAATGTTGCCCTAGCAGGAGCGCAGAGACAAAAAGGAAAAAAAAAACAGCCAACAGCAAAACTTGAGCTTTCACTAAAACCCTGATTCAACTAAAGGACACAAAGAAATAAAAACGCCCACATTAAAAGCCCAACAAGATAATAATTGTGCATGTCTGGCTCTGAATATAGAGGGCAAGGCTTGCGTCACTGGCACTCTGAGTTACCATGGTGAGTGATTTATTGATATATATCAAGAATGAATAGATCAAAGGCAGCGAGATGACAGGTGATCAATCAAGTGTCAAATCAAAACTAGCAATCAAGTGGAAAGCTGATTTTTCAGTGGGTGGGTCTGGCAGGAGAAAAATGAACTTTCATATTACACTTCCGAGAAACAAAACCCCAGCATACTATTAAAAAAGCAATTAAGCAACCCAAAAGGAAAAAAAAAAATCCCACGGAAGACTTATTGTACTGGTCCATTAACCTGTTATTATCTGGGGGTGGGGGAGGGGACAGGAGGGGATCCAGGTGGGATAGTGCCCACCACACTAGTCAATCCGCAAAGTTTGCAACTCTTGTGGGCCCAGAGTATCTGCAGCTGCTCAAATTTCTATGGCCATTTCCTGCCCCCTCCTCCCCCAAGACAAGGGACACTGTCCCTTAGATTTCCGAAAGTGGCTCCTCTCGAAAGAAAAACATATTCAAATGCTCTTCCATCTGCTGGGCTGCGTTTCCCACCTTGGCGACCGAAGCTAAACTCCTACCGTTCGCCCCAGAGCCAGCCCGCCGCAGCCCGCCGCAACCTCGCACCTCAGCGCCCCGAGCCCCAGCCAGGGCAGACTCGCTCCCTGGAGGCCAGAGGCCGCTGGGCACTGACCACGAGGAGGGATGCGGGGCTGCAGGGGCCGCCTCCCTACTCCGCACCCCAACTCCTCAACCCGGCTTTGGCTCGAGGCAAGAAACGGACTGGGAGAAAGTTAGGGGTGGGGTGAAGGGTGGAGGGAAAAAAGTTTAAGGAGGGAAGGCTTGGTGGGATAGCTCCCCCCACCCATCCAACCGGAGCCCGGAACGCGGAGGATGTGGGAGACCCGCGAAGGCGAGAGCGGACCGGATCCTTGGAGGGGCGCCCCGAGCGAACTGCCCCGAAAGCTGAAGGGGGTGGCGTCCCGGGGCGCCCGGGGGCCGGGAGGGCGGGCGGGGAGCGCGGCGCGCGGGCAGCCCCGGAGCGGAGCCGGTTCTCTTACCTGCCGCCCGCTTGGGTGCCTGCTGTTTCCTTCTTGGCATCGCTCTACTTCGCTCCAGTCCCACTTCTGGCGCCCCAGCCCCGAGCCGCGCGCTGGGGCCCGCTGTCCCTCTCGCCTCTCTGGGTCTCCTCCGCCTCTCGCCCGGTGGCTCCTAGGACGTCACTCGGCCTCTGTCCCCCTGACGATCCCCCCTGCAACTCCTGCGGCACGGGCCGGAGACCCCCCTCTCTGGGTGGCAGACACGGCTGGCTGGTGCCGGCTGGTTGGAAGTAGAGGTTGGTTCTGCCTTGTTTGTTTGTTTGTTTTTGCTTTTTTTCCTCTCTCTTTTTTGTTTTTGCTTTTGGAATTTTTTTTGTTTGTTTTTGCTTTTTTTTTTTTTTGGTGACTGTTGAGACACTTGATTTCTTTATTAAACATCCAAGACCGGGTTCAGATGGAAGGGACGAGGGGCGCACACGCGCCACACGCACACGCGCGCGTAACGATAAGGGGAAAAAGGCAATCCTGGGAAGGTAGTGGTTTCTTCTTCTTTTTCTTCTTCTTCTTCCTTCTCCTCTTTCCCTCCTCCTCCTCCACCTCCTCCTCCTCCACCTCTTCCTCCTCCTCCTCCTCCTCCTCGCCGACCTCTATGGCGGATTCGCGTAGGGAGAGATCACTCACTGTGGGTTTGTAGCTGCTGTCAGATCCCCGTCTGTGAGTGATATGCGAGAGGACAGGAGCGGGTTTGGGAAAGACGGAAAATCTGGAATTCACTCACACACACACACACACACACACTCACACACACACGCACGCACTCATACACACACACACGCGCGCACTCGCCGCCTCCCGCACACACACGCGCACCCCCACATGCGCGCACACACGCGCACACACACTCACACTCACACAAGACAGGGCGAGGCGATGCCAGCAAACATCGATCCCGCTGAACAAACTGAACATTAACAAACTCCTCCTCCTCCTCCTCTCCCGCGACCTGATGACAGGGAGAAATTTACTCCCCAGCCGCACAGCGCCAGGCAGAGGGAGTCTATTAAAGGGACAGTGTCCCGCCGGGGAGAGGGGCCCGGGGCCGGGGCCGGGCGTGCCCACCAGGCGCCGGGACACCCCCGGGGAGGAGGCGGGAGGGGAGGGGCGAGGAGGTGAGAAGTGCAGGGAGGCGGGAGGAGCCCCGGCAGGGTGACGGCTCAACTCGTAAGCTGGGAAGCTGGCCAGAGTGACTGACCGGCAGGGACCATGGCAGCGCTAGGAGGGGCTCATAGGACTGCCTGGGGCGGGGAAGGGGGCGGGGTCCTTGGGCTAGGATGCTCTCCATCCTCTCAGTCTTAACTCGACGCCCCACCCCCAAAGGCCCTGCCCACCGGCATTACCCGGGATGCCCTGCCCTCCTGCCCTCTTGCTCATCACTGGATGGTCATAAAAATCAACCCCCTGATCAATCAGATACTCTTTTTCGCTTCCTTTGAACAACACTTACTGTGTACCTACTGTGTTCTGGTGATTCTGTCCCAGTGGGGGAGGCAGATAAATCACCCCAGTTATCTGATCTTTGCCTAAATGCCACCTTCTCCCAGCACTCTATCTCATTTAAAATCACACACACACACACACACACACACACCATCCCACGTCTCCATTTTATTTCCCCACACTGGGCTTCCACATGGCACATGTTACATAGTTTCCATCTCCTTAATTGTCTGAGATTCCCCTCTAGAATATAAGCTCTGTGGGGAGGAAGGAATTGTGCCTCTTTTGTCCCCTTATATCCTCTGTGATGGCACAATGCAAGACACAGAGGAAGTGCCCAGTAAAATATGTGTTAAGTGAATGAGAAGCAAACAACCAGGATCACTTCGGAGTCATGAGCTCCATGAAGATGTTAAAACTGGGTTCTGTGAGAGTGAATGAGGGCGTGGCTCCAGAGGACTGATGCTCACAACCTTCCGAGGTGCGGGGGGTGGGGGGGCACGTCTGAGAGTGGGATGAATTGGATCCTGCCCTCCCGGAGCTCCCCTTGCAGTGGGGGGGGGGAGGGGCGAGCAGTGCAGGCTGGGACAGGAGGGGACTGGGGGGGAGGGATGGTCCCAGATGGGGTGTGGTGTAGGGGGCCCAGTCAAAGCTGAGTTGTAAATGTGGAGAAGGAGTTAGGAAGACAGGCAGTGTCTGACAGGGCTGGGCGAGCGTCCGGCCTACGGGCTCTATCAGGCCCGGAAATCATTTGGTCTGACCCTGTCAAGACAACTGTGGGCAAGACTCAAAATTCGGTCAGTCTACAGCAGGCTAATTTCCAAGCTGATCATTTTGTACGTCCATCATTTTGTACGTCTCGCAAATGGTGTCATACACATCCAAATGGCCCCGATTCTGATTTCCTACATCAGAATCTCCTGAGACCCTTGTTAAGACCCTGAGGCCTGGCTCTCACCCCTGAGCAGGGATTTCCAAGCTACCGGCATCCTGAGCCAGGTAACCCTTTGGTGCGGGTGCCTGTCCTGTGCCCTGAGGAGTATCTGGCAGTGTCCCTCGTTTCCACCTACCAGAGGTGTCACTCACCCACCCCAGCTGTGACAAGCATTGTCTCCAGGCATTGCCCAATGACCCCTGTGGGCGAAATCGCCCCTGGTTGAGCACTACCACCCTAAATCTTCTACATCAGAAACTTCTAGATAAGGGTTTAGGAACCCCTCCCCACTCCCACAAACAAATGTGCCGCTCACTCCAGTTTAGGAATTTCTGCCAAAAGAGGGAGGCGAATCTTTGCTCTTTTGGAGTCAGACAGACTCAGTATTGTTCACTATGGAGTCTAGGAAGGCAGTGATGGCAGCATGACTCGGAGTGCGCTGTGCTGTGGTCACCGTGGAGTTTACCTGTGCCCACTCCTCACGACCCTCCACCCCAGGGACCCTGCACAAGACAGGCCTCATTTGCGTGGCCAAGACACCTCCCACCTAACAACCCACCCACCCACTTTTGCTGTCCCTCTTGGGAAATTACCAAGTGTGATTTGTTTCACAATTATTTTTCTTAACAGCTCTTCTGGGCTACAGGAAACTTAGCTTTCCCATCCTACTCATCATTCGAAATGCATGGTTGCCACTGATTGCACAGTGCTATTGAATCGTCGCTCACAATTCATTTGATCCCTCCAAGATCCCCCACCCCACACGGTCACTACCAACGGAGTGACACCCAACGGAGACAGAGAAAACTGTCATATTTGGCAATGCCAGCAAAAGGGGATTCATTCCTAGTTATCAACAAAGAGGATTTTGGCTATACCGGTGGGGTACACAACACAGTGGTACCTAGATTTTTTTAAGCCGTGTAGCTGTGCCATTAACATTGAACCACGTCCTGAGCAAAGTTCCTCCCTTCCACTTCTTTTTCAATCTGACAAAGTCTGTTTGGTACTGGTGTCTCATTTATATCTAACACTTGCTGATTCAACCAAGATGCTACAGATTACAGTTTCAAGAAATTTGGAAGGACAAGGATCAGGATAGACTTTAAAAAAAAAAAGGGAGTTCATTGATTTCACTTTAGGGGTAGCTTCTGTTTTAGCAAAGGGTATGCTGGTGGCAATCTAAAGTCTACACTCATTTAGGTGAGTGTGAACTATATGCAATGAATGACAGAGGGTAAATACTCGTTTAGGTAGGATGCGGGGGTGGCCCATGTGAGAGAGGCGATACAGGCATTAGAACTGGCAAAATGCTGGGCTACTCCATACACCTTGGCACTCGGGAACCGTCTGCCAAGAGCTGGTGTCTTAGACTAATGCCATGTTCTGTCTCCCGGGAGCTTAGCTCCTAGGATCCCACACTGAAACTTCGGGATGTGCAGGGGCATGAACTGACTGGAATGAGTCTACCGTCTCTTCTGGAACACTTGTTCCCACACTAGCTGCACTTCAGAGTCACCTGGAGATTTGTGTTATTATTTTTTAAGATAAAGAAGCCCTGGCCCCACCCAATTCTTACTAAATCAGATCTCTGGGCAGGGCCGGAAAATCTGAATTTTTTTTTTTTGGACAGGCAGAGTGGACAGTGAGAGAGAGAGACAGAGAGAAAGGTCTTCCTTTTTGCCGTTGGTTCACCCTCCAATGGCCGCCGCGGCCAGCGCACTGCGCTGATCCGAAGGCAGGAGCCAGGTGCTTCTCCTGGTCTCCCATGGGGTGCAGGGCCCAAGCACTTGGGCCATCCTCCACTGCACTCCCTGGCCACAGCAGAGAGCTGGACTGGAAGAGGGGCAACCGGGACAGAATCCAGCGCCCAGACCGGGACTAGAAGCCGCTGTGCTGGCACCGCTAGGCGGAGGATTAGCCTGTTGAGCCACGGCTCCGGCTTGAAAATCTGAAATTTTTAAAGTTTCCAGGTGATTCTGACATGATGCCAGGCATGAGAACCTGTCCCATGGAAAGGTGAATTTTGTAACAGGTGAATCAAGTTCATGGAAGGTACTGCATGCGAGGAACAGAAAGGACATCTATTCTTGGATCCACTCAGAGGTTGAAAAGGCTTCTTGTTGTAACTTGGAAGCCTGTGGATCTCGCCATCAAGCACACAATGGATTGAACTGTTGTGAGTTTGCCTGTCTCACCGTGGGACTCCAACCCAATCAAAACGAAGACTCCAGGGGTGCCACCCGGGCAGGGAGGGCCCTGCCCGCACGCATGCTGGGCACGAGGATAGCCTGAGATTCCTGAGCATGAAGAGCACAGATGTTCCCATGAAGCCTCCTGCACACGCGTCAGGGCTGCTGCACCCACTCTTGCACCCGGCATCTGGTTTTCCTCTCGACTCAATATTCGAACGTCACCTCCCTTGCCCCACTGTCCGTCCCACTGTTTCTCGGTAAGTATCTCTTCAATTCATATTGAGAGCTTATGGTCGGTGTTCCCTAATGATATGTAAGTTCTAGTCATCTCTATGCCCCAAATCCAGTGTGGTATTAGCGCCAGTGAACAGTTGTGGGTTGGCTGGATTGCAGGCTGAACACAGCTGCCAGGAAGCGTGCACCTGAAGGGCTCCTCGGACTCAACCCGGAGTTGTCATTAGGGAGGGGTGAGCACGACAGCCTAGGTGCCTCTGTTTCCAGTTGACCTTGTCCTTCCCTCTCCAACTTCCCTGCTTTGCCCCGCCTCCTCCGGGGCCTCCCTACTGCCTCTTCCAAGAAGCTTTCTTGGTGTGATTCGAACTTTTCTAATGCATGTCTCCCAAAACAGAGACTCAACATAGAGCATGATTGCTGTTTATATACAGGGAGAGCTAAATTTTGTTTGGCGATCAGGGAACTGGTTACCTTGGAAAGTGGACACGAGGAGGCTTCCGAGGGGCTGGTGCTGTTCGTCACCAATATGGCTTACTCCTTGGTGTTCAATCTGAAAATAAGTTCAGCTGCACACTTGGGCTTCGTGTAGGTATGCAATACTTCAGATCAAAAGGCAGCATCCTCGCCCTTGGCTGTAATCAATTTGTTTTGAAACAATTATTGGTTGTAATCAGTTTGTTTGTTTTGAAAACCCCATTGCCCAGGTCTGACCCCAGAGCCATGACATCAGTATGTGGAAGTGGGATGCAGCCATCAGTGTTTTTACAGCCCCCAGGTGATCCTAATGTGCAGCCAAGTTTGGGAGCCAGAGCACCCTAGGACTTTGCCGGGAGGATCTGATTCATTGCCTTCCTTTTAGACCCTTCTCTTTCCAGGAACCGTTTTGTAAGAACGTCCAGGTAGCAATCTCTGGTTATTTCAACCCTCCTAGGACCCTTGGGACAACATCACACTAACTGAGGCAGAGGGATCCCCAGATCGTAGAGGATGACTGGAAGACCATCGGGGGGTGTTGGGATAGAGGAGTAAAGGCAGGATCTGCTTCAGAGTTGAAGAAAGGTTAAGGTTCTCAGAGGAGGCAGCATTCACATGGATCTCTGGAAGTGGCCCACCAGGGACCAGGGCCTGGGACTGGAAAGACTCGTGTGCTTCAGGGATAGAAAGGATGCAGCTTGGGGCCACACCAGAGCCCTTCCAGGCAGAGCGACGCTGAAAGGACGCTGCTTAGGTGGATTGGGATTGGATCACAGGGGAGATGGTCATCACATCCGGTCTGAATTTTATCTTCTGGCTGTTCATAATGCCAATTTGTCTATTTACACCCTGAAAATATTAGAGGGTTTGCTCAACCAACTCAGGAGAGAACATGTCTTGTTCGCCTTGGTGGAAATTTGCTTTGTAAAACTATGTAAGGTTGATAACGACAAAGGTCAGGGATGCTCAGGCACTGGCAAATTTGCCTTTAAGGATGACTCTCCAAAAAGGTATTGGACTCTATTTTCTAAAGATTTTATTTTACTTGAAATGCAGAGAGAGAGAGAGAGAGAGAGAGACAAAACAGACAGATCTTCCATCTGCTGGTTCGCTCCCCAAAACGGCTGCAACAGCCAGGGCTGGGTGAGGCTGAAGCCGGAAGACTGGGACACCCTATGGGTCTCCCATGTGGGTGGCAGAGTTCCAAGGATTTGGGCCATTTTTCATTGCTTTCTAAGGTACATTAGCCCGGAGCTAGATGGGAAGCAAAGTTGCTGGTACTCAAATCTGTGCTCATATGGGATGCTAGCTAGCACCCCAGGTGGCAGTTTAATCTGCTACATCACAACACTGGCCCTAGACTCTTTTTTAAAACTATTTTTATTTGATGAGGTACAGGCTTTGCAGCAGCAATTAAGCATTGGGTATATTTTAGATCAGACGATTGCTGAGTGGACAGGCTGGGGACACAGGAGCTGTTAGAGTTCACATACATCACATGGCTCCCCTGGAGTCGATTCCTTAGCTACTGCAGAGGAATCAGACCAAGTCTCTGGCCCAGCCATCCATTGCTCACCTTCATTAACCACAGGAAGACATTAAGTGAATGTAAGGACCGGAAAGCCTGGAGACCATGTGACAAGCAGCCTTGAAGTTCTGGGCTCCGGTGTATTTTCTGCCACCTCAACTGTGCATCAAGCTCTGTTTCCTGCACTCATTAGAACTGTGTGCCCAAAAGTGCCCCTCAACTTTCAGAAGCAAATAGAGAATGATATAATTCGCCCTGAGAACACCTTTCTGTCTTATCCGGAGCATGTCTTATCTATTATGATTAGGCATTAAGCATCCTATTGTCCTTAAAATTTCATGAGATTCTACCCCTGCTTGCTAGGATTATGTCAAAGTGATTTGTCCCGAACACTGGTTTCACCCAACAATACGGCTTGTCTTCCCTCCTTAACCACTGCTGGGCTGTCCAGCCAGGTTAAGGCACCTACAGGCTTAGAGTGGTTCAATCAGCTGGGACGGCTGCCAGGCCCTCTGTCTACATAAGGTTCCTGTCCTACTTTTGCTGCTCCAAGATAAAGGTTTGGGGATCCTGTGATAGCATTTGCATGCACATGGCTTATTTGGGAAATTATCCTTCAAAACTCCACAAGGGGAGTAGGTAAGTGAATAGGGAGGGGAAGCAGTCAGGACAGAGTGTATTAGCTGGTAGGTTGTCCCTGCGGCTGCCTGCAGCCTACGCTGTTGGGGCCACTGGGATTCAGTGTAGATCATGCACCTTTGAGATAACCTCCTAAAGGATGAGAGAGCTCAGGGACTTATCCATCGACTCCAGCATGGGAAGAGAGTCACTCGTGGCCTTCCTTGTCGGAAAATGGGCCACCGGTGCTGGCTGTTAGCAGTTTAGTTGGTGAGTGAAGAAATGGCAGGACAAAGTTATCATCTGCTGGATGGGACTCCCCTAAATTGTGAGGTCTATGAGGACAAGGACCCAAACTGCCCCCTGGAGTGTCCTCCCCTCTCAGCTTCATGCCACATACACGACAGACCCACCATGGGCGAAGTCTTAGCTCCTAGCCTCCTTCCGTGGCTCTCCCTCGTCCAGTCCCCTTGCTTTTACAGTATACTCATAGAGTTAGCTCTTCCTTATCAGTCTTTTTATTTCCTGTTTCTTCCTGGCCTCATTTTCCCCAACAGGTGTGCTCACCTGGGGGTGCGGACCTCTTTCCTCCTCCTTGTTTATCCCTAGTGCAGCTGTAGAGCGGAGTCTGCATAATTATCATAGCTTGAGCTTTCAAACAAAATAAAAGACATGTGCTCTGATACACAGGAGTGTGTTCTTTACATGAAGTAGGGGTAGAAGGCCTGAAATTAGGATCATCCCCAAAATGGCAGGACGTGCGAGCACTGTGTGCAGGCCAGGTGGGCACCAGGGAGGAAAAGTCAGGGCGAGTTTGGAATCAGTGAGGTCTTTTCAACGCACTTTCATCACTAAGACTATGACCGCAGGTCACACATTCCACCTCTCTAAGCTTGATTTTCTTCTTGGTGGGGACTAGTGGGGTGGCATAGTCAGTCAAGCTTCTGCTTGAGACATCGGCATCACACATCAGAGTGCCAGTTCCGATCCCAGCTGCTCTACTTCCAATCCAGCTCCCTGCTAATGCACCTGGGAAGGCAGTAGATGATGGCCCAAGTGCTCGAGTTCCCCTGTTACCCATGGGATAGACCTGGATGGAGTTCCTGAATTTGGCTATTTGGAGAGTGAACCAGTGGAAGGAAGATATTTCTCTCACTCTCTCTGCCTTTCAAATACATAAAAAAATTTCTCATCTGTGAAAACGGAGGTAATTATATTGTCAACTTCATTAAGGGCATTGAGAGAATCCATGAACAGAGGTAGAATACTTGGCATAATACCGGACATAGGAAGCATTCCTGATTTTTAACTCCTTGGTACTTTACAAGTGTATGTTGTTCACTATTTTTCACAGAGACCTTGCAGATTTAAGGGAACTTCAAAAAGTTAGCGGAAAGATGAAATTACAAGATAATTTGGGGAGTATGCCTTTGGCCCAGTGGCTAAGGCGCTGCTTGGTACCCTGCATCTGCTATCAGAGCATCAGTGATCAAGGCCTGGCTCTGCTCCTGCTTCCAGCGGAAGTGCAGGTGATGGCTCAAGTCATTGGGTTCTTGCCACCCATGTGGGAGACCCAGATTGAATTCCCAGCTGCTGGCTTCAGTCTGGTTAGCACCAGCTGTTGCAAGTATTTGGGGAGTGAATCAGCTGATAGGAGCTTTCTTTCCCTCCCTCTTTCTCTGTCTCAAACATGCTGAAAAATTTTTAAAGAAAAATTTTGGTATAAATTTTGAAATCCATGCATATGAGGGGGGGAGTCTTCACACAACTGCAGTCAAAACACTATGCATGATTTCAAAATTTGTTTCACAAAATAAGCTTATTCATGAATTCCATTTTCTCACAAACTTTCTGACATACCTTTATATGGCTGAGGCCAATCTGACCCAGTCGGGGGAAGACAAGTCACTTTAGCTCAGTGTTCCACATGGGCAAGGCCGCTGACGTACAGAAACTTTTCGGGAGGCTGGGATCGTCGGCAGAAACTGTGGAAGGCAACACAGCTTGGATTCAAACCACTGAAGGCAGAGGACAGGCGTCCCCCGCCGACATCTACTTTCCCCACCGATGCTGCGTAAGCACCTGTCCTTGCTGGGCACGAGGCTCGTGCTGGGGATACAGCAGGGAATAAAGCACCTAGGGGAAGCCAGGCAAACCATAGCACAGTGACAACAGCCATGTGAGAGGAGTTTAGGAGGCACCTGGTGCCAAACACTGCTCCAAGCACTGCACACTATGAAATTTGCTTAAAACAATTTGCTAGCGTCAAGTGCTTCTGCTGTCCCCATGTTCCATATGAGGAAACTGAGGCGCAGACTGTTTAGGTAACTTAGCTAGGGTTATGGAAATAGTTAGAGTAGGCCTGGATTTGAACCCTCCTGGTGCGGCTCTGGTGTTGAGTATACCCAATCGTCACACATTACAAGGCAGCACTTCCACCACAGGGACTTATAGCACAAGATGCCTGGTTATTTGTGTCATTGAGGGGTCGCAAACCTTTGCATGCAGATTATCTCCCAGAGAGCCTAAACCTATCCCAGGTGCCCCACCCCACTCCCGGAGCTCCTGGTTTATCAGGTCTGTCCTGGGACCTCAGAGTGCGCGGTTCTTATAAGCTCCTGGGTGACAGAGGGCTGAGTCCCTGGACCACACCTTGAGTTCCTGGGGTCCTGACAGGTCTGACTTTTGCCACCCCCACAGGGGACATGTGACAAAGTCGGGAGACCTTCTGGGTTATACCACTTAGGGCTGCTGCCGAAGAGCCTAGGGCACCCAGCGCAGGCCCTGCGAGAGAAGGGTGATCCGGTTCCAACCGCAGATAGGGCTGAGGGAAACCCGGGGGTGGAGCCAAAGCTCATGCATGACCTCCGTGCGTGCGGCAGCCCCATGGGAGTCTCGTTGAGCAGCTGGGTTCGGAGCCAGGGGAGGCGGCTGCCATGTCGCTGCGTTTCTCACAAGCCCTAACAGGTGGACCCGCATGGGGTAACAGGAGCGGGAATATACCTCGCACAGGTGAAGGGCCTGAGACACAGTGAGCTTCTAGAAAGAAGAGCCAGACCTCCTGCATTTGTTCAGAACAGAAGCAGCTCTGGCTTTAAGCAGCCCTCTTCAGCTCCCCTGGGTAGCAAGTTCTGCCCTTAAGCAGCGCTGGAGCAGAGGCCCAGAGGGCCCGGGGCTCCGCCCAGCTCCTTGAAGCAGCCCAGGGCCTATAGAAAGCGGGGAAGGCCAGGGCCGAGGCAGAGCTGCCTCGCTGCGGCCCGGGACGGTGAGGGGAGCCTATTGTTGCCTGCAAGCGTGGCTTCTTTCCAAGAGCGGCGTGTTACCGACGGGGTCTGCATCGGCTTCCCTTTCAGGTCTGCAAACGCGAGATGAAAAAGTGGCTGTTTTGAAAATGGTTGCTCTCTGGGGAGAGGGGAATGGGAGACAATGGACTCCGCGCGCCCAGCGCTCCAGAGATGGCACCCAGCCCCTGCTATCAATGCCAGCATTAAGCAGGCTTGGTTGAGAGGCAACCTACAGATTTATGACTTCCTGTGTCGGCCAGCAGATGTCATGATGGCTGACAGAACAGAAGGCCTTTCAAGATCGAGCTGGGGTGGAGCTAAGGAGAGGGGGAAAGTAAACATCGCCTGAAAGGCAGAAGCCAAAACTGGTGTTTGCTTAGTGGGGCTATTGTTCACGCTGGCATTTGGGGACACCGGGAAGTTTTACGTTAAACGGAACATCTCGTGATTATCTCCGCGGTCCTGCTTCCAAAAACCAGGCAGAAACTCTTACAGGAAAAGCAGTTGCTGGCTTTACTCGAACAAGAAAGGGTTTTGTTCCTGGCCTATTTGTCTCTTTAACAATTCTCCAGGATAAAATGAACACTTTGCACTGGAGAAACATATATATTTACCCCAAAACATCATTCTGATGGGCTTTTAAATATAGGCATTTTACAAATTCAGCAGCTCATTCTGAAATTCCTTTGATATACACATAATTTTCCCCATTTAAAAAAATTGCATAATAGGATGTCATTGGTATTTTATGTGCCAGGATTTTCCGTGGTACTGAAAAGTGGCATAAATTTGGCATTTATCACGAGCCAAAACCCCCATATTCGTAAGTACAACTGCTAACACATACTTAGGAGTAATTACAAGTCACATTTCCACATTTCCTGTCTGTAATCTGGACCTGGTGATCTCCCTTCCACAGGTAGAGGAGGCATTTTCCCCAATGGACCCTTGAAGACATTCTTCGAGCTCGGGGAAAAGTCTCCCATCTGCAGCCCAGGGACAAGTCTGATTACGGACGCCAGACTGGCTTTGTCGCCCACCAATCATCGCTGGGCAGAAACACAGCGAGGACTTTAGAGAGGAAAGCACCAGGGTTCCCTCTGCTCCTGGACTCTCAAAAACAAACAAACAAACAAACTCATTTCAAGCAAAAACTTGACCCAGAAGCTTCTGTTGTTAATCTGTTGCCATAATGTGGATTTTTGTGTAGGGGGTGAACATCTGATTTCATCAAGATTTTCCAAATAGTACAAAAGCTCTAGTGCCTTTTAGCAAAACCACTTCCGAGCGGCAATATGTTTGGTGATGTCCTTACTCACCAGGGCTCCAGGAACTTGCTCTGGATTCTGAGCCCAGCTCTCCACATTCACTCCCTGCATTATTCTGCACAAGGAACGTGAGCTCTCCAAATCTGTTTTCTCACCTGTAAATGGCGGACAATACAAGCAGCACTCTCTTAGTGTTTTTTTTTTCCTAATGAGGATCGAATGCAGTGTTTGTGAAGTGATTAGCTGGGTGCCTGGCACAGGGGAGGAGCTCGATAAATTAGCTATTGTTATAATGATTAATGTTAAAATATCTCCCCTCTTTATTAGTCCACAGGTAGACACGCCAACTCACAGACTGATTCACTGGCCACCTAGAAAAGAAATCCAATAACAATAATAACATTAATTGCAGCTGTCATATATTGACACATACTAAGTGCTAGACACTATGCTAAATGCTTGATATGCAAAGTCTATTGAATTCAATCCTTACAACCCACTCTATGAGGCCAAGCATTATGGCTTCAATTTTACATGTGATGCAAGTCAGGTTGGATAGTTCATGGCAGAGGTTTTCAGACTTGAGCATACCTCTGAATCCCTTGGAGAGTGATTTAAAAGCAAGACTCCCTGGTCTTCTCCCACAGTTTCTGATTGAGTGGGTGTGGGCTAGGGCCTTGTTTGTGTTAAGTTCCCAGGTGCTGCTGCCGCCGCTGAAGATGGGCCGCATTTGAGAACCACTGATTTAAGTGACTTGGTCAAGGTTATGCAGTAAGCCACAGAAGTTTTCACATTTAATAATTTGAATACAGTTTAACAAAATGTACTGTTAACAAATACTTATGTTTCTTCAAATTTCCTACATTAAATAGTTGATTATTGAGTCCCCGAAGCACAGAGCTTTGGAGAGCTGCTCGTTTGCAGGAAATGCCCTGTTCCATGAAGTTCTTCATGGTTCAACACGGTTTGTGATTCCCTAGAAGGAAAGGATTCCAGGAACATTATCAGAAGGGGCAGAAGTCACCAGTAGTTCTACTGGCGCACAGGAGAAAATGCAAGGGCTGTGACCCACTCCTGGCTACAGAATTCATTAGGCCTTCCAAGATGCAGTCCAGCTAAGCAAGCCACACCTGGTTACCAACTGTGCCCTTGGTAAAACCCAGCTCACCTGGACAGCAAAGGGCACCAGAGATGACTCAATGTCCCACCATTCAAGTGCGCCCCTTGCAATCGACCACCCTACGGGCAGCAGATACACGTTACTGTGCGGGTAAGACCTGGGATGCACTTTGGCCCATATCGCAGGGCTTGGAAATGTAGAGAATGACTTCAAGAAACACCTGGTGAGAGATGTGACTGTAGGCCACGGATGCAGACACAGAGCCCGGATAAAGCCCGGATTCCCTTAGTGGGGAAAGTAATCAAGCAAAAGGTCACTCATTGGTATCTGCCTCATTCAGCTGCAAATGAAAAGAACCTGAATTCAAATACGCGGGATGCACTTCAGGAAATGTAAACACTAAAGGCTTGAAGAAAATAGATAAACAGAGGGAAACAGGTGGTGCCATTCTCAGAGGCAGCAACTGGCTGAAGGCTGGGAATTCCTATAACCAAGATGCAGGATGGAGGAATGGAATACACATTGGATTTGCCACTGGGAGCCTGGGATTCCAGTGCTGTCTCTGCAGATATTGGGCCAGCTTGTCTTTGAAGATCCTTTCTCTTCTACATCCATGGATGCTTCTTGTTTATACATCCACTCACGGAGTCTTTCATTCAATCAATAGTCACTGAGCATGTTTATGGACTGGGTCCTATTGTAGACGCAGACCCCCATCTCTGCTCTCATGCAGCTTACTTCTAATGAGAAGAGCAAGACAGTGTACAAAGTCAGATATCCATTATATTAGGAAGTGAACAACATCAAAGAGAAACAGGAAGACGGAAGTGGCATTGGGTAGTCAGAGGTATGGTTGAGAACTGGCCTGTCTCTACCCACAACTACAGCACCACTCACCATCAATACAAACCTTTGGCTGTATAGGAGGGAAGATTAAGTCCTAATTGACTAAGGACAAAGGAGAAAAATTTTGGCTGCACATAAACCAAGCATCCAGGAGTTGATAGTCTAATAGCACTGGTGTTTCTCATCCCAGCACCCACCCCACCGACGTAACTCGGATTTTCTGACATAACTCGGATTTTCACCGGGGCATTGCTACAACTTGAACATGGCTGGCGCCACGGCTCACTAGGCTAATCCTCCGCCTTGCGGCGCCGGCACACCGGGTTCTAGTCCCGGTTGGGGCGCCGGATTCTGTCCCGGTTGCCCCTCTTCCAGGCCAGCTCTCTGCTATGGCCCGGGAAGGCAGTGGAGGATGGCCCAAGTTCTTGGGCCCTGCACCTGCATGAGAAGCACCTGGCTCCTGCCATTGGAAAGCACGGTGCGCCGGCCGCAGCGCGCCTACCGCGGCGGCCATTGGAGGGTGAACCAACGGCAAAAAGGAAGACCTTTCTCTCTGTCTCCCTCTACTGTCCACTCTGCCTGTCAAAAAATTTAAAAAAAGAAAAAAAAGAAAAAAAAGAACTTGAACATGACTTGGCTTCCCAGCTCATTCAGATATTTAACCTCCAAAGTCTTATGTTGATGGATTGAAAGTAGAGCTCAATCCAAATAGGGTGTCTGGGAGGTGGGCCTAACAGGAGGTCTTTCAGTCCCTGGGGCGTGTCCTAGGAAGGTAGTTCTCATGAGATGGGTTGGCCCTAGAAGCCCAGTGTGGTGCTCCGTGTCTCCCTGAAGTGTAATCCACCATCTACCACCCTCCCCAGATACCAGACTACAGGAGCTGCCCCGTGTCAGGCTGTAAACTTCCAGAACTGTGAGGCAAAATGAACATTCTTCTTTCCTAAGTAGCTCCTCTCAGGTATTTTAAAGCAACAAAAAGCTGACTAATGCAGGTTATCTAGCTCTTCCCTATTTGATTTATGTACCTGCCTGGAAAGCAGGCCCCTCCCCCAGCTCCAAGGCTTAAGCCAATCAGCACATTCCCTTTTCCCCACTGTTCGTAGTGATTGGTTCTTGAGGAGGCAAGGGTCCAATGAAGTGGAATTTCAGAAATCCTGCTTGGGATCTTTCATGCATTGAAACTTGAGGGGAAAATTGCTACCAGCAATAATCTTGAAACCATGAAAAGAGAAAAAACAACAGAAAGAAAGGGAACCCCAGGCTCTTGATGATAGATAGCCTTGATCCACAGGATAAACGCCCTCCAGTAAACCTGCTCAGCCCTACACTCAACAATTAAATGAGTCAAACGCAATTCCCTTTAGGAATTGAACTATGTGGGCTGGGTTTCTGTTGTTTTGTTTTGTTTTTATTTTTTTGAGAGGCAGAGAGAGAAAGTGGGAGAGCAGGCACATGGGCTCCGCGAGTGAGCTCATCCGCTGGTTCACTCCCCAAATGTCTGCAATGGCTGTGGCTGGGCACTACTGAGAGGCCAGGGGCCAATAACACAATTAGCTGAGTCATTTCCACTGACTTTAAGGGTCTACATTAGCAGGAAGCTGGAGTTAGGTACTGGAGACCAGTATCAAACCTACACACTCTGATGCAGAACACAGATACCTTAACTGCTAGGCCAAACACTTCCTGGTTTTGTTGTTTTAAAGGGAAGATAAAATATCTAGTTCAGGCACAGTTATATGCGGGTGCAACCACATCGATGAGATCACAGACCCCCAGTTTGCCTTCTGTGGGGGCTTCACTGTCCACCTGGCTCTCCCACGATCAGCAGCAGCAACCACATTCCTATTATCCCTCCAAAACTTTGCACTCGTCCTGGCTCTGTGGCCCTGGTCCGTGCCCATCTCTGAACCAAGCACTGAGGTCAGGGCACAGAGGCGGCCAGTTCTGGGACTGATGCTCTCACTTGGGACTCGGGCTGCCACCTGCCTCCTCCAGCTCACTGAGGAAGCCTGTTCTTCAAATTAAGGACTTGTTACAAGAAACATGGGGATGGGTGTCAGACAATCAGAAAACATAAAAATTTAATATCTAACTTTCAATTTTGGAGTCTGATTTCCCCCATTTATGAAGTGAAAAATTTGAAATAAAGAGACAGTCCCCAATATTTTTACTATCAAAGACTCTGCTCTCTTGTCTTCCTTGATTACCCATTATGGGATCCAAATTAAACTAAATTTGAAAACATCTGTCTACAACGCATCTATGCATTCATTAATGCGTGCATCCACCATCGTACAGTTACGGAATATCTACTAGCTTGCAGGGTTGTCCTAGCGCTGGGATAAGTTCTCTGAGAAATTTTGGGAGGGCTGTGAAGCCGTTTGTTCACTCAAATATACTGTGGAAGTCTGCTGGTGACCTTTTTTCTGGGTTAAACAGCTAGAGCTTTAGTAGAAGAAAACTTCACGCTCATGCTCCCTCTACAGTACTGGGATTATTGGTATAAGGATGTGAGCTGGAGCAAAAAGTCTGCACTAAGAAGTGATGTGCACAAGGACAAAAGGACAGCAAGCTGAGAATGCTGGAGCGGGACGGACAGGCAAAGCCTAGGGCCACAGGGGTTTGCACAATCCTTGGGCCTCCGTGTTGAACCTAGGCTCATATTCGTTTAGGCTTCCTATTAGGTGAGAGACGTCTTCATCGGTTACACAACACTCAAAAGCACTCATATGACTTGTAGTCAAAAGCATTCCTGATGGACAATGTCAAATCTAGGTGAGGTTCCCCTAACAACTTACAATCTGAAGATGACCAGTGAACAGATATGACAAATGTCACAAACTAATCATGTGAAGATACTGCTTTTAAAAAGTAATAATATTTTCTTACTACTATAGAGAATTAGATCAAAAGTAGGAAGAATTTTTCTGAAAAGACCACAAAGTAAATATTTTGCTTTTACAGGCCCTGTAGCTCCTGTTACAACTACTCAACTCCATTGTTGTAGTGCAAGGACAGCCATAGACAATATGTATATGAGTGGACACGACTGAGTTCTAATAAAACTTTATTTATAAGTGCATAAACTTGGTTCAATTGGCCTATGGCCTATAGTTTGCAGACTCCTGACCTAGAAACACATAACTGAGTATGAAATAAAAACAGGCAATCAAAGACAGTTTGTAATACACTTAGTAAAGTACAGCAAATCTCTCAAAATATTACTTTGCAGGTCTGTCAATGTTAGGTCTTTAATGCCACACATCCTGTGACTCAGTGATTGCTAGATGGTGCCTTCATTGACTTCCACAGCTGTGGGTCACAGGGTGGGTCAGCTGAGCAGCTGCCCAGGGTACCAATCTGTAATGTGTTTAGAAACACTAATGGAAGAAATTGAGAAAACATACACTGGTCCTTCTCTGGTGACAAAAACCACACCACTGTAATATGAAACAGGCAAAGACACAAAAACACAACATTTATTAGCCCTGGAGTATTTTTGCTAGGACTTTTGTAATTAACATACAGAGCATTTGCAGTCAACTCAAAGATGGCAGCTGCAGTTAACAGAAATTCCAGAACCATGTAATGTGTGGTGTGGTGTGATTTACAAGGGATGTGATTTATATTCTGAATATTAAACCTTTTTAATATACCTCCCAAGAAGTTGCTTGGTTCAGGAAAAGTCATAAGAGAATTTTAAAGGAAACCAAAACTACAGAAAAGTTGGAAATATTTTGTTGCACTTTTTTTAAGGCTGTGACTCTCTTTGAACCAGTGGAAATAAAATTATAATTAGTTCTGATACTGAAAAACAAAAAAAGCCTTAAAGGAAAGTCAGGTTCTCTTTACCTCCACTAACTATAGAATGGACAAAGGTTTGCAAGGCATTTGATTGAGGAGTCACCAGACTATTAGTCTAGGTGGCTCACATTCCCTGAAGATCACAAACTCAAATGTCTTTTGGGTCCAGGCAGGGAACACAGATGGAATGCATTGGACCTCAAGAAACAGGGAATGGTGGAGACTGAGGCACACCTGTGAGCTTATTCCCTATGCAGCCTATGGATCCCTCACCCCCATGCACACACCAGCTCCTCTTCTAGACAAGAAACAGTCTTTCAACCAATCTAGTCAAGAGATGCTGGACAATGCTGAAGTCTAAACAGATCTGGCTGCTTCATTCTGCCGTTCCCTAACAAGATGAATTTCTGTAGAGCATGGCACCCCTTCCCTTATCTCACACTATGGATCTATTAGTATCACTATTTATGGAGAAGAGAGAAGAGAGTGATAATTTATACATACATTTGTTCCATAAAAGTCATACATCCATCCTCTGATTGGTTCGAGTCCCCCAGAATATCACTCCTCAGTGATAGATAATGTGGCTAGAAGGGAAAATGTTAAATCGCTTAAGAATTTCAAATTTTTATATTGTCACTGGTAGCCAACTGTGTCATCTACTGAGCCATGCAGTTTTCCCCTGCCCAAAATGTCACAAAATGAAAAATGGATCAAGGCAGCTTATATATGCCAAACACATTTGTCGAATAAACAACACAGAATTGCAATAGAAATACCACCTTGTAAAGAAACACAGCATCTAATCTGATTTTAATTGAAATGTGTGTGTTGATACCTTTCATTTATGCAAAAGACAAAGCTGATACAAAGGAAAATAAAGACAACAATTGCACATTGCACATTTTGATAGTTGGGATATCGGAGGCATTTTGGGAAGAAAAAAGTACTACATTTACTCATTTTACAGAAATGTTGCTGATATGGGTATAGAAAATGCTTTTAACATGGTAATCAAGTCAACTTTCCAATGCAGTGCTGTTTTACCGAGCTGCTGCATCTTTTTGGGAGATATGGTTGGGCGCTCAATATTCAATTAGAGACTCTACTTGTTTTTCTGTCGATTTCTCCTCATCTTTCACCTTCAGGTACTACCATATTGCGTTTGCTTTGGGGGAAATTCTCTTCATGAACATCTGTCCCACCCTTGGCTCACCTCTCAGGACTAGCTATAGCCAATAACCCCAACCTACGTCATCCCACCCCTTTGGCTCCCATAATTTGATCCCTGATGGGCAGAAACCTAGTCAGAAGGAAGGGGATTTATAGAGAAATTTGCTAAGGCTTCTTGGGGAAGCAAAGGTTTCTTTCTTCCCTGAGCACTGTGGGAGGAGACTCATTCCAACCCTGGTATGTGTGGTGTGAAGATATGGAGATTTGAATGGATTCCCCTAAAATGGAAGACTCTGGAACTGCCAATGGGAGTCCATTTGAGGCCTGAAGAAGATGATGATACAATGGAAGACAGAAAGAAACAAATGGAGAGTAACAAAGCTGGTCCATGATGACACTAGATCAAGCTCTACCTGAAGCCCATCCTGACCTTCGTCTTTTCACTGTTGCAAGTCTATGCCTTCCATTATTCTTCAAGCTAGTTTGAGTTAGATTTCCTGTCACTTTTAATGGAGAGGTTTGTGGCTCATCATTTGGTTTCATCAAATTGATGATGACCTATTTATATGTTTTCAGTTATGCTAGGAAAATAGGACCATATTATGGATTTTGCTTTACTGTTTGGTTTACTGCATTGTTTCCTAACTGGAATGGATACCTTTGTAAATGATTTTGCTAGTAGTCTCCTTTATGACATAGTTAAAATGGTTTCTTCCATATGGATTCATTAGTAACAAGAATTACAAAGACTGGAGTTTGATAATCTATTAATGTTGTCCCACGAAGAGGTTAAGAGTTTGTGTGTTAGGTTATATAGACATTATTTTGAACCCTAGCTCTATAGTTTACTAGCTATGTGACTTTGGGCCGTTTACTAATCTCTGCAAAATACTTTTCCCAATCTATACAATTACTATTCATAATAGTGTATTATCTAACATGACTTTTGTAAAAAAAAAAAGAGAGAGAGAGAGAGAGCTAATGCATATACAATACTTATTATGCTTCCTTAAATAGAGTAAATCTTCAATACATACTGATGCCATTGTTCTGTTATGCTACTTACCAAGGAGTTTATAGAAAAAGCCCAATAAATTATCTAAACTACAGTTATTAGCTCAATAGATATTTGGCCTATGAATAATTTAAAAATTGACCAATAAGTGGTTGAATGAATATGTGAGTTAATCGAAATCTGTTTCATTGAAAAAAATAAATGAATGAATGAGGGCTGGAAACTGAAAGGTGAGGCCACAAGTGGAGGGGTAAGGCCAGGGTCGGGAAGCAGGAGGTAAGGATGGAAAGGCCTTCTGTGATGGCCATGTCCTCCCTGCGGTCTGAGTCCCTATCAGGGGAATGTTCGGCAATGCAACTCCCTTCACACCCTCATGACTACAGGTCATCTGTCGGGAGTATTTTGATAGGCAGCTTTATAGGCAGCCATAAAGCAGCACTTATGGCCAAAGTCATCATACTTTGTTGAGCTCTGTGCTTAGCGTATCCCCATAATTTTCTCTTTTCTCTGGGTCATAGTCGTTCAGTGCACAGATAGAATCTAGCATAGGTGACTTAATTCCTCATACTGCCTCCCCACAGCCTCTGAGATCAAATTCAAGAGACCTCAATATTCAAATATTTTAGTTCCATCCTGAGGACCTGGCCAGGCTGATAGCTCACCATCTTGAGTGAATCACCTCATTCAACTTTCACGATTATATGTAGCAGGTGTAGTCATTATTAGCTCATATTTGCTAATGAGGAAACAGAGATACATCAAGGTCATATTATTTATTTGATGTCACAGGGCTAGGGTATGATCCCAGGAAGACTTGAACCCAAGAAATCTATTCTGGAAGCTCTGTTTCCTGAGACCTGGAGATGTCATTACTCTCTGACTCCCGGTCACTCCTATGGTACTCAGAGATACATGCTCAGTTGTCCCTCTGTTTCCTGGAGAGTCCTCAAAATAAACTCAATAGAAGAGAATTTCCAGAAATAAATTTACATTATGGACACATTAGAGACACTGAGATGACTTTAGGAGCTCATATTTTAGGTTTATTTGGAAGTGTTTCTAAGCTTTTCCTTCTCATACTCCACAGATACTCAGTAGCCAGTAGACAGATACTCAAAGCTGAAGTCTGGGTTCTTCAAATACCACTTCAAGATTCCATATAGTGACAGGCATCTGAACTATCCATCTTCTTCTCACAGTCAGGCTTAGCCAGGCTGCAAGCTGAAATCCTGTTTTAGACACCTTTGCTGTCTACCTACCCAAGGGCCGTGCAATTTGCAACATCCCAGCATCCAGCTTCACAGAACAGAGTATAGAGCAGGGATTGGGAACTGAGAAATAATAGCTTAATAACTAGCACACTGTCAACTAACATAAATCTGGGAGTTATGTGTTCTCTTAACTCTGAAAATAGACTGCAATCCACAGGGATGGCTCCTCGGTAGCCATGTTTGTATTAAGTGACCTTGTCCGCTTCCTCCATTGGATGGGGCGGTACACCTGAATCTAGTGAGCCAGCCGCATCCTGTCTCCTGGGAACTGGGACAGAGAGACCTTAAGCTGGTTGCTGTCACTGAACTGAATCATCTAAATCCCAGGACAGCCTTATCCCACCAAACAGGCTAAGCAGAGAGAAATGTCTTCAGTGACCAAAGTCTCAAGGTCTAGAGTAAAGAAAGTGACATAGAAAAGAGAGGGAGAGGGAGAGAGGGAGAGATGAAAGGAGAGAGGAGAGGAGAGGAGAGGGGAGGGGAGGGGAGGGGAGAGGAGAGGAGAGGGGAGGAGAGGAGAGCGGATGCACCTCAGTGGCTTTCTAATTCTTGAATCCATTCTCTTCCTGAGGGCAGACAGTAGCTCAGAGTTTTGAGTTCTCTGAGATATTCCTACTATTACAAGAAACAACTAAGCATTCTGTGTCAGCTAAATAATTTGGTTTGTTTCTTACACCCCAAAATCACAACTTAATGAGATAACCAAGGTTTTTTTCCTGTTTAGCACAGACTCAAATAATTTTTGAGATAAGAAAGCTTAAAAATAAACTGTATTGGTCAGAAAGATGGTAGTCAACTTTCTTGAAAAAGGAAAGAAATGGGAAGAGGTATTTTCCAATGTTTTTCCAAAAAAAAGGATAATAAAATTTCTAAGTTGTTCCTCATCTTTTAATTTCTGTACAAGATTTTACAGTAGTTTAATATTTAAAGTGAATGTTCAAAGGGAACTGCTAATTGTTAAGTTAAGCTTAGAGAAGGAAGAGGAAAGTTTGGAATCACCAGAAAAACTGGCTGCAATTCAAGAAAGCCAAGGGTCACTCTGATGAGAGATCAGACTCACTGAGAGACAGCTAGGACAGTGGTATCGCCAACACAAATACAACCAACAGCCAAAGTGAGAAGGGAAGTTGTGGAATAGAAGAAGTTCTCTGGTTGCCAGAGAGAGAGAAACCAAACCCATGAAAGAGCAGCAATGAATGAAAGAGCAGAAAAGGGCATTTCATTAGGATCTGAGCAGACTATGGCTAAAGCAAGCTTTGGGCATGGCTGGGTCCTGGTTCTCAAGAGATGCCACCCAGAGACTAGCTCCAGTTTTGCCTCCATTGGCTTCATTTCTAAGAATATTCATTGCATGTTGGGTTGCAAGATTTAGCAGATAAAATATAGGATGCCGAGACAAATTTGAATTCCAGATAGATAGCTTTTTTTTTGTTTTTTCCCCCCAGTGTATGTACACTCATGCAGCATTGGGGACATACTTACACTAAAACAATTGTCCCTTGATTCTTTGGAATTCATTTTTGACAGGGTATCCTGTGTTTTAACTGGCAGCCCTGTTCACATGAGGTGGCCCAGGTGACTACTAAGACTTCTAAACTTATCGCCTATTAATGTAGCAGCCTCAGTGAAAGAGGACTTATTTTCCAAAGTTCAAACATGTTTCAGAATCTCCACTTGAACACGTCTGTCCTGAATCCTCGCTGTCCAGGGCTCTTTCCATGCATCCACGTGGCCATTGCTTTTTCTGGTCAGCTACCAGGAAGATACATCAGTGAGCACTCCTGGGCCACTCCTGTCTCTCTTTTTGTATATGGAATGAACAGGTAAGAAGGAAATGCTTGTCAAAACAAACCTCTGTTTGGTTCTCTCCGTCTATGGGACAATTTCTGTAATGTGTCAATCACTTTATTGCCAAATAGCCCCTCCAATACACAATCCACATTTTCAGATGACACCTGTCAGTCACTCACTAAGTCAAAGCCAAATTTCATGTCAAGCAAAGACCAGCTTGTCAATCACTCTGCCTGCCACCCATCACCAGAATCAGCTGACAGCTACCGCATTCTACTCTCACATCAAGAAGGCCTCGTTGGGTTGGTTTGTCTCCCCTAATTGAGTTCCTTTTAGGACTTGCAGCTTAGCAACTAACAAGTTATTTTCTGTGACAAGTGGCCCAAATTTCATAGCTCTCTTGACCATTGCCACTTGTTAGAAATTGTTTCCCTTCAAGTGACTAAACAGCAGATGTAAGATTTATTTAAATCTGAATTCTTCTATTGCTTCTATTTATAAGTACCCTTGCACTGTTTAAAAGTAAACAGAGGATATGTTGTCAAATAGACATAATTTTATTTATTTATTTGAGAGGTAGAGTTACAGAGAGTGAGAGGCAGAGACAGAGAGAGGTCTTCCATCCGATGGTTCACTCCCCAAATGGCTGCAATGGCCAGTGCTGAGCCGATCTGAAACCAGGAGCCAGGAGCTTCTTCTTGGTCTCCCACGTGGGTGCAGGGGCCCAAGCACTTGGGCCATCTTCTACTGCTTTCCCAGGCCATAGCAGAGAGCTAGATTGGAAGTGGAGCAGCCAGGACTAGAACCAGTGCCCATATGGGATGCCGGCACCACAGGCGGAAGATTAACCTACTGCGCCACAGCACTGGCCCCTATTTATTTATTTTTAAAATAACTCTTATTTAAAATTTTTTTTTATTTGAAAGGCAGAGATACAGAGAGACTCCCCAATCTGCTCACTGGTTCACTCCTCAAATGCCCATAATGGCTAAGAGGCTGAGGATGAGAACCAGGAATTCAGTCCAGGTACCCCAGGTGGGTGGCAGGGACCCATCACTTGAGCCCCACCACTGCCTCCCAGGGTTCTCATTAGTAGGAAGCTGGAGTCAGGAGCTAGAACCAGGCATGGAACCCATGCTCTCTGATCTACAATATGGGTGTCCTAACCAGGATCTTAACTGCTAGGCCAAATGACTATTTATTTATTTGTTGTATTTATTTGAAACAGAGAGAGAGATAAAGGGGACCTTCCATCTACAAATTCACTTCTTAAATGCCTGCAACAGCTAGGGTTGGGCCAGGTTGAAGGCCGAAGTTTGGGACTCAATCTTGTCCCCTACATGGGTGGCAGGAATTCAAGTACTTGATCATCACCTGCTGCTTCCCAGAGTATGCCCTGGCAGGAAGCTGCATCAGAAGCAGAGCTGGGACTTGAACCCAGGTACTCCAATTTGGGATGTGGGTGCCTCAAGTGGTGGTTTAACCACTGAGCCAAATGCCTACCCCTCCCTTTAATTTTTTTTATTTGCTATAACTTAGAATAATTATAAAATGTTTTGTGGGGCCAACATTGTGGAGTAGCAAGTAAGGCTGCTCCACTTCTGATCCAGCTCTCTGTTATGGCCTTGGAGAGCAGTAAAAGATGGCCTAAGTCCTTGGGTCCTTGCATCCACCTGGGAGACCTGGAAGAAGCTCCTGGCTCCTAACTTCAGATCTGTGCAGCTCTGGCCATTGTGGCCATTTGGGGAGTGAACCAACGGAAGGAAGACCTTTCTCTCTGACTGCCCCTCTCATTGTTTGTAACGCTACCTCTCCAATAAATAAATAAAATCTTAAAAAAAAAAAACAACAACAAAAAACAAACCAGTTCCTGGCTCTCAACTATGGCCAAGCCCAGCGCTGGTCATTGCAGCCATTTCGGGAGTGAGCCATTTGGATGGAAGAGACTTTTCTTTCTCTAATTCTGACTTTCAAAACAAATAAATGAATCTTTTTAAAAAAATTCTTGGAATTTTGTTCCAAAGTCTCAAATTCTCCAGTATTACTAGTTTGAAATGCTGGAAAAAGAAGCCAAAAAGATTAAAAACAAACAAACAAACAAAAAAAAACCTTGCATTTATTAGTTTACTATTTCACAAGTTACCATGAGTGAGTCACTATGAGGTGGTGTACAGAATATTACACCTGCTCTTGTTCCAAAGGAGCTTAATTGAGAGAGAGAGAGTTGACCACAAAGTCCAAATATATCTAGAGAATAAATGTGAGAGAAAAATAATGGCAATGATAATAATTTCTAGAAGGTATTGTAAGGTAGTCATGATTTGTATGGAAGACGGTGGTTGCTACTTTTATGTCTGCATTTGGTTGAAGGATGAAAGACATCTGGTAAAACATGATTCTAGGGGTGTCGGTGGGGGTATTGCTGGGAGAAGTTAGCAACAGAATCAGCGGACTGAGTCAAGAAGATCCGTCTCAGCAGCACGGGTGGGCGTCGCTTAGGCAGCTGAGGGCCTGCGCAGAGCCAGCACGTGAAGGGAGGGTGAATTCTCTGTGTGTGCTGGATCGGCCCTCTTTTTCTATACTCAGACACATCATTCATGAGTCGCAGTTCTTTGGACTGGGATGCTCACTCTCTCTACCGCCCCCCCCCATCTTTACCTATCTATCTATCTATCTATCTATCTATCCATCCATCCATCCATCTATCCATCTATCCATCCATCCATCTATCTATCCATCTATCTATCCATCCATCCTTCCATCTCTAATTGGTTCTTCACAGAAACACAACTCCTACCGGGAGCTTGTCATTTCTTTGCTAGCCTGGCTCCCTGCTTCCCCCCACTGCATGCAGAATGAGAACTGTGCTCTCACTTCCCATTATGGAAGCTGAAGGATGAGACCCTCCATTCCTTTGGCAGCCATGGGATAAAAATTTAGCCAGTTGCATCTGCTTGCCTTGCACTTCCAAACCAACAGCTGTGAGAGCATTTGAGCCCATGCACAGGAACTTCTAGGGTAACCCAGGGCAGCAGATGGCACTGGCCTGGTTATCTTGGGTGAATTGTTCCTGCCGAAAGAAGAAAGTTACAATCTTGCCTCCTGGCTACTTCTGAGTTGCTGTGGTTCTAACCTGGTCCTCCCATGATTCATTAAGTTGGGACTGTCTGTTGTACTTCAAATATGTATATCTTTGAGGGTCCTTCAAAAAGTTTGTGAGAAAAAAAGTGTATTATGAAAAAGTGTATTATGAAAAGTGTATTATGAAAAAAAGTGTATTCATGAAAAATCATGAATTTCAAAGTTGTTTTGAACCAAACTAAATTCATCTTTTAACTCCATTTTCCATAAACTTTTACAATACTCTCATATATGTTTTATTTATTTTTTAAAGAAGATTGATTTATTTATTTGAAAGCCAGAGTTACAGAGAGGCAGAGGCAAAGAGAGAGAGAGAGAGAGGCAGAGAAAGAGGTCTTCCATCCACTGGTTCACTCCCCAAATGGCCGCAACAGCAGGAGCTGGGCCCATCCCAAGCCAGGAGCCAGGAACTTCCTCTGGGTCTCCCATGAGATGCAGGTGCCCAAGTGCTTGGGCCATCTTCCAATGCTTTCCTAGGCTATTGCAGAGAGCTAGATCAGAAAAGGAGCAGCCGGGACCAGAACTGGCACACATAAGGGACACTGGCGGCACAGGGGGAGGATTAACCTACTGGGCTACAGTGCTGGCGCCAAGACATTCTTAATTGGTTTCTGTGATGCATAACCTATAGCCCTGAAGTTTTTAACTGCTTTAGGAAATTTTAGACATGAGATAAGAAGGATTCTCTATGCACCTGGGTGGCAACAGTTTGGGAAATCTCCATGGAGAACATGGACTTTAAGTACCTCTTGCATAGTCACAGAGCAAGGGAGTAGCTCATCTGGACTGAACCACTCTGTGGGGTAGGAAAGCAGAAAAAGCCTTGCACATTGAAACAAACTTTAAGCTAAGAAAAAGTTGGTTTTTTCTATCTCATCATTTTATTTTGAAAAAGTAGTACAGTGACTTGCAAACAATGAGCATGAATATAAAACATGTAGGTGGATGAATGGGAAAATGAGGGACAATGCAAGGAAGCCAGGCCCAGCTGAATGAGAGACTCCTGCTGGGCATAATGAGACGAAGAAAGAGGTTCTAACATTAGCTTGGGGGGGGGGGGTAAGTGTAAAGAGCCTAAGACTTAAGAAGCACTTCCTACTTGTTGTGAATTTCTGGCCTGTAACAGCGTAGTGTATGCCATGGTGTGTACTCTGTTAAATACCAAGACTTCAGAGTGTCACAGACAGAGAATGTGCTAGGCCCATCAGTGAGAGTCGTCCTGCTGGTGGTCTCGCCCAATGGGAGACCCTCTCCATCTGCGTCTGTCTTGATACTCAAAGGATCTGACTCCAAAGCTCCCTCAGCTCACCTTGGAAGAGGAACTGAACAAAGAGAGAAGATCTCAGGGGAGGGAGAAGGGGTCCGATAGCGAGCGCAGAGGGAGAGAAGGCATTCCACTCTTGAGTACGGGGCACTAGTGGAGGGGTTTAGCAGAGCTTGTTATGCACGCGGACTTCTGCAGCCGCACGGCTGTTCGGGACTTCGTCTGAGGAGTGCCCTTTGAGTAATTGCAGTCAGGAAATTGCCTGATATTGCAATTGGTCTGCTGATATTTCAGTGTAGGGTGTTCTGACACAGGAGCAGGGTGACTGGATAACGGAGCATTGAAGCCAAAGGACACAGATAAATCCATTAGATACTTTTGGAAAGTGGCTTGACCTGTTTCTTGGTGGGGTGGGACTGGAAGTTAATATCAGAACTCAGTCGATGTCTGTGGTGCAGCCACTTTTTATTGCAGTATTTACGATAGATTAGGATCTGTTTAAGACCTTTATCACATTAAATCCTTGCAGCAACTGGCAAAAGTTAGGTAATGAATGGGATGCATTGATGAGAGAATGGAATCTATTGTTTTGGAAAAGGGGAAGATATTAGGTCTTATTTGGGAAAGTGGAATGTGTAAAGTCATTAAGACCTTATGGACAGTCAGACAAAACAAGGGGGCAAAGTTACAATGTTTGCATTCCAGTGACTGTGCAATAGTGTGAGCCAAGGACAAGCATGACAGAATGGAGCCCACAGTTCAGTCGAGGCTGCGCTCCACTTCCACTGCCATCACCACGGGGCTCCTTCCCTGTGTTGACCACACTGTAGTCAGAACAACACACACAGATGAGGAAAGCAGGAACACCAAGGCCAGCCACGCACAGGCTGGTTATGTCCTCACTGGTCCAAGGGGTTTGGCAAAGTTTCGTGCAAGAGGAAGAGGAATGATTTCACAAAGAGAATAATTTTACTTAGGAAAATTTGGAGCCCCATGCAGTCAACAAGGTGTGCTTTTCTCACCAATGCTGTTTCCAGTCGATGTCAGAAAGAACTCACCTGGTGTGGCCTGTTCTCTGGTGGCATGACTGATGACAACCCAGGAATGGTCAGCATTGAGCCCCCTCTGCCTGGCTGCCCTGGTTAGGCTACACGTGGGACAATGTACGTGACTGATCATTTGGATTTCTCTCCCTGGTGAGGATGACTGGTATGTAGATAGAATTTATAAAATGGGACGTCAAGAGTGGTGATTATTATCCTCATTTTACAGACAAGGAATTCAGGGCCCTGTGGGGCTAAATATCCCTAATAACACCAGGCTGGGAAGCAGTGGAGCCAGGATTTGAAACTCCATCAGGCTGACTCCTGGCCCAAGGTCTTTTCCATTGCTGTGTATACAAAGGACTGCTAGTTTTTGGCCAACACATGTTCTCTTTTCACCTACCCGCTCTGTTTTTGCTGTTTTCTTTACGGCAATATAATGCCCAAGTTTTATGGGAGCTGACAGTTGCCGAGCTCGAGACCACATCAGCTGGGTTGTGGCCTTGGAAGTTATGGTTGATGTGATGTGAGCGGGGGTGATGTGCTTTCCACCTGGGCTCCCCACATAGCTGGGTGTGATTCCCGCTTGCCTCTTCCCCTTTCCTAATGGCTGTAGCTGGCGATGATTGACACCACCCTCATGGGCAAGCCAGAGGTGAATACCATGTGCTGAGTGTACCGAGAAAGCGTAATATACTTCTACCAGGTGAAACCCCTACAATGTGAGGTGTTTGCACAGCATGTTAGGCAGTATACTGACATACGGGACACAATGCATCTCCAAGGATTTTGTCATTTCCTTATGAGATACAAATTCCTATTAAAGCTTATTTTACACTTTTCATACACCCATGCAAATGTATGTGCATTCCTAAACAACATACAAAGGGTGGGTGTTGGACCCAGTGGTTACGATGCCACTTGGGACATCCTCATCCCATATTGGAGTGCCTGGTTTGAAGTCCTGGCTCTGCTCCTGACTCCAACTTCCTGCGAATGCATGCTTTGGGAGGTAGCAAGTGATGGTTCAAGCATTCTTCCACCCATGTGGGAGACCTGGATTCATTTCCAGGCTCCTAGTGTTGGCCTGGTCTGACCTCGGCTGTTGTGAGCATTTGCAGAGTAGAGCAGCAGATGGAAGATCTCTGTCTCATTGCCTTTCAAATCATATATATTTGAAGAGTTTAGACATTTCCATATGATTTTTATTTAATTCTTGATTATTTATGTTGTTTTTAAAAATTTTTTAAAGACTTATTTATTTATTTGAAAGTCAGAGTTACACAGAGAGAGAGAGAGGGAGGGAGAGGGAGATAGAGAGAGAGGTCTTCCACCTGCTGGTTCACTCCCCAATTGGCTGCAATGGCTGAAGCTGTGCCAATGCAAAGCCAGGAGTCAGGAGCTTCTTCCGCGCCTCCCACATGGGTGCAGGGGCCCAAGGACTTGAGCCATCTTCTACTGCTTTCCCAAGCCATAGCAGAGAGCTGGATCAGAAGTGGAGCAGCCAGGGTTCAAACTGGTGCCCACATGGGATACCGGCACTGCAGGCGGCAGCTTTACCCGCTATGGCACAGCACCAGCTCCTCTTTTTTTTTTTTTGAAAAAATATGCATTTATTTATTTGAAAGGCAGAGTTACAGAGGAAAGGGGAAAAAGAGAGAGAGAGATTCTATCTGCTGGTTTACTCCTTAGATGGCCACAATGGCCAGAGTTGGGCTAGTTGGAAGTTAGGAGCCAGGAGCTTCATCTGGGTCTTCCACGTGTGTGCAGGTGCCCAAGGACTTGGGCTATCTTCTGCTGCTTTCTCAGGAGCTGGATTGGATGTGGAGCAGCTGGGACATGAACTGGCACCCATATGGGATGCTGGCACTGCAGGCAGTGGCTTTACCCACTACGCCACAATGTCAACCCCTGTCGATCTCATTTTTATGGAAATGACTTAAAGAACCATGCAGAGTTATTACTTGATTTATCTAGCAAACTATACCTGCAAACAAGGGTCTAAAAAACTTGTCATTCTTCACTGGTTTGCCGTGGTACACTATCTTTTGGAGGAATTTGTTCTTTTGAGCTTTGTGTGAATGAAGAAATGAGCAGAGGTGGGGCAAGAAGTTGCACCAAATGGGGGCAGTGTCTCTCCTGGTGGGGCTTTGGGGTTTGGGGATTTCAGATGGGAAAGCCTGTGGTTCTAGGTTTCCACCCTGACCTTTGCTTCTTGCACAGAAGGCCTTCTTGTTCCTGTTTGGAGGCAACCCTGGTGGCATCGACTCTGCAGAAGTTTGCAGACTCTTGGGGGTCTATGACTCCAGGCTGCTTTCCCTACTGGGCACAAACTGGAGTATCTGAACAGATATGGTGTGGAACGGACGAGGTTCACACTCCCAGGGGAGGGTCGTCCTGGAGCGGTGGGACAGGCTGTGGGAGGAAATAGTTCCCCCTGGTGCAGCACCTGGACTGTGAATCCCAGAGGACCCCAGGGCAAAGGAAGCACAGGCAGGAGAGTGTAAACATTACTCAGATAAAGAAGCACGAGGGCAGAAAACAACAGCATGCTGAAAATGGATTTCTGGTTCTCCTTCTGTGAGGCAGTGAAAGAGATGGGAACTTCCACGCTATAGGCACGTACTGGCCCGCATTCAGGGCGCCAGAGACTCCGTGTGGGAAACGTCAGCTTATGAGGCAGTGGCAAGCATGGCTGCATCTCGGTGGCTACTGCAAAGGCCAAGTACTTGCTCACGCTCTGTATCCTCACAGATCATCAGCATCTCTCTCACACTTCCTTCACTCTGGGACCAAGGCTGATGGAGAAGCAGCGGGGACAGAGGAGCCAGCCCCTGAGAGATGGTCTCCAGATGACAATTGTTATTGTTGCTCACGTTTGATTGGCTGGAGCAAGCCCCATGATCACACCAAATAGGTGTGTGCAGTCTTCCACTGGGGAAGGACAACACAAGCCTCCCCTGCTGCCTCCCCTCTTACATAATTGTTAAGTCATTGCGCAGCAAAGAAAATGACACTCAAATACAAGTTGTCAGTCTGACATAAATACCAACTTGGTGACCCAAGATTTGAAATTGCATTTTACTCCAATTCTCTCCATACTTAAAAAAAAAAAAAAACAAAACTGTACCACATCTTCTATCCAAATAGCCATGAAAATTGATACTAAATACTTACATACATTATTAGAAGAATAAAGATCATCTTAAACACACTAACCTAGGATGGTGTTAGTTCTGCGTTTCATTCTCTGTTTTTTGGAGGCCTGATAATCCAAGAAAAGAATTCACATTTTTGAACAGCTGTTCTGCATATGTCAGGGAGTGGCCTCAGTGTGTTGTACAGGTAAGCATCCTGACTCTCCACAGACACATCCATGCACACACATGCACACGCACAACCAGTGCCAAATATGGTACTGCTCTACTTTTACGCAGGTCAATGCTGCAGTCCAGAGAAGCTAAATAACTTGCCAGATACTACCCAGCCAGTAAGTCAGCCTCAATGCAAGCCTGCTCGCTTGTCTCTGGAGTTCATTCAATTTCCTTCACATACCCTGGAGGTAATACCTGCTGGCTCCCAGTGTAGGAGAGAGGATGGGGAAATATAGGAGAGACCAGGGAGGCCCAGAGTGCTCCTCTTATTTATCCTATAAATCACTCTGGTCATAATTGTAAGTGCTGATGGGCCCTGCTGTCACACTGTGTGCCATAGCGTTAAGAAATACCAGGCAACCCAAACAGAATTAGGAAGTACGTTTCCCAGCAGACATAGGTGTCCGTACTGCGGAAAGCACTACCAAGCCCAGGATAAGTGCGTTTGGGTTTAAAAACAGCTTTAGAGGTCCTGTGCTACCGCTCACGTCAGCTAGCAAACCTAACAAAATAGAACAGTCCACTCCATTGCATGTATTAGGTAAAGCTTATCATGATCTCTAAATGGATAACCTACGTGACCTCCTGTCCAGCACATAAATCTCATCGCCACCCTGTGCTCGGGCGGTTGCAGCCACTGTGGAGATAAAGTCTCCTGGTCTGCAATTTCCTTATCTGGCAAACGGCATACGCAACCCTACACGGCGGGTTGCCAGGACATGTGATCTGACACGTGACTGCTGACGGTGAAGGTGCTGCTCGGGCGGGCTGCACCTCGGATGGAGGCCATGAGCCAAGGCGCAGGCTGTTGCTCTGGGTGTTTCTCCTCTGGCCTCTCAACCCTCCAAGCCAGAAAGCAAACGGCTGTCCTGGAAATCCACTGAGTCACTTGACTGTACCTGAACTCTCCTCCTGGCCTGCACGGCTGCTGGTCCCCGTGTCTCCCCTGCCTCCCTCCACCCCATCCACCTGGCTCATCTCCAGTTGACTCACCAGGCTGAATGACTCTTACTACTTTGTTGTGGGTGCTGTTCTGAACACAGTAGTCCCCTCTGATCCATGGTTTCAGCTATCTGCAGTCAACCATGATCTGAAAACTATCAAATGGAAAATTCCAACAATAGAGAGACTACATTCGCATCAATGTCATCACAGTGTATGATTAGTACTGTTCTGTTTTCTTATTAGTTACTGCTGTTCATCACCTACTGTGCCTAATTTATGAACTAAATGTTATTGCAGGTGCTTATGTATAGGAAATAACCAGAGTACGCTAGAGAAGTTCAGAAAGTTCATGGAAAATGGAATTAAATGATCCCTTGATTTGGGGCCAGAAAGATTTTAGAATCCATGAGGATCTTCAAAAAGTTCACGAAAAGTGCATGTTATGAAGAAACCATGGATAGCTTTCAAAAATATTTTTGCACCAAAATAAAGGTATCTTTTAGTTCTATTTCCCAGAAATATTTTGAATTTCCCTGTAGGCAGAGTTCAGTACTGCCCATGGTTTCATGTGTGCACGGGTCTTGGAGCACGTCCGCCATGGGTAAGAGGGGATGACCATTGCAGTACGTTTGCTGGCATCCCAGCCTCGACCCACTTGATGCCAGTAGCACCTGTCTGCGAATCATAACAGCTAAAACTGGGTGGGTGAATACGGGCAATTTGCCCCCCGGCTGAAAACCACTGACTCAGCAGTGTTGCCCTCGACTCTGAGGCTCAGCCTCATCCCCAGCTCCATCTGGTAAAGGGACACAGTGCCTGGAGTAGAGCAGACACTCACCAGGTGGCTGGGTGACCACGACAATGAGGCACTGGGAAATCTCTCCGGGCTTGGAAAGCAAGGACAGCTTTGTTTCAGCGAAGGACCTAGAAAGAGCCCTTCACGCCCTTGCTGGATGGGAAACGGGATTCCTGCCGTGCACATCCCCACGGTCTGATTTGCGCAATCGCCCATCGGACGATGTTGCCAATACCACTGGTGCTGGGATTCCGGGGCTTTGCAGAAGAAAGCCAGGAGTCTGGGTGCTTTCCTCCTAAGGCTCGGCTTAACACCGAGGTGCGGCGGGGTGGGAGATGGGGGGAAGAGCAGCCATGGCACCCCGGCTCATCCCCTTCCCCCTCCCATTTCATTGCACAAGGCCTTAGGAAAATAATGTTTTTGAAAAATGACCTAAAGCTTTGCTAAACTTCTTAGGAATGACACCTGAGGGGGTGCATCTGAGAGACTTCACATTCATTAACCAAGCTTCTTGTTAGGTTATGTTCCTTGAAATGCATTTGACAGTAAATGAAGCAGAAAAGATGGCAGCTGGAGAAAAAATAAAATTCTGTCAGGTGCTGGCGATAGAATAGGGAGGTGAAAAAGCAGGAACCTGGGAAGGCCTCAGTAGATCAGCACCCCACACTGTGAGTGCTTTATTGCCAGGCACATTGCCCGGGATCAGAGCTGGTGGCAGAGCTAAATTCACGCGTGGCACTCTGTTCAGATCCTGAGACCATACATAACTCAGGCAGCCTTGCAAAGGTGCCTGTCAGGGCACAAGCAGCAGGATACAGGGCTGACTGGCAGCCATGTGAAACAGTGATCAGAGAAGAGAAAGAAAAAAGAAAGACGTGTTCAACAATATTTGGACTGCTTTAGACACCTTCCCCCATTTCAGTCGGATTCTGATTTAGCCCAAACCTCGTCTGAATCCTTGGAAGGTAAAACCAGCTTGCAGGCAGCTGAGTGAGCAGGCATAGACTTTCCCTGAACTCCTTCCGCGCAAAAGGACCTTGTGGGATGCTATGCACTCACCGGCCCCTTTCTTACTTACCGGTGGCCCCCTCATTGAGGTTCAGAAAAAGGAGGAGATGCGGGGAGGAGAGTGGCAAACTGGTGCTCACCTCTGCAGTTGCCAAGAGCCTAATTTTGTTCATTCAGCTCAGTCCAGCCCTCCTGAAGTGGGGCAAACCTGTTTTCTTCCCAATGATGTATCACTTAGAAACACCAACTGCAAGGATTTCTTATGTTCTCACAAAAAAGGGAAGGAAACAGCTGGTAAATGTTTCACAGATGGTGAAGCTCTTGGCATCGCTCTCCAGAGAGGGCCACCCATGCAGATGGCTCATTATTTTAACATTTGGATTTTCATCTTATTAAAACATCTTTTTTTTTCTGGTTTTATTTAGCATCATAAATTCTCTTACACTTTAGCAAGCGACTAAGCGATTTGAGGACGTGTGCGCTGAGGAACATCCCTTGGCTAAAACAGAGATTGGTAACATCATTATTCCCAGCTTTGATCTCAACCTGATGGGTTTCAATCTGATTAAAAATTCCAATGAAAGGGAAAGCTCAGAGTAGCGAATTTATCAAGCAAAAGTCCATGAAGTCCATATAGTAGCTGAATTATTCAGCAGAACGATAAACCGAGTGAAATTGGGGGAAATAGTTTTATTCGATGCATAAAATCCCTATTACTATGCAATATGCATATATAAAAATAGACAAATGCTCAGTGGGTGTAGATCCATAAACACACCCTTTCTACATATGTAGAGAGACTTCTGTACCGTTAAGTATAGCAGCCAAAATTTAAACCAAGCAATGCCAACTCTTGGCAGAGTAGATAGGAAAGGGCCGAGGATGCAAAGGGTAGTTTTCTACCCACTCAAACTTCGGTAAGATTGAACTTGCCTCTTCTGTCTGAATAGCTGTTTCTAGGTGCCGAGCAGGAAGGCTGTAGGGTGGCTGGCTGGATGGAGAGGAACAATGGACTCCTGCTGCTCTAACTTTGTTGGAAAAGCAGGCCTGGATGCTCTCCTCCCGAAGATTGCTCCCTAGGATGAGGGAAAGTTGTGGTCACCTCAGCATCCCTGACGATTGTGCTGGGGTGTGGAAGCCGTTGGAGATGCAAATGCAAGTGACAAAGCAGTGTAATAAGAACAAACCAATCTATTTAATGTGGTGTGAGATGCTGGCCTAAATACAGGCTCAGTCGCGGGGCTCTCCCAAATGAGCCTTACGGAGCAAGGCCTGTGCATGCCACGTTGTAAATGTTTATTAGCAATGGTACACAATGCCCGTTATGCATCCGTGGAGCTCAGAGCTGGCTCACTTTGGGGGTCAAATGTAAATCCCCGAAATGCTGAGAAAATGTTAATAGTTGCCAGCACCAAGAATGCATCCGCGGAGAATGTACATGGGCATTGTAATTGGAGGCTCTGCTCGTTGACTGGAATCACCTCTGGTACCTGCAGCCTAAAGCATTAGCTGCTGTAATGCATTCTGCAAGCTGTTGGTTTTTCCATCAGACGGAGAGCAAGATGGGCCTGCAGAAAGTGTAGTTTTACAAACAGGAAGTGGAAAGGGCAACGGTGATTACACGTGCCCAGGAAGCCAGGAATTGTGGAGAAAGGAGAGAATTTCTTTTCAATCTCATTTCTCACAAAGCAGATTGCTTCTGGGGGTCTCCTGTTGCTTTATGGTTTGTGGCGTCTGCAGCAAGAATTGAAATCAAAATAGCACGGGGACTGAGCAGTCTTGGATGGAGCCTCCACCAGGGAAATCTTCATCTTCATACTTTCCCCTCTCCCCCTTTTCAAAAACTTATGGTTTTAAAACAAGATTTGTCTACTTATTTCCTTGAAAGGTAGAGCGGCAGAAAGCGAGCGAGAGATCTTCCATCTGCCGTAAGATCTCTCCAAATGGCCAAAACTGTTTGGGCTGGACTAGGCTGCAAACCGGAGCCAAGAACTCCACTGGGGTCTCCCATGTGAGTGGTAGGGGCCAATGGGCTTGGATCATTTTCTGCTGCCTCCCTAGACACACGGGCAGGGAGCAGGATGGAAAGCAGGACAATTGGGACCCAAACCGGCACTCTGATAAGAGATGCAAGTGTCCCAGGCAGTGACTTAAACTCCTGCACCACAGTGCCTGCCCCCATACTTGCAGTCTTTGATGACCCTGAGGCAGTGGCTCTGAGCTGCAGCAGCAGCCCGGGAGCCCCACCCCAGACCTCCTGAAGCAGAAACTCTGCAGGAGGGGGCCCAGCAACCTGTGTCTTAACAAGCCCTCCAGGTGACTCTGATGCACGCTCAAGTTTGAGAGTCACTGCTCTAAGGCATAATAGTTTGTCACTCTACCAGTGCCCAAGAATCTTTTTGGTGACAGACATCAAGTATGATTCCTGCAAAATCCTGGCAGCAGAATACATTTGTCTACTTAACTGCATGCAAAATGCTTGTCAAGAAGGATTCTGGGGGCTCTTCTTGCAAAAGCTTCCTCTCTCCCACATTTACTCAATCCAGCCCTTCGGAGATTGCATATGTCTTCAATCCAAGTGCCAACGTCACAAGGCATTTTAAAAGCACCCCTCGCCCCCGCCCTTTTCACCTAATATCGGCAAATAAGACAGAGGAACGCGGCACCTAGTTTTCTGCGACTAGCAGGAAAGACTGACAGATTTCATTACATTTGTCACAGGGTCTAAAACTCCATGTGGGAGAAAATAATCCCACTTAGTAAAAACATCTCACTGCACCTCGGAGTCAGAATGGAGGAGCAAAAAAAGTATTGTTCCTAAGGAAAGTACGAGGCATTTGGTTGTGTTTTTGAAAGTGTGAGGACTATTCACCAGACTCCCATTTAGGTGGCTGAAAACTCCCCGCAAAAACTCTATGGGTCCTGGAAATACATAGGCCCCCTGCGAAATGGCATAAGAATCAAAGGAGAAATGAATTTCCTGTGGTGCAGATGAGCTCCTTAAAATCGCTCCCACCTGAGCACACCTCCTTTTTCCTCGTGCGCATTGAAAACCATTTGAATAATGCACGTTGTTCAGTTGCATTGTGTGCTCTGAAAGCCATTTAATGAAGGTAGACAGGCTTCCAAGAAGGTGCATTCTCTGACTAATGTAGATACTCCTAGAAAAATCTTTTTTCAACATGGAAGGCAAGATTTACAGGGTAAGTGGAAGAAGGAAGGCTATTACAATGTCTCGTTTTACTCAATCAAATCAAATGGAAGCAACATTAGGTTAAATCTGATCTATGCTAGGTGAATCTTGCTCTATGCAATGTATAAACTGAAAAGCTGCAAGTCAATCCCATTGTAGCAAATCAAACCATCTTCCCATCGACCTCCATTATATTATCGAAGTCGCTTTGTCTCCCCAATTGATCATCAATTAGCAGTGACTTCTAACTCCAACCTTTCTGCTAAATAGTTAACAATCTGGAAACTGATGCTTAAATGATAAGGGGCATTTCTATCTAAATGAAAACCTCATGAATATTTCAGAAAGTCATAGGCATTGTTGTTACATGAACATATTATATATATATACTTTAAAAAAAATTTTTTTTAAATTTTTGACAGGCAGAATGGACAGTGAGAGAGAGACAGAGAGAAAGGTCTTCCTTTGCCCTTGGTTCACCCTCCAATGGCCGCCGCGGTCCGCGTGCTGCGACCGGCGCGCTGCGACCAGCGCACTGCGCTGATCCGAAGCCAGGAGCCAGGTGCTTCTCCTGGTCTCCCATGCGGGTGCAGGGCCCAAGCACTTGGGCCATCCTCCACTGCACTTCCGGGCCACAGCAGAGAGCTGGCCTGGAAGAGGGGCAACCGGGACAAAATCCGGCACCCCGACTGAGACTAGAACCCTGTGTGCCGGCGCTGCTAGGCAGAGGATTAGCCTGCTGAGCCACAGTGCCAGCCATATATATACTTTTAATAAGATGGGATCATTGTGTCTACTAAGATTGGCTCTTTGTATGCAATTTATTTGGTTAATTGAGTCAAAATGACTGGAAAGGGCATTTGGGGCAAGAGTATTTAAATTTTGTTCACCTTAGTCGTTTGAACAAAGAAGTGGTGTAGGACCAGGGTGAGCAGTATGCATCCGGACATCATACCTAAGCACAGTCCCTTGGCGCCAGTCCTCAGCGTGGACTGGTCTTTTCTGACCCTCAGTAGCAGGAGTTCAGTGATGTGCTCTGCTCCACGGGGTTACAGTGAAATGCAATATATTACACATATGCTTAGCACAACCCAGGCACACAGGGAACACCCAAATCAGTAGTCACTGGTACTACTATTATGCTCAGACAGAGCCAAGGGTGTGATGCCCATGACAAAGAGGGAGAATATGTCCATCTGGAAAACCATTAACATGATTGTATTTCAAAAGATCATTGTTGGTTCTATCTCCAAAGGGTGGCAAAATTTCTGAAATCCACACATAGTTTTTTCAAACTATGCATTTCCATGAATTTTCTGAAGACTCCCTCTATGAATACAGCACTTACTCTGTGCAGGGCACTGCAGTAAATCCTTTACCTATGTGAACTCATTTACATGTCCCCGCAGCCCCACGAGGGAGACACCATCATTGTTCCCATTCACAGACATGGGATTCAGATACAAAGATGAAGTAGCACGTGAATCTAAGTGAGAAGGGGCATCCATTCTCCTGATAAAGTCAGAAAGGGAGGAGAGTGTAGAAATTGGCTGGTATCATTCTCTATTTTTATAGATGGAGAAACTGAGGCCAGCCTTGAGGCCAGTGCTAGCATTTGTAGTTGATGCTCAGTAAATAGCAGCTGAGGGATGGCCAGTACGCACAGACAGGAGCAAGACACACACGGTGAGTTACTGGCATTGCAGGGAAGAGAATGCGGGCTGAGACCCCCCAAGAAAATCTCTAGCACACCGGCTCCCTCAGCCTTGTAAACTGGTTCGTAGTCATATTTATTTTTTCCTCTGTGTGGCTGTGTTTGAGCAAAGAGCTCATCTCTCAAGGGCAAACGTCTGTGAGTGCTCTTGGGTGACTGATCTTGTTTCTCTCCCCCCTTAGTCTTCTCACTTTTCTGCTCTGTTTTGCTGGGTGTGAACCTTTCTGCCTGGGTCCTCAGCTTTTTCTGAACTGGCTGGTATAGTTCTGAGCAGGCTTCAGAGCTCAAGAAGTACTTTTTGATTCGTGGCTCTTTCTAGAAAGTGCTCAGGCCAAATGGATAAAGAGGATGAGGGTCTGAACCAGGTAGGAGTTCCGGTTGCCAGCAAGAGAAACCTCATTCTAACAGATTTGGACAATGACCTACAAAGTGAACATAACTGACATTGCATGGGGTTCAGGGGCAGCTTGCTCCACAGCCTAGCCTCTGTCTCTGTTTCTCAGCCCTGTCTCTTGGTCATCAACCCCACTCGTAGCCACGCTCTCCTGAACGGTGATAAGACGTGTTTCAGTGGCGTCTCATCTTGCTTTTTCCCATCCAGCAGGAGAGATGATGACTGCGAGATACCTGATCAAGATACACAACATCTCATGGTTGATTTTTGTTGCCTTTGATTAACCTGATTTGGGGCTTTGCCCCTTCTCAAAGCCAGCCCTCACAGACAGGAGGACAGGGGTCAACAAAAATTTTTTTTTCTGTAAAGGACCGGACAGCAAATATTTTAGTCTTCGTGGGCCATACTGCCTCCTTCTCAGTTACTCTACGCCACGACTGGAGCCTGAAAGCAGCCTAAGGCAGCATGAAGATGAATGAGTGTGTCCCCATTTGGCCTGCAGGCCACAGTGGCCAACCCTGGCTTAAACAAATCAGCCCCAATCTGGAGCAGGTCCTTTGCATTCTTCAAGGGCCCCTAGGTACCGTAGCCCTAACAAACCCTGGGTCCTGTATGACCTCGTCCCTTCCTAGGAGCTCATTCAGAGAAGCACAAGCTGGCCACCAAGTGATGATTTGAAATCCCGCATGGAAGTGGTGATGGCAAACATTGTGAATGCACTAAATGCCACTCGATTGCTCACTTTAAAATAGCTAATTTTATTTTAAGTGAATTTCATCTCAATTTTTTAACGAAGAATGTCTTCTATTAAAAATAGCACAAAATCCTAAGCCAGTGCTGGAAAAAGCATGTGTTTTGGGGTGAGTGTTTTACATGTGGGTAGGATGCCATTTGGAGCACCCTCGTACCATATCAGAATACCTGGGTTTGAGTCCTACAGTGGTGGTTAAGATGCTACCTGGGACACCTGCTCTGTATTCTACCTTTCTATGATGCCTCTGGTGATGCCTCAAGTACGTGGGTCTCCGCCACCCACATGGGAAGTCCAGATGGATACTTGGTTCCTGGCAGAGGCCTGGCCCAACCCTGACTGTTGTAGGCATTTGCAAGGGTGAACCAGCAGATGGGAGCTTGTCTTTCTCTGTCTCTCTCTTTTTCTCTCCTCACCCCTTTCAAATAAATAAAATACACTTACATTTTTTTAAAGTTCCAGTTGTTTCTCAGCTCTCTTAAAAAATGTTAAAATCATTTAAAAATATAAACCAGAGCAGCTCTTCTCAAACCCCATTTGTCTTCTCCGCAGTTCTGTTATCTCAGGTGCCCATCTGACAAACCTATGAATTCTCATCCTCTCCAGCCCTGCCCCTTTTCTCTGTTTCTCTCCGGACAGCCTTTCCTACCAGGTTTTAACATGAAACCAGCATAGTTTCTCTCTCTCCCTCTCCCATCCCGTCTCCCTCACCAGCTTGTGTGTTTCTCTACCTCTGTCTCTCATCCTCCTCCATCATCTCTAGCTTTGCAACTTTATCTTACCTTTTTCTCAGCTTTGAATCAAAAAATATTTTGAACTTTGACTGTCAAGGGTTGCCTAGCATTGAGTGATGGGTCAAGGGACTAGAACACACAAAACTTCTTATTGTCACTTCTGCAGAGTGGAACCTGTGAGTAACAAGAGTGACCTCAGACAGCCAGCTACCCCCTTCCGCTGTGTGAAGACACAACTAAGTGGCTGTGGATGCACCAGAAAGCCGGGTCCTCCCCAGCACCTTCATCTTGGACTTCCCGGCTTCTGGAGCTGTGAGAACTAAATTTCCCTAGTTCACAAGCTAACCACAGAGGCGGCTTCTTTCCCCACCTGCCTTTTTATCACCACAAGGACAGGCACACCCCCCAGTCCAGATTCAGTTCTGGAGTGTGCTTTACCATTCAAAGGGCCTGTCCCTATTCCAGGTTTCTCTGAATTTGCCTTTTCTGCCCCCTCCTTCGAAGGCTCAGAGTGAAAGACTGGCCGAGACTCAGCTTCCCAAAGGGAAGGAGAGAGGCAAGCAGCCATTTCACAAGCACTCCCCAAGGAGGCCAAGAGGGGTAAAGTCCTGCTGGAAATCTCCAACACAGAGGAGGAAGACAGAACCCAGAGCATTAATAAGTCACAGAGTGAGGCTCTCAGAGTGACAGAAGCTGTGTTTTAGTATTAAAACATTGGTGTGCTCAGCTTCCTTTCTGAAGGGGAACCTTAACACTAGCTCAAGGAACTGTTTCTTGAGCACCGCTTAAGCCACAAAGGCTGCTGTGTGGAGCCAGGGGTTGAGGGATTTGCACTGTCTCATTGCAGCCCATCACCTTTAAGCCCCTTGTGCGGGTTTTCTTAATCACTGCCCAGTTTATGAATCATTGTTTCTACTTGCTTTAGAAATAGTCACTCTCTACTTTTTCTTTCCAGATTGAACTGTGCTGGTTTTTTATATTTCCCTTTGGTGTCTTACCTACTCAATGCATGTAAGGCATGCTAATTTCAAACAACTACAAACACATGAAGTAGAAATAAAAGCATTTCTGTTATTCATCTTTCAGGAATAACCAGTTCTTCTCCTATATTCTTTCATGATGTCAATGCAGACACACATCTCTCAGTTTTTTTTTTTTAATAACAAATGTTGTAATGCTAAACACATTATTTTGAAATGAATTCATTTTATATTCAAGCTTTAATTCACCATTTCAAGCCAGTTCTTGTATGTAATCTATCCATTCTGTGTTATTCCAGATAATATTAAGTATTTTCCCTTAGACTGTCATTGACATTGTTTTAAAATATTTCACTTTAGTATAAAGTAATAATAAAAGTCTTTGAACACAGAGCTTGCTCATCCCTTCAGATCTACCCATTTTCTCTCCTTGCCTCTGCAAACATGCATGCCTGCTGAAGGCTAGCAAGGCTTGGCCAAAGGCAATGCTCTGCTAAATACTCAACACCAACTCTTAGAAACTGGAAATCCAAGACCCATTCATTCTGTCATTCACTTTTTCATCAAGTGTTTACTATGTTCCTAAGAAGTACCAAATATATTCCTAAACACCACTGAAATACACAAAAAAGATCTCCACCTTTATGGCTGAATATTTACTGGGGGAAACAAAATAAATACAAGTAAAAATACAGAATTTTAAAGATATGAAGATGAAGCTATCCATGGGAAGCCAAAGGGGGAGTTTGGGGAGGAAGGAATGGCAGGCTAATGCCTTTGGGTGGACAGGAAGAAATAAACACGGTGCACAAGGAAAAGACAGGTCCTGAGACTGAAGCTCTTTGAGGTCAGGCAAGAGGTGTGAGCTGGACCTGAAAAGCAGCAGAAGCCATACCAGGTCAGACTTAACAAGTCACGGGAAGGAGCTTGTGTCTTACTAAGGGCTATGGGAAGCCACTGAAGCCATCTGAGCAGACGAGTGTGGTTTCTGGAGTAGGTGGACAACTGGAGAGCAGGATGTTACTGTGTCCAGCAGGAGGGAGTCTCTGCTCACGAGCAAGGAACTCAAGTGGCTCCAACAAGGCAGGCAGTAGAGCTTGGAGTCTCAGCAGTGAATACCCGATAAACTCAAAAGGTCAGTCAGCAGCAGTCCCCGACGGACTAAAACCAGCTGCGTCAAAGAACCAGGAGATCAAGGCCTTTGACAGAACTGTGCTTGAGCAAGGAGAAGTTCTAAAAGCAGGCAGCATCCCAGGCCAAAGATGGGTTGCAAGTCTCCGCCTTTACAGTCTAGTGAGCTGCTTTCATAACCAGGAAACCAGGAGAAGGCATCAGAGCTGATCTGATGGGCGCTGTCTGCTGTTTGCCTTAAACGGGCATGATTTGGCAGCCTTCGTTGGGATTGGCTGAAGGGTCAGGGGCTGTGATGGGCTCAGGCTCAGTTGCTTAGCTGCAGAGAACACTTTTAGGTTAGGTTACAGGGCGCTTGGGCCTGACTGTCGTTCACTCCAGGTGGAACTCATCATTCAAGTCTGGAGGCTGGTTTAGGCCCATTTCCTCCACTTCAGCAAGGAGAAGGCAACAGGGGCCAGCCCAGAGCCAACAGCCAATCCATCTGAAGGGGAAGAGGCCCCCCAGAGAGCTGAGTCATCAAGGGTCAAAGTCCTGGAGAGAACACAGCCTTCCTTCTCTGGGCAGCAAAGACCCCTGAGCTTGGCTGCACCCCATCAACACATCTCTCTGGGCTTACAGAAACAAACCGAGGCTTCGCAGTGATCTCTGACCTCTCCAAGGCAGGAAGCAACGTTCATAAATCAGATATCTGTGTTCTGGAAGGAGGGAGGGTCCGTACCACAGTTACTTCTTCAGAAGTCTTTCTGGATCAACTTTTCATGCTCTTTATGACCTGGCATCTGACGTCTGTGCTTCACGGGCTCAGCTAACTTGGCATTCCCCCTAGGAACTAGCACCCGGCCTCTGAAAGACTGATACCAGGAGAGCAGAAGTGCGAGAATGGCCACACCCTGTAGGAAAGTTTATGATTTAGTTCTGCTTCCAGACATCCGGCCTCCAGAACTAGTCATACAAATGCACAAGGCTGTCCAAGAGGCATTTGGGAGTGAATTTTCCCGGTCTTAACAACACGACACCAAATCATATACATCTATGTGTGTAAATGTAGGTATGTGCAAAGGAAAGTTCAAGATATACACATTTTTGGACAATGGGAAGAGAAAGAGGTATTCCTATTTTACTATGTATAATTTTGTGTTAGGTTGAATCACATGAAACTGCTAGTTGTTGTAAGCAGAGAATGCCCCAGAATTTGAAGTTCCATATGGTTAATTCTGAAAAAGAATTGATTATTTTTTTGGGGAAAGGTGGAATAATGAAGTTGCTAAAATAATGGGCTCTGGAGACAGGCAGCGTCATTGTCAGGGTCAGTTCTGCTGCCTCTTGTTTAACCCTGGGCAAGTTGCTTCACATCTCCGTGCCTCATCCACCCCCCCCCCCCATTTGGAATATGTGAGTAACAATAGTACTTAATAGTACCTAGCTCAGAGTGCTGCTGAGTGAATCAAATGAGTTATATGTAATGTGCTTATAAATGTGCCAGTACAAGCCTTCCAATCATGATAGCCATTAATTTTTCAATGCACCTGTTACTTCATTTGAAATAATAATATATGCTTTTCTGGGACAGCGCTGTGGCTCACTTGGTTAATCCTCTGCCTGCAGCGCCGGCATCCCATATGGGCGCTGGGTTCTAGTCCCGGTTGCTCCTCTTCCAGTCCAGCTCTCTGCTGTGGCCCAGGAGGGCAGTGGTGGAGGGCCCAAGTGCTTGGGCCCCTGCACCCACATGGGAGACCAGGAAGAAGCACCTGGCTCCTGGCTTCGTATTGGCGCAGCGCACCAGCCGTAGCAGCCATCTGGGGGGGTGAACCAATGGAAGAAGACCTTTGTCTCTGTTTCTCTCTCTCTCTAACTCTACCTGTCAAATAAATAAATAAATAAATGTTTTTCAAAAAAGAAGTTGTTGTCTAAATTATCCTTGAAAAACTCTTCCCTTCTAGTTACGAGAGAAAATTCCAAGTGGATCCTCTGTGGTAGTTTCCTGTCGTCTAGGAAATGTGCCTTAAACTCTTGGCAGTTCTTGGTGACAGCACGATGCTCAGTGCCAAGTAGCATCACTGCCTGAAGGAGTTCCATTTGCTGAATTTTCTCAGGTGAGCTCTCTTCCCCATTGCTTTTTTTTTAAAACATGGCATCTTTCTGCTCTTTTAATTGTGCCACTATATATTTGTAAACTCACTCATCCCACTTCATCCCCCCCCCCCCCATTTGCTTTCTTTATGCACTGCTCTAAATATAACCACGGAAACAAAACAATGCAGTTTCACAAACAAAGGAGACTCTGCAGGGTAAGCAGAGCCCTCCCTAGGTCTTGAGTCAACTGCTCTTGTTTGCCTTCATGTTTTATAAAACAGCCCATGGTGCTCACAACAGAAAGGGAGGGAACCATGATTAAATGGTATGCATTACTTTAAAAGGGAATTAAAAGCAATGCAAAGATCTGCACTAACCTACATCAGGCAAGGATACTCAAGCGGAGTTGCCTGGGTGGTTTCCAGTGTGAACACACAGTTTCTGAATCCCCAGTGACTGGCTGGCTTAAGAAAGGCCGGCTCCCCTGGATAAAGGACTTACCAATTAGAGGGTAATTGCCTTTTTCCTCTGGATCAAAGAACAGGACTATGTTTTAGGGTTGGAATGAAAAAGTAATTAAGGGTATTTGGAAATTGATAAAGATAGTTGAAGCATTGCAATTTAAGGTAGTTTTCTTTGAAATCACTGAAAGAAAACAGAAACAATATAAATATTTATATAAATTAATATTTGTCTGAGACATAAGTTGACCATGTGAAAAAGGCAGCCAGCGCCTTATTCATGGTCTTATATTCTGTGTGTGTGTGTGTGTGCGCACACAAGTTTGTGAAAAACACAAGCAAATTGGGGCCGGCGATATGGAGTAGTAGGTAAAAGCTGCTGCCGGAAGTGCTGGCATCCCATATGGACACCAGTTCAAGTCCCAGCTGCTCCACTCTGATCCAGCTCTCTGCTATGGCCTGGGAAAGCAGTGGAAGATGGCCCAAGTCCTTGGGCCTCTGCACCCATGTGGAAGAAGCTCCTGGCTTCAGATAGGCGCAGCTCTGACCATTGCAGCCAACTGGGGAGTAAACCAGCGGATGGAAGACCTCTCTGGCTCTCTCTCTCTTTCTCTCTCTCTCGCTCTCTGCCTCTCCTTCTCTTTCTGTGTAACTCTGACTTTCAAATAAATAAATAAATCTTTAAAAAAAACACAAGAAAATTAATGTGATCATTTCAGGTTCTGGAAATTCTATAGAGGAAATAATTTTGGTGGGATGGTGCAATAGGGGCTAACTTGAGGTCAGTGATGCTCTCTCTAGAAGGTGACATTTGAGTTGAAGCCTGAAGGTTGAGCCAGCCTAGGAGAAGCCAGGGGGAGGAGCACTATAGGCAGAGGGTGACAAACTTGCCAAATCCCTGCACTGTCAAAGGGCTGACAGAGAAACAGGAAGGAGGACAGTGGCTCATGCAGGCTGTTGCATAACTCACCCTGAGCTTACTGAGCCTCAGAAGCAGAATGGAATTTGTAAAGATAACCGCGGCCCCAAAGGAGAAATCACTTGCCTTGTATCAACCAACTCGTGGGTAGCAAAGGCATGGGCAGAACCCAAACTACCTAAATTGTAGGCTGTATGTTTTCAGAATGTCATAGATTGTACCCATCAGCTACTTGTTTTCAGTGCGGCTGTGTTACTCCAGAGTATCAGCTTTTGGGTCATTTGGGGTTCAAGATTTGACCCCAACTCAACTACTTTTGATCTGCAATTTGCTCCTTAATTGTCCTGAACCTCATCTATGACATCTCCTGGCAGAGTTGTACAAAGTCCTTAGGCCAGGTTTAGATCAGTTCCTGGCACAGAGCAAAAATACCAAATGTTAACTGTCCTCACAGTTATTATCATTATGATTTTGTCAATATTCTCTCTTCCTCGACATTAATAGTTTCTTTTCTGGAAGATTGTATTGTACATCATTTTACACTCCGTCTACCAATGTGGCAGGGGATATACAGCATAAAAATGGCTTTGTGATCCAAATATTTGCTTATTTATCACAGAGCCAATGATTAATCAGCTACTGGGCGAGATTTGGAGAAAACAAAAAAAATTAAAAGAAATGAATAATAAGTTCTGCCGTGCTCAGGGTCAGCAGCAGGGGGACTGAGTCTTGGACTCCTGACTTGCTCTGTGACCCTCAGCAAGTTCCTGCACCTCTGGTAGGTTCAGGATTCACATCGGAACAATGGGGATAATAACAGCCCGCACTGTGCTGCTTGGATGGACAGTCAACGGCCTCCAGCATCCGGAATGTAGTAACAGCTCCCGACCGCTAGCTCAGATTGTCCTCCGCGTAAAAGCGGCAGTCACTGGAGGCGGTGGAAACCATTTGCAGAGGTTCACTTTGAGTCAAGCAGACTGGGAGTGCCATTTCCCACCTTCCCCGCCTTCTCCAGCAAAGACCTCAGAGGGATTCTGGGGCTCCTTCTGAAAGAATGATAGGAATTCTCTCAATGGGCAGTCAGAGAGGCACTCCAGACAGCAAAACCAGCCTTGCCAGGCCACTGAAGGCTGCAACAGGACAGCTTACTGGGGCGATGCTAAGAAATCTGGGACAGCTGTTCTGTGCACGGGAGGGACAGGGCAAGGGCTGAGAAGCCAGGCAGAAAAGGTCATGACTGCTGCCTGGAGAGTGTGTGCTCCTGGTGCTCTCGGCCCCAGCCCCTTCTGCAGCAGCATCTGGCTCTCCAGCCAAGGTTTCCAATCCCGAGCAAACAATGTTGCTTTTCTTCCCAACAGTTGGGATGGAAGCAAAAAACATCGCACCAAAAGCTGAATCTACGAAAGATCTTGTGGCTGTGGGTTGTCAAATGCCAAAGCCCCATATGAGGTTACATTTCCATACAGATCCCGGGAGCCCAGCATTGGCCAGACTCCCCATCTCCAACAGTAACATGGGGACTTTCAAGAGTGTTCAGCAACACTTGATGACGGAAATGTTACATTGAGAAAATCCCATGAAAATAAAACTGGGTTTATAGCCAAAGCAGAAGGCATAAGGATGCTTTTGGAAAGCAAACTGCAGGAAGCATATCCCCAGCTACAGAAGGGAGTGGTCATCAGGGTTCCCGCGATTACCCAGGCACGTCAGAATAAAGTCGGAGAAAAGCCCCTCCCCGACGGGTGGCAGACGGTGACTAACATATCTTCGTCATGACACAGCAGCCATTTGGCTGACACCACCGAAGATCCGTATACAACACCCATCTTAAATTTAATGATCTAATTTAAGGGCTGACAAACATACTGTTTATCCACGGGGTTAGGAATGGCCCTCCCTCTTCCTGTACCAAAGTAATTACTCCCCCAACTTGAAGCAATCGTAGTGAAAGCACTTTTTGTGTCTCCGATCCTTCAGTTGAACCCTCAGGCTAAGAGTTTTTTTTTTGTAAGGCATTGTTCATGCACAGTGGCATAGAATTTCATTTGCCGGGTTTCAAGTATTAAGAGCACAACACAAAATCTAAGCAATTTTAGACATGTGTCAATCTCAAATAAAAAAGGCTTTGTGCTGGCACAGGATGTCAATGCTTGAATTAAAGAGTAGAGAATTTCCCTGAGCGAGAGCTGTACATGCTGACATAATACATTGTTCAGGCTCTGTGTTACGATACAGCCAATATGTTTTAATAATTTATTGGTATTTATTTAACACACAATGCTGTCATACCAAATCTAAACCAAGAGGTCTCGGTTCCTCATTGATTCCTGTACACGGTTCTTATCAGCATCATTAGATGCTTCCTTAGAAAATGCTTGTGTGTGATAACAGAAGTGTATTTCGGAAACTTCGTTAGAGTGGTATTTTGATACCACCTTCCAGGGACTCCCAGTGGGATACTGCTGAAGGGATTTAATGTGGCTTTGTCTTCTTCCTTCTTTATTTATCAGACTTCTCCTGATGAAATCAAAGCTCCAAGAGTTAACCTCATTCGAACATTTACTCAGAATCAAGCCAGCCAAGAGAACGCCACAGGCGCATGTAGAGAGCTGCTGGATACAGATCTGGGCTGGATTCTGGACTGCCTTAATCATTAATTCATCCATGTGAGGATTCATTCATCTTTATTTTACCATCACCTAATGAGGAGAATGGAAACTATCAAAATCCAAAGGCTACTCATTCTTTCAGAGTGACTATTTGATAATTATTAATTAATAATGTCAACAATGACCTTAATTTTCTAGGTATTCCTCCTAGAGATTTACATTTTAATTATATTTCCTTTAAGGACAAATGAACTCTCCCAGAATTAAGCTTTGGTTTACCATTTTCAAATCACAGGAGCCAGGAGAAGCTATGTTCATGTAAAAATAATCAGACTTTTTTTTGAAGAGCCTCGAATGGCAGAGATGAAGAGAGAATAAATACAGCTGATGAGATCTAGGGTGACATCAGTAATTCTCAAAGGGACTCCACACCATAGAGTGTGCTGGTGTAGATGCTCGTTGCTTTTATGGAGGTGACAGGCCTGACCTGTCAGGTACTAGTAACACCCAGGACAGACTAGAAATGTCACAAACCACTAACAGCTACTACATAAGATATAAAAGGATGTGTCTAAAAGGGGTGGCTTTTCTAAACTGGCTTAAACCTGTTTTGAAGTTTCTCTTTCTTTAACAAACCCATCCTTTTCCATTATGAAATCCAGTATTAACTTACAACAAACAAACAAACAAACAAACAAACAACTAAATGGCTTAAGATTTTATTCTAGCCTGGACCCTTTTATTTCAATGTTATGGAAATCCCATTTTAACTAACACCAGCTTTTAAAAAATCATGGCTGAGAAGCTGAGGCGCAGCTGGGTCCAGGTGCCCAAGTTGTGGCACCAGGACCCTGTGTCTCCGCCTCTCGGCTGCTCTTTCCTCTGCGTTGGCTCCATTTCCAGGGCCGGTATTTCAGCCCATCTGGAATCCCCAGACACACGAAACTTACCTGTTACCAATTTAAATACAGCAGAAGGAGAACTTCTCTGTTAAGAGTTGGTTATGGTCCCATCGAAAGTCCTAGATGCTAATCCCCAATACCCGAGAATATGACCTTACTTGAAAAGAAAGCCATTGGAGAGATAAATAGTTAAAATGAGGTCACACCAAAGCACAATGGAGTAGACTGAGACCTAATCTAACTAACATTCTGGAGCCCTTATTAAAAGGGGAGATTTGAACACAGACACACCCAAGAACCCAATGAGAAAGCCCCAAGATTGGGATGTGTTACCACAAGCCAAGGAGCAGCAAGAGGTGAGGAGAGGGGCCTGGACTACATCCTTTGTTAGTGGCTTCACAAGGGACAGCCCAGCCAACATCTTGATTTTGGACTTCCAGTTTCTAAAACTGTGAGATAAAAAAAACATTGCTATTGTTTAAGCTACTCAATTTGTGTCATTTTTTATAGCATTCCTAGAAAACCAATACGCTGGCCTTTCTGACACTCGGAAGTATTCTAGGATCTGTCCTGATTGGTTCCATTTAAACCAACATTGCTCTCTGTGGCCAAGTGCATGGCTGCGTGCATGCAACCCCCAGGCCCACGCAAAGAGCTGGACATGGACTCAGTCCTACCCTATCTCTGTGTACCAAGAGTGAGCAAAAGGCAGCTCTCCAAAGAAACTTCAAAGTGCTGTCACCAGTGGCAAGAGGACAGGAAACACACAGAGTGTCCACCAGATGAGTTCATCAGGGAGAGAACTTGAGGCTAACTTAGCTCATGGTGCTCAGTGCCTGAGTGGTGGGCATTTCTTCCCCTGTGAGGCCTTTCCTGGGGCCCTCTGAGAACTGTCATTTGCCCTGCATGCAATCCCCTTAGATAACTGGCAGATTGTAACAATAACAATAGCGATGAGCCTTTTTCAGGTGCTTATGATGTCCTGGCCATAGCTCTAAGCTACTCAATTCATTTAATCTTGATCCTAACCCAATGAGGTACATACTGCATTATCTCCATTTTCCAGGTGAGGCAATTGAGGGTCAGAGGGTTAAGCAACTTTTCTGAAATCGTGTAACTAGTAAGTGCTAGGTGCCAGAACAAATCTGCATCAAATCCATTTAGTTCTAGGGTCATGTTCTATACCAGATCACCATACTGCAGCAAGTAGTCATTCATTTTCTACATTTCTCCTCATTCCTGTCTCCTCCTGTGAGGCCAAATATGACACCTGTATCATTGGTGGAATTTTAGATTATACATTTAATCTCAAATAACTATTAGTAGTTATATATTGGTTTCCATGGATAACTCTTCATATAATTATTATATAACATTTTATAATATAATTTTATAATATATAATTATAATATATAATATATAATTTTCAGTGGTGCTGTACACTTCCTTAAGTAAGTCTATTTAAGCAAAAGAAGCTGAGTAAAAATATGGTAAGAATAGTTCAGGGGCAGCAATGTGGCACAGTGGGTTAACGCCCCAGCCTTCAATGCTGGCATCCCATATGGGCTCTGGTTCGATTCCCGGTCACTCCTCTTCCAACCTAACTCTCTGCTATGTCCTGGAAAGCAGTAGAAAAAGGCCCAACTCCTGCACCTTAGACACCTGGAATAAGCAGCTCCTGGCTCCTGGCTTCAGATCAGCTCAGCTCTGGCCATTGTGGTCATTTGGGGAGTGAACCAATGGAATGGAAGACTTCTCTCTCTCTGGCTCTATCTCTCTCTGTAACTCTGTCTTTCAAATAAATAGTAATTTTAAAAGAATAGTTCAGATGTTATAAGTGTTGAATGTAGTATAGAAATGACTGAAGTTTGAAATCCATGTATTTAGACTAAGTAGGCTTTTAAGAATGCATCCTATCTACTGAATTTTTAATGGTAGGGCCAGCTACAGTGTTCAGCATATAGTAGAAACTCGCTGAACACTTAATAAATCGTTTTGCAGTTATCTGGTTACCAGCAACATAAAATAAATACAAATCCAGTACCATCTCATCTGAGTTGAGTACATGTGAGGTAACACAGTTTGGTGATGTGAAATAGCAGACATATTGATTATCTCATCCTTACTGGAACTTGGTTAAGAACTGTCACAGCAGTCAGTGATCCGATTGTGGTTCTGTGGACTAAGTGCTCCGCTTCAGTACCAAGGGACTAGACCTGGTCTCAGAAACAAAGTATGTATGCCCACAGATATCTTCTTTTTTCTTTTTTAAAATTTTTTGACAGGCAGAGTGGACAGTGAGAGAGAGAGACAGAGAGAAAGGTCTTCCTTTTGCCGTTGGTTCACCCTCCAATGGCCGCCACAGCCGGCGCATCGTGCTGATCCGAAGCCAGGAGCCAGGTGCTTCTCCTGGTCTCCCATGCGGGTGCAGGGCCCAAGCACTTGGGCCATCCTCCACTGCCTTCCCGGGCCATAGCAGAGAGCTGGCCTGGAAGAGGGGCAACCGGGACAGAATCCGACGCCCCAACCGGGACTAGAACCCGGTGTGCCGGCGCCCCAAGGCGGAGGATTAGCCTGTTGAGCCACGGCGCCGGCCAACAGATATCTTTTCTAAGAAGCAGGAATGTTATGGGCACTGGTTTTGTTGGTCATGTATTTTTTAAATGACCTACTCCTTTTCTCAAAATAACTTTGGATGAAATAGTCAATGAATATGAGGGAGTTCAACTACAAAACTGGGAAATCTTTGCCATATTAAAAGGTTCAAATCTTAGGCTGACAGGACTTCAAAAGCACAGGGATGATTCTCAACTCCTCTAACAAAAATGTCTCTTTCAGAGTCATATCCAAGCCCAGGCCGGTGCAGCACAATGGCTAAGCCTGTGAACTTCAGGAAGTTAATTAACTCCCTTGTGCCTCCTTTCCTTTTCTGTAAAATGTGGATTATAATGGACTTGTTGAAAGGGTAAAATGAGTTAATGTATGTAAAGCACTTAGTTTACTATTGAGTAAGCGCTTAGTAATAACTGGTGTTGTTATTATCACCATTATTAACACTGTTGATTGAAATTTGTATTCTGTTAGCTATATTAGGGGAGTAAACCCACCTACGATGAGGTATGTTTTATGTCAGGCACCCTAGGGACAGCTTTCATTATTTAACCATGCTTCTGGTCAGGTTCCCCAGGAAGCACACTCTGCAACTGAGATTAGTGTGAAAGCTCATTAGGGAGTAGTCTTGGTTTTAACACCTGTGGGAAGAGAAGGAACCAGGACTAGGCAGACAGAATTCGGGCTGCTTGCAGTCACAATATTGACCACAGCTAACCCTGCAGAAGGCTCTGAACTGAATGGCCTTTCAGGATTGTCTTGAGCTGGGGTGAGAAGGGCTAGCATTTTTATCCCATCATCAGCTGCTGAGTTCAGGTTGCTTGCTGAAAGGAGGAATGAGTCTAGGAGAGGCTCCCTGTCTTCCACTGCACTACTGCAGGACAGAGCTCAGAGCTCTCAGGTGCCAGTTCTCCTGCGCCCGGTGAAACTGGATTTTCATCTCTAAGGTGGGGGGGGTGGTTCTGGGATGTGCAGCAGCGTCCACTGCAGTCCACCCCTTAAGTTCAGATCCACTTCTTTACACAGGCTCTGCATAAGCAGCTCTGTGTGCCTAGGGAACTTTGCCTTGGAAAACCTTACAGAGAACATCAGGAGGATCAATGGGCTGCCATTGTGGCGACTTTCAGGCCACACTCTCACTCGTAGTCTCCTGTGACTTTTGCCAACCAACCAGTTATTTTGTTATTTTTTTCTTCCTTCTTCTGACTTGTGTGGTGACTTAGATGGAGAGATGGAAAGATTCGCCATTTATGCTCCTTTGTATTATTAAAAGTGGCCCTGTCTTCACTTTTCCTCCCAGAAGGTGATAGTGATCTGCTCTCTTGGATGAGGGTTGTGGCCTTTTTCCAATGGGACAACTCGCATCCCCCAGGCTAATAATCTAAAGCAGGATGGTGCCAATCACAAAACTATAGAGTTGGGAGCTGGGAGAATGACTACTGGGTGCTTCTTGGACCTAGACAAGCCTCCGTGAACTTGGGCAGTACTCCACTTACTACCTAACTCCCTGTGCCCTTATATTTTTCATCTGTGCTATGATGATACTTGGGTGTCAATATCAACTTGGACTCTATGTCCAACACTCATGTTGGCTACTCACCCACCTTGCCCGTAGAGGCACTGTCTTCTACAGGCCATCCCCATAGCTCTCCGTGAATCAGACACCTCAGGCTACCAGTGTGAACTTGCTCGTCTTCATTATGGCCACTTCGCTCTGGGTGGTCCTGTGATGGCATTGCCTATTGCCAGTAGGGGCTGATGGCGGACAGCCTGCTCAGCTTTCCTGGTGCTCCTCTCACCAGCACGGCCCTCGCTGCTTTGGCAGTGGCATGCCCTCTAGGCTCTCTCATGGAGCAGAATACCTGGGGGCTTTTTGTCTTGCGTGGCTCCAGCACACGAATGTCTCTGAGCGTCTTCTTTTCACCTACCACCTGCCATCGAAGTCCTGGGATTTCTATTTCTCTCATTATGCATCATTACTTTCTCTGATGCCTAAGAGCTATCATATCGAGTTTTCACAAACTCTGGGGTAGCTGATGGTGTCAGATATTACATTTTGGGGATGTGCTATCATAATGATGAACTCACCTTTACCTAACAGGACCTTGCACTCCCCTGTTCAGCACCCTCAGAATGCAGCCCACATGTACGACCCAGCTTCTGTCAGTTTGGGGGTATATTCCCTGGCATCCTCAGGTACCTTCTTTCCTCGCTCAGCGGATCTGACTCATCCCTGGCAGGAAATGATATGACTTAATCCTAGTTTGGGGGGTAGTGGCCAGGGATGGAGGGAGGGACAGAGAAGAGGAAGAGGAATGTTAGAGAGCAATTGAGCTGCAAGCACCACACAGGCCTCCGTGAACCCAACACAGAGCTCTTAGGCTGAGGTGACCCCTGCCTGGTTGTCTAAGATGGGCAAACAGCTGCTTTCTATTCCCATAGTGATCCCACACTGAGCAGATGTCAACAGCGATGGGCAGACTGCAGCCTGTTGGTATACCAATTAATTTTGTAAATAAAGTTTTATTAGAAGACAGCCACACTCATTTTTTCTTACATATTTTCTATAGCTGCTTTTTTACTACAACAGTACAATTAAGTAATTATGATAGAGATGATTGCAAAATCACAAGTTTTTACTATCTTTCTCCTTCAGAAAAAAATTGCTGACTGCAATGGTTGATTTCAAGCTACCAATTGCACACAAAGTGGGAAAGAGATGCCCACAATCAACCATCACATGTCAGTATGAGCACCCACATTAACTGGGGCCCACACCCATATGGCTGAGAACTGAAGCTATCAGCCAGTGATATTCCCAACAGTAATCTGGTTGGCACAGCATGGTGTCCACTAAAATCCCTTCGAACATTCCTATGAACAAGATATTCTCACTGTGCCCATTTTGTCAGATCAGAAAACTGAGGCTGGGAGCGCTACATCTCCTATGCCTAAATCATAAAGCTAATAAAGAACGAAGCTGAAATCCACAGGCAGCTCTGTTACGCTCCAGTGACATCGTATGTCTACTGTATTCTGTTCAACTGGCCAACTTTTACTTAACTCACCACCCACACCATTCATTCAACTGCTCTCCAGTGAGTGCCGACTGTGCTGAACATTGTGCCCAGGGTTCCTTGCCCCAGCCAATGACAGTGGATTCCCAGTACATTTACTTACTCGAATGCCTAACTACGCCATTATCACAAGTTCTGGACCTATGGTTTCCCCTGATTTCTCTCTTTTCTCATTGAATCCCTATTACACTAATGACCAATATCAATATAATATGGTACATGCAGGCCTATGATTATTGCACATTAGAGTCTGTTTTCCAGCCAGTTCAGGGTCCACTGAGATTGATGGTGATTTGTTGGGGGGGGGGGGGAGGCAATAAATCACACCTGTCTGCTGCCCAACTCACAACCAACTAAGAAACTGACAGGAGATTCAGAGACGTGAAGATCAAAGTATAATGGAATGGATTGAAGGATTTGGCCCAACCCTGCAACAACAGATAATTTGTTCAACTGATAATTACTAAGCATCAACTAACCATGTGGCAGGTTCTGTTCCTGATCTTAGCATTACAGGGGTGATGAAAGAGACACAATCCCTGCCCTTCCTGGAGCTCACGTTCTCATGTGAGCTGGACTCTCCACTCTTCCCCAGCCTGTAGTTTAGAACCCATTTATAGTAGAAAATAGGACTCAGGTAACTCAATTTCCTGAAAGAAGAGACTGCTTTCCACATGTGTTTTAGGCACCAGTACTGGAGGAAGAAAGATAAACTCCTAGACTGTCCCTTAGAAGACAGGCTTAGTCTCCCACCTGCAGACAAAAACTAGATGGAAGGAGGAGAAAGAAGAGAATGCGTCTGGTCTTGAGGTTAAATGGCCCACAGTAGAGAACATATTCTAGGCCATGTTTACAAAGGTACGCTATCTTATTTTTATCATTGAGACTTTGCAATAATTGAGGAAGTTGAAAAAGATTCTAGCAGCATTATTCTACTACTGTTCCTTCCTGGGAACTAAAGTCCTTTATGGAAGCATGAGGAGAAGAAACAGTTTTTGTGATTCTTTATCAGAAGTCAGAAACAATGTCTATTATTTACACCTGTTGAATTCCCTAGACTTGACTAGGAACACAGTAGGTGATTAGTCAGGTCTTATGGATTGCTTAATTCCAAAATTCACCCCTGCACTTGGATAAATTTCAGCCCTAAAGAGTCATCGTGAAGGCCAAGCCAACATCCCTCTGCTCTGGCTCATTCAAAAGTCTCAGGCTTCCTTATTTGATAATTGTAGTATCAATAATGTGAATAAATACTTGGAGGTGAATTCATTATACTTGGCTGGGTAGCACCCACTGTCTGCCTTGTTAAAATTACATGGTTTCTTTCTGGATAGAAAACACTCTGTTTATAAAACGTCCGATTATCATGCTTCATGATGAACGAGCTGTGTTTATTTGTTTCTTTCCTGGCTGTCTTTAAGAGATGATCTAAGGTTAATGGTGGAAATGCTACCAAAATAAATGGTTTCATGTAGTCAAATATTTCATCTGAGCACTCTGTTTCAGGAAACTCAGGAAGAAAACAAATGAATATTTTTGGAACGTTTGAATTCATTCCTTAAGTTTAGTGCCACAGAGTTTTCCAAGATACATTAAAAAATACACTTTTCAAGTTACCCACAAAGCCTACAATCCTTCCACCAGCAAGTCAATTAAAATATTACATATATTTTCTTCTGGAAAATCCTTAAAAGGATGTAGAAGATGATTTCAGATGCCTGCATAAAATTGGCCATTTATCCACATGAAATGGTTCCACAGAATCATAATCTTTTGTGAGAGTGATATTCACCAGACCCGGTTTAAAACATTTCCTTAAATTGGCATCTTATTCAGAGAATAAGCAGATGTACAATTTGCCACTAACTGTTATAAGTTTGGATGCTTTTGGAAAAAAAAAATATGGTCATATGGGTCAAATAGAGGACTTCCCTTTGCTGTGACACATTCTGGCTTCATTTTTTATAGGTTTAGTTTAGGGCGTACATAGGACTCTCTCTCAGTTTTGGTCAAAGTTCTAAGATAAATTGTGGGTCACAAGCATCCATGTCAGGATAAAATCATCGTCATTTTTTTCTACTTGGGCTCTGGAATTCTAAGAACCTCCTTGAGGTCCAGCTAAATACAGACAGCTACTTCCTGCAGGAATTTAAATACTCAGAAATATCTGCACGGGAAAGACATCCTTTGTCTTGTAATCAATATTGCTTCAGCGGTAAACAGAGATTTACACTTCAACAACAGACTTAAAATGGCAACCCATTAAGAGAAGGCATCTATACCTATAAGGCACTTAAAAATTTTAATAAAAATGTTAATGTACATGAACACTGGGAAGGCAGGGAAAGTGAAGTTGCTTTTAGATTTATTCTGTTGAGTTTCAGCACAAGAACTTATGCGTCTTATTCTTGTAAACTCAGTTTTATCCTTTTTTTTCCCTAGATTTTGAATATCAGTGGCTTCAGGAGAGGAGTCCAAAACTGACTTGAAGAGAAAAGAAAGACCTGGTATCAGTTGAGATTCCACTGGAAAATTTGCTATGAGCAGTTCTTACTGGTTCCTTGAAGGGTTATTTCTATTTCAGCCCCTTAATTTCTTTTCTTTATTTAATAGAAACTAAATTTAGTTGCTTTCAGTAATTTTGACAATAACTTTTAATCTTTTGAATTCAGAAAATGTGAACGATAGAAAAAAATAGAGAACATATCCACAATCCCACCTTTCTCTATACAGCCAACATTAATAAAGGGCATGTGATCCTACAGATTTATTTTTGCTTATTTCATGAAACACTTACTGAGTTTCAGTAGTGGGTGGTTTTCCAGGTACTGAGAATAGAGGTGCCTATACGATATGTCTTTCCTGGGGCTTACATTATGGTGAAGAGACAAAGCATAAACAAATTCTCACATTAATAAGTAAAATAAAGACAGAGCGGTAAGTGCCGTGAGGAAGATGTGATTTGTGGAATGGAGAAAGATGGTGGACAGGGGCAGCGATTTTAGTTACTGCAGGAGCCTGTGAGGTCCTGTGGTGTGAAGAGAAGCCAGAGATGAAACGCGCGGGCCCCGTCAGGAGCTAGGGAACGAGGCACCTGGCAGAGGGAACAGCCAGCGCAAAGGCAGAATGATGGAAATGGTGTTGGAGGTTTAAGGAGCAGCAAGATGGCCAGTGCGGGTCGTGGCAGGCAGAGGCTGTGCCTATGCTCCCCACGGGCCACAGGAAAGGCTTTGGATTTTGTTCCACTCTGATCTATGTTTCCACTTGTTTATTTTGAAATTTTTATTTATTTATTGGGGAGACAGAGAGAACTCTCATCCACTGGTTTAATTCCAATGTGCCTGCAATGGCTAGGAGGGCTGAAGCCAGGAGTTGGGAATTCAATTCAGGTCTCCAAGGTGGGTGACCAACCACCTGAGGCATCAGCCCTGCCCCCTAGAATCTGCACTAGCAGGAGGCTGGACTCAAGAGTAGAGCCAGAGCCAGAGCTGGGAATGAGACAAGGGTGTCCTAACCAGCGGCGAACCCTTAGGCCAAAGGCCTGCCCCTGATTTGTGCTATTAGAAACTCAGTTTGATTGTTGTGTGACAACTTTACAGGGTCAATAAAGGCACAGGAGGATGAATTAGGAATGAGTAATAGGAGGATGAATTAGGAATGAGTAATAGTCAATGTGAGGAGTAAACATGGCAAGCACTAGGGTGGATGACCAAAGGTCATGTGAGAATTGGGCATCTTGGGGATGACTTTGGGGTGCAGCAGATGGGCCTGGATGCTGCTTTGGATGTGGGGAGAAGGTGAAGATCTGAGACTACAAAGCTATCACTGTACCACTGTTTTTTTTTTTTTGTTTTTTGTTTTTTTTTTTTTTTTCACTTAGTAAACACAGTCAAGTCAGCAGTAGGGATCTCCCCAGCATTCTTTAGGGCCAATCCATGATCACCCTGTAATTTATTTTCCAACTTCCACATAAGGAAAATTTAGATTGTCTTTGATTTTAGAAACGCTGAAATGAACATTCATGCCTATTTAGCCATATACTAGTCTAATTATTTCCAAAAGGAATTTCTCAAGTCGAATTGTTAAATCAAGGAGTTATTCATCTTTACAATTTTTTTTAAAGGTATATGTATTTATTTGAAAGGTAGAGTTACAGGCAGAGGGAAAGACAAAGAAAAAGGTCTTTCATCCTCTGGTTCATTCCCCAAATGGATGCAATGGCTGGAGCTGGGCCAATCCAAAGTCAGGAGCCAGGAGTTTCTTCTAGGTCTCCCACATCTTTATTGCTGTCCCAGGCCATAGCAGGGAGCAGGATGAGAAGAGGAGCAGCCAGGACTTGAAGCAGTGCCCATATGGGATGCTGGTGCCACAGGTGGCAGTTTTACTTGCTGTGCCACAGTGCCGGCTCCTCATCTATACAATCTGCAGCACATCTTTATTTTTCCTTCATTCTTCACTCTGCAGCAATCATGTGAGGTGGAGGCTTGCATTTCAGGATGTTTAGCAGCAGATATAATTCGGGTTTGTCCACTCTTACACAATGGATTTTGTGGCTGAAATAATGAATGTGCAGGCAACCCTGGGAGGAGACACTTTTCTGAGTGATTTTGAAGAGAAAGTGACCTTCGGATTGGATGGAAGGCCGGATTCACCCCACCAGTTTACTTTTGGTCACTCTTAGCTGCCATCCTGATGCTCACAGCGAGTGTCCTGTAGCAAAGCCAATTTGTACAGTGGCATTAGAGGCGGCATGACAAGTCCAGGCTTGGCAACAGGTCAATTCTTTAAAGGGCAGTTCAGAAGGGTTCGGAAAACTAGGAGACAAGGATGCTACCAAAAACACTTTCGAGTGGTTCTCCAGAATCAAAGGCACAGCTAGGGAAGAGAGGATAGAAGTGCCCACATTCAGGTCTGAGCAGAAGCAGTTACTACACAACCTCTGTGTCCCCATGCGGGTTATCTCATTGCTCTGGGATTCAGCTTTATCATCTGTAAGACGAAAACCTGCTGTGCTTGCTTCAAGATGATGTGACATCGTTTCTACAGCAGCTGTTTACCGAGCAGTTAGGATGCGACACATTGTGGACCAGTCACTTGACAGCTCTTACCTTATTCCTCACAGCTACCCCAAGTTGCATGTTTGGTTTTTTTTTTTTTTAATTTCATACTTCATATGTGTAGAAGGAGATTTAGGACCTTTTTGTGGCTTTCTGAAAGCCATAGAATAACAAATGTCAAATCTGAAATGTGAATGTGGGGGATCTGATTGCACAGGGCCACCTGCCCCTACCTGTTCGCAGTGCTTGGTCTCAATGTTAGCCTCGGTGGAACCTGGTAGTGGATCAAGTGGAGATATTTTTCATCCACAATTTGATAGAAACAGAAAGAGAACAAATTGCCTTCTTCCTTGATTGCACCTGTCTGCCTCCCACTCAGATATTCATGAGACTGGAGTTTTAAATGGCCAACTAGAGTGCATCCTACTTCCATGGCAGGGATTCTGAATCTGGTGGGAACTTTGAGATAATCCATTGATCAACAAATGTGTCCTTTTCTCCAGGCTGCCCGTGTTTACTCATAGAAAAGGAACTTCAGGCCTTTCAGAAAGGTGGAGAAGAACTTTTTCTTACATGCCACATACGAGAGGACATCCGGTTGATGTCACTGGGAAAAGTACTGGTGTGCATAGGTCACATCCCTTCTGGACTGGTCGGCCTGGACTGCAGCAGGGGTGTGTGTGTGTGTGTGTGTGTGTTTTCATACGGATGCACTTTCCATGTGGAAGGCAATCATGGCTTGGGGACAGGCCAGACCTTAAGGGCTGCTCACTTCTCTGGTCTCTTGAATTCCTGTTCAGATGGGGCGGGCAGTGTTAGGTCAAAGCCCGGGGGCCTCTCCACATATTGCTTACTTGGAGCAGATTTAGTGGGGAGAAAAAGCAGCCATCCCAACCCCTTCCCTTACTAGCGTTCTCTCCTCTCTTCACCCTCACTCTCCATATTATTAACCTCTATTGGTTTATATATTGTCTGCGGCTGTTCTGTCACAATTCAACCAGAGTTGAACAGCTGCAGTGCAGACTATATGGCCAACAAAGCCCAAAATATTTATTACTGGGACTTTGAAGAAAGTGTTCTGATTCTTCTTCTAGGTTCTCTGTGCGTTTCAAATGTTAATGTGCAAATGCATCCATTGTGGATCTTGCTACTCAGCCTGGGAACAGGTTATCAGGTGGCGGCTTCTAAACAAAATCCCTCCTCATGCCAATGCTCCTAGTCCTTGGGGCACATTTTTAGCATCAAGATCTGGAGCACTGCTGGCCAAGAGAACTTCCTGCAACACTGGACATCCTCTGAAGCTGCCTGTTCCATTTGGTATCCAGGAGCCATACAAACTGATTGAACTCTCGGGAAGAAGCTGTCGCAACAGAGGAATTAAATCTTCAATTTCAATGATTGTAAATGCAAATGGTCACATGCAGCTAGTGACCACTGTATTGGATAGCATCATTCTGGAACAAACACCCTAGATTTGCCTGCCTGTTTCCAGGAGAAAATCAAACCACACATGATGAGCTGAAGCTTTCCTACCCTTTTTTTTTTTTTTTTTTTTAAAGATAGGTATTAGCATGGCAGACAAGTTTAGAGGATATTAAGTCTTGGCTGGCTCACAGGGAGGGGGGCTCAGAGATACTGCAATCTGGCCTGAGTATAATAAACCCCTTTGTTACATTTAAATACCATCATACTATCTTATATACAGCAACGCATGGGGATGTTTTATAGTAACAATACAGCCGCACGAACACCCCAGACGACTCTAAAAAGGCGCTAATTATTATTATTAGTGTTTTGCGCTAACAATAAATGTCAAATGGAACCCTGAAAACAAATAACTACCTGTCACCAAGTGAATGAAAGGCAATTTTAGTAAAGTGAATTAAAACCCCAAACATCACCAAGCCCCACCAGCGAGCAGGGTCCAGGCAGCTTAGCAGCCTCTTTGGCGAGCGCCACTTCTGGAAGAGCGGAATCCGATGTCCTTGGGGCAGAGTCCGGGGGACTGTGCCAGCTCATTAACACCCAGGGGACCTGCGAAGGGGGCTGAGCAGAGCTGGAGTGCAGGGGCAGCCACGTCTTCGGGAGAGGCCCTCCATCATAGCAAATGGAAATTGGAGACCATTAAGGATGGAGAATCTTTATTTATTGGCTGGGCTGCAGCCCACTGGAGTGTTATCAGTGAAAAATTAAAGTTGGACAGCAGAGAGTGGATTTGTTTTCATGACATATTTCCCTTAGATTTTTCAAAGTGCATTCTGGGTGTCTCCCAAAGACTATTTTTTAAAAATAAATCGTACATTTTATTTTTTCAAACTTCATTTATCTTTGATATCTGATTGACATATTCAGGACAGTCTAATCCTTCCTGCTGAAGTGAGCTATGACAGTCGCTGCTACAGCAATCACATCACAGAGCCCTCCCCAGGAACAGGACTGCCTTTACAGACACACTGCCAGGGAAAGCCTGGTGGATGTCTCCCCACGGCCGTGGCCCTGGTGGGATCTGTCCCCTGGGATCCAGAATGAGGAGGCCTACAGGCTTGAACCCAGCTCTGGGAAATGACTGTGGAACGATCAGAGAGACCAGGAATTCAGGAAAGGGGCACAAGTTGTGTGCTTGCCTCTCTCATCCTCCTACTTTGTTCTAACCCCTGGGGCAGAAGCGCACAGGAAGTGGAAGACATTTAATCTGCCACCGTGAGCAGCTCCTTCTAACTGGCTGACCTCATGCACTCATCCTTGCCCCCGCCCCCAGCCCCGTTTTTCTCCCTTTCTTTCTCTTTGGTCCTTTCTCTCTCCTGTGCTTGAATAGATAATCTAATCATCCGGTTCTAAACTCATCATTAAAGATTATGCAGAGTAAGAAGCCTTCCTTCCACCCTGCCCTCAGTTGTTCTATTAGTTCCTTACTAACCAGATGCTCTAGGCCTATACAGGTGCACATATATTGAAGCACATGCAAGTACACACACACACACACATTTCCTTTTTTTTTTTTTAAAAAAAAAAACACAAATGGTAGGGTCTGCACTGTGGCACAGTGGGTTAAAGTCCCAGTCTGCAACACTGGCATCCCATATGGCTGCCAGTTTGTGTCCTGGCTGCTCCTCTTCTGATCCAGCTCTTTGCTGTGGCCTGGTAAGGCAGTGGAGGATGACCCAAATCCTTGGGCCCCTGTACTTGCATGGGAGACCCAGAGAAACCTCCTGTCTCCTGGCTTTGGATCAGCCCAGCTCTGACGGTTGTGGTCATTTGGGGAGTTAACCAGCAGAACAGAAGACCTCTCTCTCTCTCTCTAGTTCTACCTTTCTCTGTAACTCTTTCAAATAAATAAAAAATAATTCTTTAAAAAAATAAAAAAACACAAAAGGTAATATATTATCCAATCTTTGCTCACTTTGCCTTCACCCCTGATAATCTAGTCTCTGATCTTGTTGATCATTACATACATATCAGTTAATAACTTTGGCTTTTTAAAAATTATTTTTAAAATAAATATTTATTTAAGTGTATAAAGCTAACACATAAATTATTCACTAAGTGTCTTGGATCTAGAGGCATTTAGGGAGTTCCTATACTTTTGCTCTTACCAAAACCACGCAGCCAATAACCCTGAGTGCCTGTCCTGCCTCACACAGGGGAGGGACTTTGCAGAATAAATGCCTAGCAGTGGGTCAGTTGGGGCCAAGGGTGAGTGCATTTGTAAGAGTGATGGATGTTGCCAAATTGCCCTAAATGGCAGCTGAAAACGTGCATTCCTGCCATTCGTAAACAAGAAGGCCTACTTTCCCACACGTTTACTTTAAGGATATCCTCAAATTTTTGGATTTTTACAAATTGGAAGAGGAAAATGGTCTCCCAGTAAAATTTTAATTCACGTTTCTCTGGAGTCAGGTGCCAAGTATCCTGCTTATCCCTAAAATATATTGATGCCTTGTCAGCTGTCTATGCACAGTTTCTGACCCCTTTTCTATTTGTCTTTCCCAGTGATTCCTTAGAAGACTTACCATGTTTTGAAACAAATAGTTCTCAATCTCTTTAATGAGTAACTCATACTTTGGTCTCAGTGTTAAAAGATGTGGGTTGCTTTTACAGATATCAGGTAACAATTCTTCAACGTTGAACCATTCATCAAAAACACATCAGCCAAGCTGCAAGCCACTTGCTGGGTGCTAGGCTGCTGGTCCTAACTGGGAGATGACAGTGGAGCAAGAATAACCTTTTGGATGACTGATAGAAAGCAGGCAGCGCCTGGGACACTCAGAAGGAGCAACCATGCAGTCCCAGTGGGAGGATGCAGTTCAAGGATAAACAAGAGGTGTCAGGCAAGAAGTAGGGTTGGAAATGAGAGGAACAAAAGGATATTTTTAGGCTAAGAAATGGCTCTTGTGAAGGAAAGAAGAAAAAAATGTGTGTGTGTGTTAAGGAAGCAAGAAGAATTCAATAAGATGGATAAAGAGAGAAAGTTGAAAGGAAGTAGGGGTCAGTCTTAACGCGGGAAAAAAATTGTGGGTATTATGAAGATAGAAACTGAAATTTATTCAAGCAGGTGCTGCAGAAGGGTGGGGTACATTGATAAGAAGACAAACAAGCACTTATGTTTTAATGGCGGGTGGGAAGGGATACAAACAATCGACAAATGGGCAGATAAATAACCAAAGGAATAATGAACATTTTTTTTTCTGATATGAAATAATTACATATCAGGAAATGACTACATATCAGGAAAAATATGGTTTGGAAAATAAGAACAGGTCCTCCTCCAGATGGGATGTTCGGGGCAGGCATCACATTTGCCAGGACAGAACAAATGAGGACACCTGGGGACGATAATTCTTGGTACAAGTTAGCAAGACAAGACTTTAATGATTCCGTCAAAAGTTCTCAGATGCCAGACCTCTTTTGTTAAAGGAATACATAATGAGCCTTTGGAGGAATGTATTCTAATAAGCGAGTGTACAAAGGTATAGGCGTCAGGATGCTTGGTAGAGTTATTTACAGGTACTATTATTTAGAACAAGAAAAATACACACTCTTAGGCATCCAGTGATGGTGGACTGATTAAATACTACGACAGTGGAAAAGTATGTGTCTGTTCGAATGGTTATGGAGATGTCTACTTATTGACACAGAAAGAAGCTCATGATATATGAAAAGGAAAATCGTAGGTCACAAAACACAAGACTGTATCTGCGCTCATCTGTGTGGCACCAGACCTACAGCTGTCTGCAAATACGGATGAGGACACTGCCAAAAGTTCATGGAATATGCACACTATGAAAAGGACAAGAATGGGCTTATTTTTTGCACTAAAATAAACATCTTTTGAAATTTTTTTGAAACACAATTTTGCTTTTTAAATATTTTATTTATTAGTTTTTTGGATATATTTTTGATTTCCATTATAGCCAAAGTCTTATTGGCTCCACTAAATAAGGAGTTTAACAAATAGTGAAAAGATCATAGCCCAGCAGAAAAATAAGCCTGGGATATATACAATAACCAAAGGAAAAGCTATTAAACTTTATCATATAAAGGAAAATTTAAAACACCCACAAAGTCTTTAAAATAAAAATCTTCTAATCCCATTTTCCACAAACTTTTGGAAGTGCCCTCATCATACACAAAGCACAACTGGAGGGCTAGCAAAGAAATGTTTACATTGGTTATGTCAGGATGGAACAACTACGAAATTTTTATCGACTTTTTTGGCTAAAATTTGTACTATTAGAAGATGTTGCTTTTAAGAGCACAAAAGAATAGAGTGAACACAATTCTGGGATGATCTCAGCTCACATATCTGGAAAATACAACCCTGTTTGGATCCTTGGGGTGGCTGGTACTTTTCCCCATCTACTCCTGAGCTACACGAGTCTGCTTTCTTCTCATTGATGGTTAAACTCATAACTTCCCTCCCCTCCTGCCTTGGGAACCTGTCATCTGTCTGCGCTCCGACCTGCTGGAGATGCACAGAAACACTGGTTCTCTCGAAAGCATGGCACTTGGGAACAACGTTGGGAGAGACGTGGAATTTTTATTGCTTTTCTTCTGTTTTCCTTTCTCTGGGTCCTTCTTTTTCTAACTTTGCACCTGCATGGCCCAAACCAGTGCTTGCTCCCACACTCTGTCAGCCCCCAGAGTCACGTTGTCAACGTGACAGTGACAGCAGCCATCCTGGTTGTGATTTATCTTCACAAGTTGCCAAATCACTCTTGGTAGCATGTCTGTGCTTGGTGAATAATGAGAAAGACCTACCATCCATCTAAGGGCAAAACAGTGTGAGCAGTTACATTTAAATTTAGCTACCCCACCCCCACCCCTCAGCTTATTTCTGACTCTCTGATCGAAAAGGGCCCATTTAGGGACCTTGGTGGTAAATACCCAAATAATTGTGTCACAAAGATGGAGGATCATTTTTCATTGGAGTCAACGAGCACTGTGGATCAGCTGTCATTCCAAAGCTGCAAACTCCAATCAAACTCTGGTTTCTTAACAGTGATTCCTCTGGACCTCCAGAAAAGGCTCATTTCGGTGGCTGCCTATTAACTACTGAGAGGCAGGGCTATTGCACCAGTGACGTGACCTGTAGATTGCAAGAAGACACAGCATTGCAGATGTGGACACAAATCCGTGATAAACAATGAAGGTGGAGAGAAGCACACAAATGTAATCTCCACCGGATTTGACAGGAGTGAGTGTGACCACGGGAAGCTCTGGGGTCACATGGACCTGAGTCGGAATCCTTGCTCCGCCATTCGCCATCCAGCTGTTAGACTTCGGAAAATTCTGTAAACTCTGCAGCTCCTTCCTCATCTGTGAAGCAGGTTAGCAACAATCTCTTTGCAGGATGGTTATGAAGATGTGTTAGGCTGCCTTTCCCCAGGGTGGCAGAGAAAAGTCTCCTGCCCCGTGCATTTCCATCCAGAAGTGGAATCTAATTGTTCTTCCTTTGCATTTGAACAGGTTTGTGAGTCACTTGTAACCTACAGTGGCAGAGGCGATTCTGTATGCCTTTTGAGCATAGAACACAAAAAGTGAAACAGTTTTGCCTCACTGGACCTGGAGCCTGGGTTGTTCTGTAAGAATCCAAGCAGCTTGAGGCTGCCATGCCGAGAGGAAGCCCAAGCCACAGGCGAGTGCAGTGGTCAGCAAACCCAGCTGAGGTCCCTGCCAGCAGCCAGCGTTAACCATAAACCTTGTGAAAGAAGTCACTCCAGATAATTTCAGCTTGCAACCATCAAGTTCAAGTCACCACTCATATTCTAGTCTTCCATCCAAGTGTCCAGACTCTGTGAATCAGAGAATAGCCAGCCCTTTGTGCCCTGTTGAGCTCAGTCACCCAAAAAGTCTCACAACACATAAAAGTCGATGCTTGGTGCCACTAAGTTTGGGGGTGATTTTTTATGCAGCAATAATAATAGCAAAGAAGGCTGGGAAAGTAAAATTTCTGAAAGCCAGTTACACATGGTAGGACCCTTAGTAAGTGGCAGTTCTACTTCTATGCTTTATTGTCTTCTATGAAATGGATTTCAGGAATGACAAAGAGGTGGTACAACATCAACACAGGGCCTCCTCCCCTAAGGGATGGAAGGGAATGTGCTTTTTCAGCTTTCGCTCATTCACCCATGGATGTTAGTGATTCTTATTGGATGCCAATTGGATACTTGGGTATTTATTGGATGCAAATGTGCCAGGCTTGGCAAGACAGGCATAGTTTCTGGTCATGTGGAGAGTCCACTGGGTCAGGAAGATAAACAAGTAAACAAATTAGTAATGCAGCGGCCACACTGTGACAAACAAAAAGGATAGTGTGCTAGGGAGCAGGGCCATCTCTCTGAGGGATGGCCACCGAGCCGGGAATTCTTCCCATTGTGTGTGTGTTGGGGGGGCAGGGGTCTGAAAACTGGTGTGCAAAGAGACTTCAAACTACTGATTCCTAAGTCTCATGTTTGCAGATTCTGTTTCTCCAGCTTTATTATCATGGTCTTTGGGGCATACTTTGTAAAGAATTGAGTGAATAGATGGCCTTGAGGCTAGAGACCATCCTGCTTGGTCATGGTTTTCCTCTGAGGCCTGTGTGAGACTTACTCTCCATGGGTATTTGCTTCAACCATCATATTTTCCTACAATACTTTCCAATAGTCTTTGCAATTTCTAAGTGAGGAAATACTGGGATATTGTATTATATAAATTCTATTTCTATAGCATATATCTGACATGCAGAATCAAATGTAGTTTGGATAATCTCTTAGATAAAATCGATTTCTTGAATTTTATAACACATTTTTTGTATCAGCTAACATATTAAAGTTTTAATTAATTAAAATGTTAATAACTAATTAGAATCTAATAAACTAAAATATTAGCCTGTCATATACAAAGGATGATTTTTTTAAACTTTTATTTAATGAATATAAATTTCCAAAGTACAGCTTATGGGTTACAATGGCTTCCCCCCCATAACTTCCCTCTCACCCACAACCCTCCCCTTTCCTGCTCCCTCTCCCCTTCCATTCACATCAAGATTCATTTTCAATTCTCTTTATATACAGAAGATCAGTTCAGTATATATTAAGCAAAGATTTCAACAGTTTGCCCCACATAGCAACACAAAGTGAAAAAATACTGTTGGAGTACTAGTTATAGCATTAAATAACAGTGTACAGCACATTAATGACAGAGATCCTACATGATATTTTTAAAAAATTAATTAATTTTCTATGCAATTTCCAATTTAACACCAGGTTTTTTTTTTTTCATTTTCAATTATCTTTATATACAGAAGATCGATTCAGTATATACTAAGTAAAGATTTCATCAGTTTGCACCCACACAGAAACACAAAGTGTAAAAATACTGTTTTAGTACTAGTTATAGCATCACTTCACATTAGACAACACATTAAGGACAGATCCCACATGAGATGTAAGTACACAGTGACTCCTGTTGTTGACTTAACAATTTGACACTCTTGTTTATGGCGTCAGTAATCTCCCTAGGCTCTAGTCATGAGTTGCCAGGGCCATGGAAGCCTTTAGGGTTCACTGACTTTGATCTTATTCTGATAGGGTCATAGTCAAAGTGGAAGTTCTCTCCTCCCTTCAGAGAAAGGTACCTCCTTCTTTGATGGCCCCGTTCTTTCCACTGGGATCTCACTCACAGAGATCTTTCATTTAGGTCTTTTTTTTTTTTTTTTTTCCAGGCTGTCTTGGCTTTCCATGCCTACAATACTCTCATGGGCTCTTCAGCCAGATGCGAATGCAAAGGATGATTTTAAAAATGCATCTTTTGGGGGCTGGCACTATGGTGTAGAGGGTAAAGCTGCTGCCTGGGACCCTGGTATCCCATGTGGCCACTGGTTCGAGTCTTGGCTGCTCTACTTCCAATCCAGCTCCCTGCTAATGTGCCTGGGAGTGCAGTGGATGATGGCCCAAGTGTTTGGGCATCTGCGCCCATTTGAGAGGCCTGGAAGAGGCTCCTGGCTTTGGCCTGGCCCATCCCTGGCCAGTGGGGTCATGTGGGGAGTGAACCAACAGATGAAAGATCTCTCTTTGTCTCTGCCTCTCTCTGTGTTACTCTGACTTTCAAATAAATAAATAAATCTTTAAAAAATGCAGTTTTGGCATCTCCCTTCCCTCTTGCCCTTCCCCCACTGTGGTAACATGTATCAATAGCTACTTCTTCCAACTCAGTTCCTATGGATGTTTTTTTTTTATGTGAATGATAGCTATAAGGAAATACAAAGTGGTTTTTTTTGTTTGTTTTTAGAATATTTTGGTTATTAAAAAAAGCCTCCCATGGTGTATGATGTTTCTGTAACTTGACACTTTCCCACAAAAATATGTGCTGATGGGGTCTACATTGTGCCACAGCAGGTTAAACTATATGCCAGCATCCCATATTATCAGAGCAGTGTTTCAAGTCTTAGCTGCTCTGCTACTGATCCAACTTTTGGCTAATGCACCTGGGAAGGCAGTGCAAAATGGTCCAAGTATTTGGACCCCTGCCACTCATGTGAGAGACCCAGGGGGAATTCTGAGCTCCTGGCCTCAATGTGGACAAGCCCTGGCTGTTGCCATTTGAGAAGTGAACCAGCAGATGGAAGATCTATCTCTGTCTCTCCCCCCACCCTTACTCTTTCAAATAAATAAATAAATTTTTAAAAAACTTATGAGGGCCTGGCATTGTGGTGAGGGGGTTAAGCCAGTCTTCAACACCAGCATTCCATATGGGTGCTGGTTTGAGTTCCAGCTGCTCTACCTCAGATCTGGTCAGGTGTTAATGTGCCTGGAAAAGCACTGGAAGATGAATCAAGTGTTTGGGCCTCTGCCACACACATGGGAGACCCACATGGAGTTCTAGGCTTCTGACTGGCCTGGCACAGCCCAGGCTGTTGTGACCATTTGGGAGGGAAATGGTGGGTGAAAGATATCTCTCTCTCTTTCTCTCTCTCCCCCCTCCCCCCCCCCATCCCTCCCTCATTCTTTCTCTCTATTGCTCTGGCTTTCAAGTAAATAAATAACTCTGTAAGAAATAATCACGTACTGAGGGTATGTTCGTGTAGGTACATACAGATCCACTTTCTTTTGCTGACACCACATCACGTTTCAGTCTCGTCCCCTACTGAGCCACCCCCCTTGCTAATGGGCACGTAGGTTCCAGGTGGTGCACTGCTCCCCAGAATGTGGCGCACTTCCTTGCATGCGTCCCCTGCATCCACATGTGAACTTTCCATGGGGCACAAGCACAGGAACTGGTGACTTGGCCAAGATCACAAGTACTTTTATTTTACACCCACATTGCCATTCTATCCAATGACATATAAGGGTATTCACTCCGATGTACCTTGCCATTCATTAAATATGTCGTGAAGGGAAATAATGAGTAAGGAATGATCAGCACTCCGGAAAATCCAACACTTGGAATGAGTGTGAGTCATGGCATGGAGTGCAGACGATCTTTGTCCCTGGCAGGGCAGGTTCCCTCCTTCTCTCCAAGAACATGGGAGACAGCACGGCCCAGAGGTGCCCTGGACACATGGGGGATGAAGTACTCAGAGCGCCAGATGAACACTCAGAAAAGTAAAAATATCAGCTTTCAGGTTGCTGTCCTTGGGTGCTAAGAACAGGGAGGGGGCTGAGGGAGAGGCACGAGGCAAAGAAACACAACACAGAAACAGAACTGCTTCCTAATAATGATTAAAAAAAAAAACCTCCCCAAGTTTTCCGCAAGGCCCTGTCAGCAGCTCTTCAAGCTGCATGGCTTATTTTAAATTTTATTTAAATCAACAAATTGTACACACTTGAATACGGAAACAGAATACAGGGAAAACACAAGCTGCCCTAACAGAGCAACGTCTAATAAACATTATGCTGCTCGGAGATATTTGCTGTTTAATCACCCCATGAAAGGACGCATTCAGCCAAAAGATGTCAGATAACATCTTGCTAAAGGCAACGGTGCCAGCTTTCCTGGCTTCGGAGTTCATGCAGCTATTTTTTTTTCCCCCTCTTTCCCACTTGCTTTTTTTTTTTTTTTTTAATTTTAGAATATCAAGTTTTGAGATGCTCTGTGTCTTGGACAACTTGGAAGACAAAGCCGTTGTGCTTTGAATAATGATAATGGAAACAATTTATTAAATACTAGAGTCCTTCAACAAATTTGTGAAAAATGGAATTAAAAGATAATTTTATTTGGGGGCTTAAAAACATTGAAATCCGTACCTGGTTTTGTCATAATGCACATTTTCCACAGATTTTCTGAAGCCCTCTGGGAATTTCTGGGTCAGGATGGATGATCCACTTTGCAGGGCCCAGTGCAAATGCCTACATGGAGCTCTGGTCCAACAAGGATCGGGAATTTCCACATGGTATTGGCAGAGCACCCAGCATGGCATCCCCGTCTTTGTCACAGAGGGCATGGCTCTATTGCGGAACCTCACTGTGTTAACTCTTTAATGTGTGACCATAGAGGGAAGGCCTCGTCTTCTTAGCAGCTGGGTCTCTCCCTGTTCACTGCACTGAGAAGGGACATTGTGACCTGGTTGATGAGGCTCCCTGAGACGAGCAATGGTTGGCTCCAGAACTGTTTTCTAAGGAGGGAGCTACCTTTACTGTGTGGCTTTTGCTTTGCTGGCTGAAAGTACACAAGCTCTGAGCTAAATTACCAAGGAAGAGAGAAAGATGTTTGAGGAAGGATTGGGAACTACAGAACAGAAGGAAAAGCAAAGAGAACCAGAAGACACCAGAGTGGAATTTTACGGCAATTTTTCCAATGATGCTTTGCCACATGGTGTGATGTAAGTCTACCCCTTCCTCCTTCTCCTCAAAATGTCCAACAAAAATTTTAGTCACTGAAGTAATGAGAAAGGGCATGACAAAATGCAGTGTACAGTCTCAAAGTAGACAAAAAGAATGGTCAGACACTGCCCACCAGTTAGGCAACATATCTGTGCTACACACAAATGATTTCTCCGAACTTTCTCAACAAAGTGATGAGAACATGTCACATAGTTTCATGTGTCCATTTTCTATCAAGCAATTGACTTCTGAAAAAACACTAATTTACACAAATTCCTTATGCACCAAGGAAATTAGCACTTTCTTCTGTGAGTTGCAACCATTTTTCCCATTTGTTTAGGGAATTTTACTTTTGATGTATGTTTTCCATGTGAATTCTAACCTTGTTAGTTTCCTAGGCCTGCTGTAATCAATGACCGCCTGTTGGGTAGCTGGGAATGACAAAACTTTGTTCAGTTCAGGGCCAGAAGTCCAGCACTGAGGTGTCAGCAGGGCTGTTTCCTCCAAAAACTCTACGGTAAGGCCTTCCTTGTCTCTCCCAGGTGCTACTGGTTCTTGGCAATCCTTGGCAATCTCGTGGCAGTGTCACTTCATCGTCACATGACCTTCTACCCTATGTGTCCAATTTCCTTCCTCTCATGAGGACACGAGTGGTAGGATCACAGCCCATCCTAATTGAGTGTGGCCTCGTCGTACCTTGATTACCTCTGCCAAGACTCTCTCCAAGTAGGGTCATCTTTATAGGTTCTGGGGTTTGGACTTGAGCAAATCTTGTTGCAGGACAAAATTCCACTGAAAACAGTGTTTACAAAGTCAACGGAATTAACCTTTTTTTTCATGGATTCTGGATTTGGGGTCATTTCTTTAGAGGACTATGGGAAAAGTTTTTCCATGACTTTGGGTAACAATGGGTTCATTTGGATAGTTTACATCCAATTGCTAGAACATTTGGCCTACAGTGCAGTATAGGAGATGGAGTTTCATTTTTGTTTTCACGTTGAATTCCAATGCCTTAATATTGTATGTTGAATCTTTCTCAGATTGATATAAATACTGCTTTTGTTGCATAATATGTTTCCATATTTATTCCATACTTGATTCTATCCCATTGGTCTGTTTTTTCCTGTACAACAGCCATCATATTTTAATCACTTCAGTTTTAAGATATGTTGCAGAATAATCTTGGCTGTTATTGATATATTTTAATTGAACATTAGGATTGGAACCTCTACTTCAAAGATAGTGATAGCCCCTCTCCTGAAATTATAGTACAGACACAGATTTACTTATGGAAAAGGAAAACCACCATTATCCATTTTTTTCAAGTCTTCTAAGTCCCTTAGCAGCAATTTGAAGTCTTCTTCTTAAACCCCTCTCCCATAGCTTTTTAAGTTTAATGTTGGAAGGGATTATCTATCAAGAAAGAATATTGACTTTTATCAAAAGCCTTTCAGCCTCTGTGATGGCAGCGTCATTTTTCTTTTGATCTATTGATATGGGTTTTCCTGATAATGAATTGTTCCGGAATGTTTAGAAGCCAGGGTCTGAATTCTTAATCTCACACTTAAAAGCCTTGTATCCTGGTGAAAATGACTTCATCTTACTGAGATAGTTTTCTGTAAAATGGGAGTAACCATAGAGCTGTCTTTTTAGCCTGCTGGGATCATTCTCCTTCTTTGTGAACTCACTTCCCTGTGTTGCTTGGGGCTGCCAATCTCTCCCACTCTCAGTCCACTGGTGTGTGTGTGTGTGTGTCGGGGTGGGGGGTGATCTGCCCTTTCCCCAGCCCAGGGGTGGATGCTTAACCCAGGGCTGCTGACTACCTCACCCAACCCTCTCCCCACCCACAACAGAGTTTGTTTAAGGACAGTTCTTTTGGAACAGTGAAACTAGCTCGGAGTTTTTCTGGATCCTAGTTTTTCTGCTAAACTCCTAGGACATGGAGTGTACATGGCTGAACCGTCAATGATTGGGTAGAATCGGTCTAAGAATGAGAACACACAGGAAATAAAAGCTGAGAACTAGAAGAGGATAAGAGAAATTGAGTGAGAAATTGGATGAAATGCTTCGACTATGCGGAATAAACTCACCTTATTATAGTCTGAGTGTTTACCCAAACAACAACAACCAAAATCTTAACAGTTATGATAATGGGCATCTATTGTGTGTGTATTATGCTGTTCTGTGTACTTTGATTGCATTAGGTCTTTCAGTCTCAGTAGTCATCCAACAAGATGTGTTCTATAACCAGTATTCCATTTCCTGGTGAGAAAACTAAGGATCAAAGAGTTTTAGCACTTGCTCAACGTGACAGGGCTGGTCAGTTAGGAGCCAGGATTCAAACCCAGGCTGCCCTGCCCCAGTTCCTAAGTGACTTTTAGGATGTGGAGCAGTTGGTACCAGTAAGAAGAGCTTTCTAAAGGCTGAGAAAGGTTTCTGTCATCAGCAACCCTGTAATTTTAGGTCCATAATCACAACACTGTTTCTACCTTGAAAAGTTGTTGAGAGTCTTAAATGGATTTCTAGACGTGGATTCACTTAGTCTGGTGTCTGGCCCATAACCGCTCTCCCCAGGTTGGGTGTTAGTATTGCTACGGAATCATTGTGCCCTACTGTCCACAATACGCAGGGAAACTGAGAGGAGTGAAGACTGTAGGCTGGGGAATTGTTTATTTGAGTCTTGCCCAGGCTCAGAGAATAGACGGCAGCTGGAACTGCAAACGCACATGCTTAGAGGCACCACGAAGCCGTGTAAATCAGGTGTCTGAACCCTGGTACTACTGACTTTTGGCAACCAAGAGGATGTGGAGCAGAATCCCCACCCTCTACCAGCTCCATGCCAGGAGCACCCACTCCCCCCACCCCCGTGTGATGGCTAAAAATGTCTTGAGACACTGTCAAATGTCTCCTGCAGGACGAAATTGGCCCCAGTTGGGAACCACTGATATGAATGAATGAAGGCCAAGCTTACCTGTGTGAGTCCTTTGCTTGCCGAAGTGAGGGCGCTGTCTCATCAGAGCGGGCAGCCACTGCTCAGCTCCAGCTGACTGCTGCAGGGGGAGAATAAGGCCCGTTGACTGTCAGATCATCCAAATTTTCAGAACAAGTCAAGGGTCTAGTTTTTAACTTTTTCCCAGATTTTTAAATGTTGTTCCTCTATTTTAATAATGTGATGTGGACCAAATGAAAGAAATCCATGGGCCAGGCTTGGGATCCAGGCTGCCCACGTGGAAACTGGGGCCAAGAGGACTTCCTAAGATGCCATGCCAGGTATGTGATCTGTAAAGTGGATTTCCCTGTCTCAAGATACCACCAAAGAAGGCTGCCGTGCAAAACAGTAGGGAATATCAAAATCACATTTAATTCTCCTAATTGGCTGGGTACATGTTACTCTTTAAACTGACTTTCTTTTTTCCTTTTTACATTTTTGAGAATGGGGGGGGGGGCAGGGGAAGAAGGGTGAGAGATCTCTCCCATTCACTGATTCACTTCCTAAATGCCTGCCACAGCAGGTGATGGACCAGACCACAGCACAGGGCTGGGAACCCTATTCAGGTCTCCCACTTGGGTGACAGAGACCCAAGTACTGGAGCCATCACCTGCTGCTTCCCAGGGTATGCCTTAGCAGGAAGCTAAGATATCAAAGCAGGAATCATATCCAGGTACTCTGACATAATATGCAAGCATCTTGATTGCTAGGCCAAACACCCACCCAAATGTTCTTATTTGTGACATATCCCTTGGTAACAAGTAAATTCTAGAGTGACCAAAATGAAAACAACTCTTCCGAAGGTATGCTCAATGGGGAGATTTCAATTGGATCCCACTGTTTTTTTCACCCATCTCCATTCCTGATCTATTTCCAGGGCTGGAAAGTGGTGAAAGTTCAGGAACTTTTCCAAGTTAAGCTCACCAGTGTGGGCAGTTGATGATGCCAAAGGTGGAGGGTAATTGCTTGGAACCACAGACAGTACAGTCTGAGCTCATCTCTAGTGACAACCTTCTCTTGTCTTTTTGTGTGCATCTTTCACTCATTTCCTGCCCTCCAGAGACTAGCTCTCTCTTTCTTCAGTGCAGGCCCGGCCAGTCCTGGAGTTATGTTCTCCCTGTGCTTCAGTTTGCATTCGCTAGGAGGGAATGTGATTAAGTCAGCTGGAGATGGGCATTAACATCACGTCCACCCAGCTGAGACAGCATCACAAAACCAGATGGTCCATTCTACAAGAGCTGATTCTTTCTGCTCATGTGGAATCCCCAGAACCTAGAATCATGCTTGGAACATGGTGGCACTCGCCTTGGAGGAGGCTCATCCAGGCGTGTGTCTTTTTTTATTTTTATTTTTATTTTTATTTTTGACAGGCAGAGTGGACAGTGAGAGAGACAGAGACAGAGAGAAAGGTCTTCCTTTGCCGTTGGTTCACCCTCCAATGGCCGCTGCGGCCGGCGCACCACGCTGATTCCAAGGCAGGAGCCAGGTGCTTCTCCTGGTCTCCCATGGGGTGCAGGGCCCAAGCACTTGGGCCATCCTCCACTGCACTCCCGGGGCCAATGCAGAGAGCTGGCCTGGAAGAGGGGCAACTGGGACAGAATCCGGCGCCCCAACCGGGACTAGAACCCGGTGTGCTGGCGCCACTAGGCGGAAGATTAGCCTATTGAGCCACGGCGCCGGCCCAGGCGTGTGTCTTTAAATACCCTCTACAATGTCCCCATGCTGAATTGTCACACCTCGGATGAGATTGTCCCAAGAACTCTGATTGATGCCCTCACCAAAAGAAAGGCATCTAAGATCAAGCATCTAAAAAACTGACCAAAACCAAGCTCTTTCCCCCAGACACCTGCTTTTCCCTACTGGCACACAGGTGTCTCCCATTCTGTCATTCTCCACTTCCAAAGCATCCATAAATCCCATTGCCTAAATAACCTGCCCAACAGTCACAGCACCACAACTATCATCTTGGTCAGTCAGTGTCATCTCCCAACTAGATCACACCCATAGCCTCCTAACCAGTCTGGATGCTCTCCTGGGTCTAGAATGATGCTGTTAAAACACAGGTCTGATCACGCCACATCTCTTTTCTAAACTAAGGGCTTCTAACATCGTCCAGAGTAAATGCCTAAGTACTGTAAGACCCAAGACCCCTGCACTGCGGCTCTCCTTTCTTTCCCTTTCTAGCTCTTTGCTTTCAGTTATCCCACTTGTTCACTTCGCCCCAGCCCCAGGAGCCTCCTTGCTAGTCCTAGGATGACTATGCTCCACCCCAAGACCTTTGAATCTCCTTCACTCACCATCTAGAAATTCTTTCTTTCTGATACTGGAATAGTTTTCTTTCCTGCCTCCTTCACATTACTCTTTAAATGTTCTCTTTTTTTAAAAAAAATTATTCATATATTTAAAAGTCAGAGTTACAGAGTGAGGGAAGGAAGAGAGAGAGAGAGAGAGAGAGAGAGAGAGAGAGAGAGAGAGAATATCTTCCATCCATTGATTTATTCCCAGAGGCCTGCAGGGGCCAAGGACGAGCCAGGCTGAAGCTAGGAACCAGGAGCTTCATCTGGGTCTCCCACTTGGGTGGCAGAGACCCAAGGGCTTGGGCCATCTTCTGCTGCTTTCTCCAGCCCATTAGCAGGGAGCTACTTGGAAGTGTAGCAGCTGGAACAAGAACAGGAGCCATATGGGATGTCAGCACCACAGGCAGCAGCCCAACATGCTATGCCATGATGCTAGCCCGCAAATGCACCCTCCCCTTTAAGTGAAGTTTTCCCCACTCCATATATAAACAGCAGGCCACTGCCCTGCACTCTCCTTTGTCTAGGCCCTGACTCTCCAGAGCATCTATCACCATCTTTTGCTTATTGTCAACTTCTCCTATTAGAATAAGGTTCATGCGTCAAGGCCAGTATCATTTTTCTAAGGTGTTTCTTTTAGAATGGTTTTTGATTTACAAAGGGAGATTGCAACAATGGATGGGGGTTGGTGTTTTGGCACAGTGGTTTAAGCTGCTGTCTGGGACATCTGCATCCCATATCAGAGTCTGGTTGGAGACCCTGCTCCTCTGCTTCCCATCCCATGTCCTGTTAATGTGCCTGGGAAGGCAGTAGAAGATGTCTCAAGTGCGTGGGCCCTTGTCACCCATTGGGAGACACAGATGGAGTTCTTGGCTCCTGGCTTCGACCTGGTCCAGCCCCGGCTATTGTAGAAATTTGAGGAATGAATCAGCAGATGGAAGATCTCTCTCAGCTTGTCAAGAAGGTGAAAATAAACAAACACTTTATAAAAAAGAAAACTACAATATACTAGAGGTAATTCCCATATAACCCTTGCCCAATGTCCCATACTGTTAACATCTTATGTTCACCTTATTTGTCCCATTGATAGATCAATATTGATATATTATTATTCATTAAAGTCCATAGTTTATTCAAATTCCCTCAGTTTCTTGCTAATGTCTCTTTTCTGCTCCAGGGTCCCTCTTGGTTACCACATTTAGCTATGACTTCTTGGGTTTTTGATGACTGTCACATTTCCTCAAACCCATCTTGGTTTTGATAGTTTTTGAGATTTTTGAGTACTGGTCAGATTATTTAAAAAGCATCCCTCGATTGGGTTTTCCTCAAGATTAGACTGGGGTTATAAGTTTAGGAGGAAGACTGCAGAGGTAGAGGAATTTTCATCATGTCACATCAAGGGCGTCTCCTCTTGGCAGGACTGGTCCCTGTACTGCTGACCGTGAGCAGCTTCCTGCAGTGTAAGTGATTTTTCTCCTCCTGTCCCCTTTTTACTTGGTGTTCTTTGGGAGGAAGTTACTATTCCCAGCTCATGTTTGTGGAGTAGGGAGTTATTACGCCTCCTGTAGCTGAAGGCAAAGTCTCTACATCACTATGTGGAATTCTTCTGCACAGGAGAGTTGTCTATTTTATCCCATTCATCTATTTATTCAATCACATCTTTATATTCATATATATCACAGATATTGATCTTGTACTTTGGGCTACAATCCACTTCTACTGAGTTTATTTTGTCACTCAAAGTGCTCCAGCTTTGCCTATTGGGAGCTCTTCTGGTTGCTCCTGTGTCTCTCTGACATACTGCTACCATTGCAATTGTTTAAAGCCTTTCCTCATGTTTTGACAATACAAGAATCCCAAGATCTAAGTATCTCAATAAATCCACTGTGAGATAAACATAAATGAAATCATATCAAGTCACATAATAATCAGATTTCTGAAAAACAGTAATAAAGAGAAAATCTTAAAAATATCCAGAGAAAAAAGACCTCCTACATAAATGGACAAAGCTAAGCATCACTGCTGATTACTCATCAGAAACACAAGCCACAAACAAGAAAGCACTGCCACTTAATGGCAAAAGAAAGAGAAAACTAACCTAGAATTTAATAACCAGTGAAAACACTCTATAAAAACGAAGGAAGAAAAGGTGTTCATCCAAATAAGAGCACACAGAATTGGTCTCCTTCAGATGCACAGCACAAGAAATGCTTTTATTTTCCTAGAAAAGTTTTCAGGCTAGTAAAAAATAAACAATAAGCAATAAACTAAGCAATAGGTATGTAAAAATGAAAGATTTTTCTCATTAAACATTTCTTTTAGATAATCTTAGTTACAAATAATCAAGTCAAAAACAATTCATATCTATGTGTTCTAAGTGTCCTGCATATGTAAACATTCAATGCATGACAACATTTCGCATGTACAAAAGACTGAGTGGAGGAAATGCAAAGACATACTGTTTTAAGGTTCTTATTATATGTTAAGTAGTTTATTATTATTTGAGGTGTGATTGTGATCATTTGAAGTTGCATATAATACACTTAGATCACTAAAAATAAAACAAGTAGACATAAAGTATCAATAGAGGGAATACAAAATAGTTTTCAAAAGTTGAATTAATCTAAAAGAAGGCAAGAAAGGGGAAAAGCTAGGGGGAAAACATGGAATAAATAGAAAATAAAGAATAAGATGATAGAAAGAAGGCCACTGTATTAATTGTTTCATTAAATATAAATGGCTTAAACACTCCAATAAAATGTCAGGGATAAAAAAGTAAAACAAACAGTATGATCAGTAAGTAATGCTTTAAAATCTAAAGATCCAGACAATCTAAAAGTAAAAAATGGATAAAAAATGTATTATGCAAGTGGTAATAAGAAAACTAGAGTCAATTAATACCATTTGAAGTACAGTTCACGGATGAAAAAAGAACTTTTATAATGATAAAATGGTCTTTTCAGTAAGAAGACCAAAAATATTCTAAAAATATATGCACTTTATAGATAGAGCTTCAAAATGCATGAGGTGGGGAGAGCGCCATGGTGCAGTAGGTTAATCCTCTGTCTGTAGCGCTGGCAACACATATAGGCCCCAGTTCTAGTCCTGGCTGCTCCTCTTCCAATCCAGCTCTCTGCTGTGGCCTGGTAGAGCAGTGGAAGATGGCCCAAGTACTTGGGCCCTGCACCCCATGGGAGACCAGGAGAAGCACCTAACTCCTGGCTTCAGATGGGCACAGCTCTGGCTGTTGCGGCCATTTGAGGAGTGAACCAATGGATGGAAGACCCCTCTCTCTCTCTCTCTCTCTCTCTCTCTGCCTCTCCTTCTCTCTCTGTGTAACTCTGTCAAATAAAAAATAAAATCTTTAAAAACAATACCTGAGGCCCCAGAATCAGCCCTTAAGGCATTTGGATTCGGCTAAAAAGCCCATGAGAGTTTCTCAGGCATGGAAAGCCAAGACACTGTCGCAAATAAATAAATAAATAAATGACCTAAATGAAAGATCTCTGTGAGTGAGATCCCAGTGGAAAGAACGGGCCATCAAAGAAGGAGGTACCTTTCTCTGAAGGGAAGAGAGAATTTACATTTTGATTATGGCCTTATCTAAATAAGGTCGGAGTTTGTGAACTCAAGAGGCTTCCATAGCCTTGGCAGCTCATGACAAGAGCCTCAGGTGATTACTGACGTCATAAATAAGAGTGTCAATTGTTAAATCAACAACAGGAGTCACTGTAGACTTGCTCCTCATGTAGGATCTCTGTCCTTAATGTGTTGTACTATGTGAATTAACGATAAAGCTACTACTCAAACAGTATTTTATACTTTTTGTATCTGTGTGGGTACAAACTGTTGAAATCTTTACTTAGTATATACCAAGTTGATCTTCTGTATATAAAGATAACAGAAAATGAATCTTGATGAAGAATGAGATGGGAGAGGGAGTGAGAGATGGGATGGTTGTGAGTGGGAGGGAGGTTATGGGGGAAAAGCCGCTATAATCCAAAAGTTGTACTTTCAAAATTTATATTTATTAAATAAAAGTTTAAAAAAATACATGAGGCAAAACTGATGGAACAAAAAGATAAATGAACAAAAAGATAAACGAGTTGAAGATTTCAGTATTCTTCTGGTCCTGTGAAAATGTAAAAAAAAAAAAAAAAAAAAAAAAATCCAAAAAACCAGTAAACCTTTTGCTAGATTTGTCAAGAAAAGCAGATGGCAGAATTGAATTACCAGTATCAGGATATTGAAGAGGGGAATCCCTATAGATTCTTCAGACATTAAATAGATAATAAGTGAATATTATGAGCAACTTTATGTCAATCAATATGACAACTTAGAGTGGGTGGGCAAATTTATTAACAGAGACAAATTATTTAAATTGGCACAAGAAGAAATAGAATCATCAGAATCATCCTGAATCCATTAAAGAACCTGAATTTGGGGTCAGCATTGTGCATAGTGGTTAAAGCCACCACCTGTGACACCAGCATCCCATAAGGATGCCAGTTCAAGCCCCGGCTGCTCTGCTTCCCATCCAGCTCCCTGCTAATGGCCTGGGAAAAGCAGCAAAAGATAGCGCAAGTGCTTGTGCCCCTGCACCCACATGAGAGACCTGAAGAAGCTCCTGGTTCCTTGGCTTTAGCCTTGCTCAGCCTAGGTTGTTTGCAGGGCATCTAGAGAGTGAACCAGCAAATGGAAGGTATCTCTCTCTCCCTCTCTCTCTCTCTCTGACTTTCAAATAAATAAATACATCTTTAAAAAAAAGAACCTGAATTTGCAATGAAAAAACTTTCTCTTAAAGAAACCTCCAGGCTCAGGTGACTTCACTCATAAATTTTTTTTTTTAATTTTTTATTTTTGACAGGCAGAGTGGACAGTGAGAGAGAGAGACAGAGAGAAAGGTCTTCCTTTGTTGTTGGTTCACCCTCCAATGGCCGCTGCGGCCGGCGCCAGCGCACCACGCTGATCCGAAACCAGGAGCCAGGTGCTTCTCCTGGTCTCCCATGCGGGTGCAGGGCCCAAGCACTTGGGCCATCCTCCTCTGCACTCCCTGGCCATAGCAGAGAGCTGGCCTGGAAGAGGGGCAACCGGGACAGAATCCGGCACCCCAACCGGGACTAGAACCCGGTGTGCCAGCGCTGCTAGGCGGAGGATTAGCCTCTTGAGCCACGGCGCTGGCCTTCACTCATAAATTCTATAAAATACTTAGGGAATCAGTACAAGTAATCTTACATGCACCCAGAAGATAATGAAGATAACACTTGCCAACTAATGTTTTGAGGTCATCAATGCCCTGGTACAAAAAGATGGAGATACAAGAAAAACATTGGTGTAAAGATGAATCTCATTAACATAAATATAAACATTTTAAAATATTTTCAAATGGAAGCCATCATTATATCTTGTAAAAATAACAGCATGACCAAATAGGGTTTAATGTAAGCTTGTAATTTGAAAATAAATCAATATCATTCACTATATTAAGGAAGAAAATAGGAAGAAAAATGCTAATAACCAGACAGAGACAGGAAAAAATTTCACTAAAATCAATATTCACTCAATATATAAACTCTCAGCAGAGTCTGTATCAAAAGGGCTTTCTGAAGCTGAATGAGGCACCAAGAGCAACCTGAAACACACTGTTCACGCTTAACACACACTGTTCACACTTAACACACGCTGTCACAGTTAACACACGCTGTTCACGCTTAACATACACTGTTCACGCTTAACACACGCTGTTCACGCTTAACACACAACCGTTCACGCTTAACACACACTGTTCACGGTTAACACACGCCGTTCACGCTTAACACACACCGTTCACGGTTAACACACGCTGTTCACGCTTAACACACACCATTCACGGTTAACACACGCTGTTCACGCTTAACACACGCCGTTCATGGTTAACACACACTGTTCACGCTTAACATACACTGTTCATGCTTAACACACGCTGTTCATGCTTAACACATGCTGTTCACGCTTAACACACACTGTTCACGGTTAACACACACTGTTCACGCTTAACACATGCTGCTCATGCTTAACATACACTGTTCACACTTAACATACGCTGTTCACACTTAACATACGCTGTTCACGCTTAACACACACTGTTCATGGTTAACACACACTGTTTACGCTTAATACACACTGTTCATGCTTAACACACACTGTTCATGATTAACACACACTGTTCATGCTTAACACATGCTGTTCATGCTTAACATACACTGTTCACACTTAACACACACTGTTCACACTTAACACACACTGTTCACGCTTAACACACGCTGTTCATGGTTAACACACACTGTTTACGCTTAATACACACACTGTTCATGCTTAACACACACTGTTCATGCTTAACACACGCTATTCACACCTAACACACACTGTTCATGATTAACACACACTGTTTATGATTAACACACACTGTTCATGCATAACACACACTGTTCGCACTTAACACACATGGTTCATGCTTCATGTGGAGGATGGATGCTTTCTCCTTAAGATGGAGGTTAAGGCAACAATGTCTGATCTCACCACTGCAATTCAAATTGTTGTAGAGTCCTTGGCAGCACAATAAGTCAAGGAAAAGTAATAAACGCCACGTAGACTGGGAACGGAAATTTCTGAGCTGTCTCTTTTGTAGATGGCATGATCATGAACATAAGAATTCCACAGAAAAGCTACCAACACTAGTAAATGAATTTATTAAAGCCACAGGCAAGAAAACTAAAATGTAGATGTCAGTTGTATTTTTATATACTATCAATAAAAATTGGCAAGTGGTATTTAAAACTATGATTTACAGTAGCACCAAAACACACAAATTATATAGGAATAAATTTAATAGAATATGTGCAGGAATTGCACACTGAAAACCATAAAATACTGGGAAGGGATATTTAAAAAGGATATAAATAAATGGGCAGATATACATGATCATGTGTTAGAAGACTTAATATTGTTATGATATATCTGATGAGGGGCTGATACACTAAATGCGTAAGAAACTCAAACAATTCAATAGAAGAAAACAAATAGCCGAATTAAAAAATGGGCAAGGATCTGACCAGACATTTCTCGAAAGAGAAGCAACTGGTCAACGGCTATATGAAAAAAATGCTTAACATATCCAATTATCAGGGAAATGCAAAGTTAAAAACCACAATGAGTTATCACCTCATGCCTGTTAAAATGGCTATTTTCAAAAAGATGAAAACTGTTGGTGAGGGTGTAGAAGGGGAACTTGTACATTGTTGGTGGGAATGTAAATTACATAGTCATTTTAGAAAATTGTATGCAGATTTCTCAGAGAACTAAGAATAGAATTACAATATCACCCAGCAATTCCTCTTCTGGTTATGTCTCTTGATGTGGTTTGAATACTAGTTTGGGTATTCCCCCCAAGGTCCATGTGTTAAGGACTTTTTTCCCCAGGTAGCGCTATAGGGAGCTGCTGGAACTTTAAGGAGATGGGGCCCAGGGGGAGGTTTGAAGGTCACTGGGGGCGTGACCTCAGAAGGTCATTCTCATAAGAAGGTCCCAATAGAAGCCTGAGTTTGGGCCCAGCCTCTCTCTGCTTCCTGCCTCACCATGTGCTTCTACCACTACTATGCCTCAGGGCCTTTGCCAAAGCCTGCACTTGTTGTTTGGACTTTTAGCCTACAAAACTGCAAGCTTTAAAAAAAAAATTGAAACCTCTCTAAGTAGCTTCTCTCAGGTTTCCATTGTATAGTTATAAAAAGCTATTACATATGCAAATGAATTGAAATCAGTATATTGAAAAGAAACCTGTACTCCCATGCTCATTTCAACAATATTCACAATATAACTATTGAAGCAACCTAAGTGCCCATTGATGGATGAATTGAGAAAGAAAATGTGGTATGTCTACACAATGAAATACCATATAAGCTTAAAAAAGAAGGAAATTCTGTCATTTGTAATGAGATGGATGGAAGGAAGTAAAGGACATTATCCTAAGTAAAGTGAGCCAAGCAAGAATGACAAATATTGCATGATCGTATTTGTACGTGGAATCAAGAAAGCTGACCTCAGAGGAACAGATTAGACAGGTAGCCTTTAGCGTCTGGGTGGGGAAGGAGGGGGTAAGGAAAAGAAATGTGTTGATGAAAGGGAACAGTTCCAGTTACACTGCAGCAATAAGTTCAGTGATCCATTGCATTGCAATATGACCACAGTTAATAGTAATGCATTGCGTATTTCACAATTGTTAAATCAGCTTTATAACATTCTTACCACATACACAAATGATACACTGGTGAGATGATGAACATGTTAATTAGCTTGATTGAATCTTTCTGTAATGTATACATAGATCAAAATATCACATTGTGCCCTATAAATATACACCATTATTGTTTGCTAGTTAACAACAACAACAACAAAACAAATCCCCAGAAGGAAACTGCTCTAGTCAAATTAGTTAAAAATTATAAAATAGACATTATAGTACATAGCATGGTGTGAACAAGGATTTAGTGCCTCTTATGGGCTGGACTCTTTGGAGAAGACAATCAATCTCTCTGAATTTATTTCCCAATTTGGAAAATGGAACTAATAATATCTACTTTGCTAGGTTTTTTTGGTGAACTTTTATGAAATAATGATAGTTAATTGCTCAACACAATGCTTGGCCTAAATAAATATTAGTTATTTTTATTTCAAGATGGATGAGAATTCACATGGGTGGCATATCTGTATTATGATCCTAAACTATACTGTACCCACCTCATAGGGCTACTGTGAAAATTAAATGAAAGTTACCATATGTAAATGCTATCTGGCATATGATAATTACTTAATAAATATCTTTGCTATCATAGTCATTATAAAATAATGAAAGAAAGATGTCAGTTATCTCTAAAATTATTTATAGATTCAATGCAATCTGATTCAAAATGCCATTGAGGTTTTGTGGATTTTGACAAGTTGATTTAAAATTTTATATGGAAATAGGAAGGACATAGAATAGTCAAAACAATCTTGACAATGAAGAACAAATTAGAGGTCTTAAACTGTCTACTTCCAGGGTTTACTATAAATCTATTATAATTAACACAATGCATGTAATGTAAGAATACACACACAGAACAACAGGATAAATTAGAAAGTACAGATATAGACCTTTACATTAAGTCAACTCATTTTTGACCAAAGCACAAAAGTAAATTGGTGGGTAAAAGAATAGGCTTTTCAAAAAATGTGCTTAAACAAATGGCTATTTATATGGAGAACATGATGAGCCTTAACTCCTACCTTATGCCACACCCCAAATGAACCTGCAGTTGGATCACAGACTTAAATGCAAATGAAAACCACAATTATATACTGCCACACCACGTAGCTTCATTTCTCTTAGGTAAATACTTAGAAGTGGAATTGCTGGATCGTGTGCTAAGTATATACTTCACTTCATGAATGGCTGCCGAAGAGTTCTACACAGTGGTGGTACCATAAAACGGAACAACACGATGTGTTGATGAGAATGTACAGCCACTGGAGTTGGTGTTGTCTGTCACTTTAATTTTAGGCATCCTAGTGGCTTCTCAAACTTTAAAATTAGGGGCTTAAGATGGTACAAGCACTCTGGACAACTTTTTGACAATTTCTTATAAAGTTAAATACATATTTAGAATGTGATCCAGCAATTCTACTTAAAAAAAAAAAAAGTATTTATCTAAGAGGAGTGAAAAATCTGTCCACACAGATTTACACATAAGTGCTTGTAACAACTTTATTCACAACAACTTATACACTGAGAATAATCCAAAGCCTAGCCTCAGGCAAATGAATCCAAAAATTGTGGTATATGTATACAACAAATTTCCATGCTATTTGATGTTTAACAAAGAAGGACCTTATTTTACATGGATGAATTTCTTTTTTTTTTTTTTTTTTTTTTTTTTTTTTTTTTTACTTTTATTTAATGAATATAAATTTCCAGTGTACAGCTTATGGATTACAATGGCTCCCCCCCCCCATAACTTCCCTCCCACCCGCAACCCTCCCCCCTCCCGCTCCCTCTCCCCTTCCATTTGCATCAAGATTCATTTTCAATTCTCTTTATATACAGAAGATCAATTTAGTATAAAGATTTCAACAGTTTGCACCCACATAGAAACACAAAGTGAAACATACTGTTTGAGTACTAGTTATAGCATTAAATCAAAATGTACAGCACATTAAGGACAGAGATCCCACATGAGGAGCAAGTGCACAGTGGCTCCTGTTGTTGACCCAACAAATTGACACTCTAGTTTATGGCGCCAGTAACCATCTTAGGCTGTCGTCATGAGTTGCCAAGGCTATGGAAGCCTTCCAAGTTTGCTGACTCTGATCATATTTAGACAAGGTCATAAAAGACAGAGTGAGGATAGTAACCAATGATCCTAAGAGTGGCATTTACCAGGTTTGAACAATTATTCAGCATTAAGTGGGGAAGAGGACCATCAGTACACACAGGTTGGGAGTAGAGCCATTGGTGGTAGAGTAGAGGTTATGATTACAAAGGAATGAGGCCCAAGTGCACTAGACAGGGCCTAGAACAAAGGACAGAGTCATTATTAGAGGAGCTAAGAAAGGTGCTGTCTAAGCTACAATGAAGTTTTCTGATTGAGAGGCAAATAGAACCTGATAGAAGGGGCTTGATAATAATCTGGTGGGCTTTAGGCCTTGTAAATTCAGAGGCCCAGACCTATCTATCTCTTCACATGGGGTATATCCTAAGGGAGGTGTGAACCTCCTAGGGGAAGGCACTCTGTTGACTTTCATTACTTGGCTGGCCTGGGAGGAGAGCTGGCCAGGTAAAGGCAGGTGGCATCTCTAACAAGAAATTTACAGTTCTGCCTGCAATGTTGCTGACCCTACTTGACCATCCCCTCAGCTGCAGTGGTCACTTTGGAAGTTGGGCTGGGTGAAGGGCTTTTCAGCTTAGAGCCAATAAGATCTGTGGCTCTGACCTGGGCATCCTTCGACTCCAGGGCAGGTCCATTTCCAGTGATCCAACTCTTGGCAGAGCTGCCAGGGCTCTTCACAAGCTGACTTCTGCTGAAGCCCAGGCTTACCACATTGAAAGCCACTGCAGTGGACTGGCCTGTTGGGTCTCCTTGAGGGCAGATCACTGTACAGATCAGCCATTAATAGGCCTGCCACCCATTGCTTCTGATGCCGAGCTTTCCTTTCCTCCTGGTTTGTGTTAAAGCAGACCAGAGGATGCAAGTCAAGGGAGTGCCCGTTTCCCATCTCTAATCTTCGGTGGCCTGAACTACAAGTCTATAGTCACAGGCATGTTCTGTAGTAGTTTTTCTAAGGTAGACAATGCCCATGAGGAAAATTATATTCTCACTTTAAAACTTTCTTTCCCTTTGGTCTGAAAGGGAGGTTTTTTCTACTTACTGTATACTTCGCTGATGGCGAAGTGAATCTAGCTATGAGATTATTATTTGAGTTCTTATTTTGGCTATGCTATTGCAGAAAAATGTTAGCCATCTCTTTTATAAGGTCTAAAGATTAAATTGTGCATCCTACAGATTCCTTCATAATAGAATTAGTTTCCTACCTTGAAGAGAATAGAGAAATGAAAGAACAAGTTGGGCTTCGAATAGAGAAATGAGGGAGCAAGTCCTAGATCACTTGCTGACAATAGCAATATCACATGAATACTTAGCAAACCGTTTCAACCATTAGATAACAACTTAAGAAAACATTTACCAGAAGGTCCAATGCCTTCTATAAATTTTAAGAATCATGTATTTGAAAACACCTCTTAAATATCTAGCATGGTGTAGTTTGTTTAGCCAGTAAACTTAAGCACAACCATCTAAAATGTTTTTAGTTTCTTTCTACCAACAAGTCTAAAACATATGATACACAGATTCAGGTCCCACAAATTAAAATGTATCTTTGATTGATTTTAGCAGCTTAAATTTATGGACAATCTTATCTATAAGCCATTTAAAATAAAACTCTTAATAAAATTTTCCCATGTGGACATACAATATGTACACACATATAATATAGCATAATAGACCAATATAGCAATTTTAATAATAGCTTTTAAAATCTTTAACTCTTTTTGTAGATTGCCAATTGATTTGAATTGCTTTTTCTTTTTAGTAACCTCAGTTAACCATACTTTCTCTCAGTTGGTACTGTTAATACATTATTGGCTTCATCTGTTTATAGAGCCATCCCAAAGTACTGAATACAATAAAAGTGGCTGGAAAAAGTCCATAGGAACCTATAGGAGGACAGCTAAACACAGAACCAACAACGCTTTAGTTTTATGAGCAGCAGATCATATATAACTGTGGATGACAAAAGACTTTAAGTTGCCATGTTTAAAATTATAAACTCATCAACCAACAAGAGGCACTTGCTTACTTCACAGTATTTTTGAAAGCACCTGTAGGATTTTACAAGTATTTAACCCTTTAAGCCTCTGGGGCTTTCTCATTAAGATAACTATCATGTCTAGTAACACAAGATCATTAGACTTTTTAATTCTCAAACATTTGTATTAATAGCATTTTCCATTATAGAAACTTAAAGTCTGGTACCACATCACATCTTGACAGTACTTCTAATATACTCCAAATAGACTGATTAGTTGGTGTCTCTATAAGATGAGAGCCATAGGTCCTTCGATTTTTTCAGTTGGGCCCAAACTGGAAAAACCAAAGTCCAGGATTTACTGGAAATTTTAGAGACCAGATTGTTTGAAACTTTGATTTTTTGAATGCCTGTCAAGAATGCCAAGAAGGCTCAAAATCCAAAATATCTGGTTGAAATAAGATTCCTTAAAATCATGACATAACATAGACCAAATTTGATCATTGTTACAAGGTGATTATTCAAATTTTTGAAAAAAGCACATATTTAAATAACCCATAGCTCTTAATAAAAATTCAGCTGTTTTTGAACAATTAGAATTTAACAGAGATCAAGAGAACATAATAGATTACTTTAACACATTGCTTTAACAGAGCATCAGAGTTTAATTCTATGTCAAAGAGAAATTGAGCTTCCTGTGATCTTTTGCTGTGAGGTTTCCTTCCTTTACCTTCTTTCATATTGGTGACCATGTTTCTGTGTTTCTGTGTGTAAGACATCTTTAAGCATCTTTTGCAGGGCAGGATGAGTGGCAACAAATTCTTTCAGTTTCTGTTTGCTATGAAAAGTTTTAATTTCACCTTCATTCACAAATGAGAGCTTTGCAGGATATAGTATTCTGGGCTGGCAGTTTTTCTCTCTTAGTACCTGGGCTATGTCTCGCCATTCCCTTCTAGCTTGTAGGGTTTCTGATGAGAAGTCTGCTGTGAGTCTAATTGGAGATCCTCTAAGAGTGATCTGACGTTTCTCTCTTGCACCTTTTAGGATCTTTTCTTTATGTTTCACTGTGGTGAGTTTGATTACAACATGTCGTGGTGAGGATCTCTTTTGGTCATGTTTATTAGGGGTTCTATAAGCTTCCTGTACTAAGATGCCTCTGTCCTTCTCCAAACCTGGGAAATTTTCTGCTAGTATCTCACTGAAAATGCCTTCTAATCCTTTCTCCTTCTCCATGCCTTCAGGAACTCCTAGAACCCGAATGTTGGGTTTTTTAATAGTATCCTGTAGATTCCCGACAATATTTTTTAGATTTCTAATTTCTTCTTCTTTTCTTTGGTTTGCCTGTTTCCTTTCCTGTTCTCTGTCTTCTAAGTCTGATATTCTCTCTTCTGCTTCGCCCATTCTGTTTTTAAGGCTCTCTAATGTGTTTGTCATTTGATCTATTGAACTCTTCATTTCATTATGATTTCTAGTCACTATCAGAGTTTCTTGTTCCAGTAGTTGTTTCATTTCATTTTGATTCCTCCTTAATATTTCACTTTCAAGAGAGAGATTTTCTATCTTGTCCATGAAGGATTTCTGTAGTTCAAGAATTTGTTTTTGAGAACTTCTTAATGTTCTTATCAATTTTTTGAGATCCGCTTCTTGCATTTCTTCGATCTCATCATCTTCATAATCTTGAATTGGGGTGTCTTTTTCATTTGGGGGCGTCATAGTTTCTTCCTTGTTCTTGTTAGCTTGGTTTTTGCATTTGTTGTTTGGCATGTTGGAGATATTTGGTTTCTTCACTGTGGTGTTTTTTCTTGTTACACTATGGCTCTATATTAAGTGGACTGTCTGCTTTCAGTGGAGCCTTAGAGGCTTGAGATGAGTGTGGACTGAGAGCTGTGTTTGGTTCCTCAGGGTTGAGGGTGTGTCAAGGATGACACTCCCAGGTTAGGTGTGGTAAATCTCTCTTTCTTTTTTTGATTTAAAAGGGAAGTAATTCCGCACAGCTGAACGTAATTGGAGGTAGTTAGCAGGCAAATGATATACCCACAGGAGCCAGAGATCGGAAGCTCTTTCCCGAGGGCCACACAGGGAATCTCTTTTGCCCTCAGTGTGGGCTCCAATTCTCCTGCAGTCTCCCACTGGGTTGCCAAGTTAGATGCTAATCTCCTGTTATTTCACCCCTCCCCACAGAGTCAGGTTTTTCTGCTAGGCTCAGGGCTGGTGCAGACCTGAGGTCGCCCTGCTTATGACGTATGTCCAAAATGGCGCCTGCTCTGTCTTGCTCGCCTGTGAGAGGTGAGCGGAGAGAGAGAAACTTGTGTCCGTATCAGTCACTTTTTTTATTTTTTTTTTCTCTCTCTTCTAGTTAGCCTGGTGAACTTTTCCCCACGGAGTTTCAAGCCTCGTTCCCTCTAGCCTCCTCTTTCCGCTTGCCTGCTGGTATCTCGGGCTATGGAGGTTCGGCTCACCTCGCGTTCCAGCGCTGGTGCGTTGAGTCTGCCGCTGGTGTCCCGAACTTGGGCTCCCACGCTCTCCACGCAGGTCCACTGTGAATCACTAGTTCCGGAAGAGTTTCCTCTGCTGTTTCATCCGCTACTCTTCCTTGACCCTGCAGTATCTCCACTTATATTGAACTTTCTCTCCCCCCGGACTAAGTGTGCTTCCTGCCTATTCCGCCATCTTGCCGCCTCCCGGATGAATTTCAAAAACATTGTGCTTAGTGAAATATATAGATACAAAAAGACCATACTGAATGATTTAATTAAGTCCAATTCCAATATGGGTAAAATTGTAGTGGCAGAAAGCAGATCATGGGTTTTCTGGCACTGTGGATGGAGCTGTGGTATATGGGAACTGGCTGCAGAAGCACAAGGATTTGTTCGCGCTACTTCAGTGTTTTGTATCTTCAATGTGTCATGGCACAAACATGCTTGAAAACTCACTGAACCCTACACTGAAAATTGGATCATTTTACTGTTGTTTACTGTTTACTGTTTATGAATTATACCCCCAATGAAATTCAGCAGGTGGAAATGGGGGGCAGTATTTTATGGAGAAGCCATCTGGAGTCACTCTGTATGTTTGTTCTTGGCACATTGTGTATAGCTGCTTGAAGAAAGTGACCAAGAAAAGATGCTCCTTTAGCATGTAATCATATTTGGGAGAATACACAGAACTTGCGGACTGTCTAACATAGGACATGTATACACCAACACGGCACTGAAAGTGACTCAGCTGCAATGTCAGAAAACATCAACTTGATGCAGGGGTCATAGACTCTTTCCCCATGAACTACAGAGTCTCAAGGGTGTGCTTCCCTTAGCTCCTCAAAGCTTTATTTTTCTTAAAGTGCATTGCCACCATTCAAATATTAGGATATTTTACATAAAAATCCAGATTTTTAAATTGAACTTGAAAAGCTGAGCTCTTGTTCTTCCATGGCACATTTAGCCTCCCATTGTGGTAAAGATTGGCGTGTCCCAGTTTGGTGCTAACGTGCCCTTGTGTTACCTACTCTTCAATCCTCAGAAATGGTGGCAGAACCAGTGGCTGTAGGCCTCATTTCCCCCTCCTGGCTTCCTTTTCTTCAGTCACTTCCTGTTTGTTTCATCCTCTTGTCTTTCCTCTGCCTTCTTACTTCCCCTATTTCTTTCCCTGCTTCATTGCACACATGGTACACTAGCTTTCAGAAACTAAGAATATGTAGAATTAGATTTAAGAAGTTTAGAACGGAACATTGAATTCAGTATGTTAGAAAAGAGAAGGCAGATAAACAGGTATAAACTCTTACCAAATTTGTGTCTGTGTTTACAGGAAAGTAAATTTTCATGTTAACTGATTTTGTTTATTTTTACCATGAGATTCACTGTCTGCGGACTCTTTGAACTGCTTGAAATTATATGTAAAAATTTTTTGGTTATATGCATTTTCCTTCATAGAGTAGTCTTTGCTTTCTTCAGAATCTCAAAGTACTGATGACTCAAAAAGAAATATGAAACACTGCATTAGGAATTGCTGTCCTGTCTCTCTATGAAAGTTATTATTGAGACTAATTGTATGGGTCCCTTTTAAAACCAAATGTAGAATTTACTATCAATATTAGGAAAGCATCAATCAATAATTACCCAACTGTGAGGCAGAAGCTTGACTGCATTCCATCAGTGAAACTGCAATCGATGACAGCTTTGTTCACACCTTAGTTCTACAGATACTTTAATTAATTTATGCTAAGGAAACAGCCATGAGTATGTTGAAAGATTTAGCTATAAGATGTTCATTATTGCATTATTTATAATAATGAAAAATCTGAAAGCACTTAAATGTTCAGGAAAAATGAAGGAGATAAAAAGTTATGGTACATCAATGAAATGATATACTAGGATATCATTGAAAGTGGTGTTGAAAAAATACTAGTGACACTCAAGAAAAATCATCCTGTATCAGGAGTCAGTGGGCTATGGTCATGGGACAGAACCTGGCCATCACCTATTTTTGCAAACAGCTTTGTGGCAGCACAGCCATGACAAAGACTCCATCTTACAGCTGAAGACCTAAGTAGCTGCTATAGAGATCTCATGGAAACAAAGCTGAAAATACCCAGGACCTGGTCCCTTCCAGAAAAATTTTGCCAAACCAAGTCCTATGTCATCAAGTGATGACATAACAAGATCTCTTTCCTGGAAACACACACACACACACACACATACACACAGAGTTTAAAGCATATGTACAAAATGACAAACAGTGGTTTTGTTAGGTGATAGAATAACATGATTTTATGTGTACCCTTTTGCTTGTCAGTACTTTCCAGAATTTACACAATGACTGTGACTTTTGCCATCCCATACAAAACATTTCTTCACTGTGTCATACTGTTTAAAACACCCCACTTTATTTCGGCTTCAGCAGTTTCCCTCAGCCTCCCAATCTCTTTTCTTGGGTTTGGCAATGGCAGAAGAATTTCTAGTCATTTTGTTGAGTGACTGTGAAGCCACCAATTGCCCTGTAACCAGGTTCTGTTCAGTGTAATACCTGGGAGGATACAAGCAACAGGAAGAGAAGAAGAGGCCAACAGTGCTTGGAGAAAATTAAGATCTGCAGATGTGACATTTCCTAGAAATCAGCCTGTCTTAGTTTCTCCCATAATTATTCTCCATTTTGTTTACAAATGGGAAATAGCATTCTACTGTTCAGTGTCTTCCAAGAGACTGAAGTTAATTTGAAATAATACTCCAGCAAAAGCACCAATAAAAGCCTCTGGAAGGCCCTGCTCCATACCCTCTGGCTACTGACACGACATTATTGATACACAAATCAAAGTTGACTGCTCTGGTAACAGTGAGTCCCCTGGCAGCAAGAGCTTTCAACAGAGAAGGCGTTCCTTTCTTAAGACAAGACCAACTTAATACAATTTCTCATTGTAACAGGCTTAGTTGAGACATTAAAGGGATCCCAGACAGAAATTTAAAATCTCCTTCCTCTTTGTCTCCTTTGGATGGAATGTGCCAACAAAACATAATAATAAATAAATAAAACAAGAAGAAATTCAAACTATGCTTAAGAATAGACTCATGAGACACAAAGGAGGCTGCAAAAGTAATGTGATTTGAGGGCTGTCACAAGATTGCACCTGTCAGAAACCTATAACAGGAAACTTACGCCTGCCTCAAGTTTCCACCATTAGTCATTTCTTTGAGACACAGCGTTTCTTAAAAAGCTCTGCTTGAATATGGAAATATAGAACTTCTGGGCTTAAAGGGCCCTTCGAGGTCACAGATGTACTGTTGAACTGATGTGCAAGTGCACTCTTCATTGTTTCCTCGGCAACATGGCCTGGTATTGGCATGGACTCCTCCTACCACAGGAAACTCATTACTTCTCCCTAATTTTTTCTTTCATATGGAATGTACTCCAAGTATATAAAAGTCTTCTTCATGATAAAACTAAAATCTGCACCCCTATAGTTGTTATTTTTTGATCATTGGCATATTTTTGACTTCTGCAGACAAGTCTTTATAAGGCACCACAGCAGGCATTGCTGAAATACCGACAACCCAGATAATCTAAGATTCTGCTCTCATAGAACTTCCATTCAGGGGCAGGGAGAGGCATCAATATGAAAGATGGATTCTGATGGAGTCAAGACAGGCTGAAATCACAGTGCACAGAGAGTGGGGAGGGGGTACTTTTGTGTCTGTAGTTAACCTGGCCTGAGTCTTGCTTTCCTTTTTGGTTGTCAGTTGTCAGCACACAAAGAGCCACCACATTTCTGTAACTGTTGAGTGCTAACGATGTTGACCCCAAAGAACCAAGTGGCCGTGTGAAGCCCAACGTGTTCGGATCACTTTGCTGAAGATGCCCTGAGAGTTGGAACAAAACCTCACTGACATTTCAGTTTGGGTTTCAGACCTTTTCCTGAGACATAATTGCCTTACTGCCCCGCACCCCATGAAACAGCAAATATTTTAAAAAGAAATCCCTTGGCCGGCGCCGTGGCTCAACAGGCTAATCTTCCGCCTTGCGGCGCCGGCACACTGGGTTCTAATCCCGGTCGGGGCACCGATCCTGTCCCGGTTGCCCCTCTTCCAGGCCAGCTCTCTGCTGTGGCCAGGGAGTGCAGTGGAGGATGGCCCAAGTGCTTGGGCCCTGCACCCCATGGGAGACCAGGAGAAGCACCTGGCTCCTGCCATCGGAACAGCGTGGTGCGCCGGCCGCAGCGCGCTACCGCGGCGGCCATTGGAGGGTGAACCAATGGCAAAAGGAAGACCTTTCTCTCTGTCTCTCTCTCACTGTCCACTCTGCCTGTCAAAAAAAAAAAAAAAAAAAAAGAAATCCCTTTTGTGTTGCCTAAGCCATGTTCGGCAGATTTTGATCACTTTCCACCAAATGAAGCGCTTCTTTATGTGCTCCTAAGATCACGGAAGGGTATAAAGACTCTAGAGTTGCAGTGCTTCATTTTATGGGCCCATAAGATCTTCCTGAATTATTTAGTTAACTGTCCACCAGCACTTATAGCCAGGTACCTCTCACACTTAACCCAGAAATCTTAGTTATTAAGGTGAAGTTTTATGATCTTTGCACTGGACAACAGCACAGCAAAAATACTGGTACATTTTAAGTAAGACTGGGGAGTAGGTAGTGTATTAATGGGTAACAAATAACATACGCCATAGCTTTTTTTAAAGATAAGACAAGGCATCACAAACCTAAGACAACTCAAATGCCTCATCTGTTATTCACAGGTAGTTCCAAAAATTTGGCAGGGGATCAAATACACCTTCCAAGTATATAACCAGGCTCAGTACAGATAACCCATAAGGAACCACCGCTCCATCTGGGCTGCTGTGTTTCATTCCCTTTGTAACATTTGCCTTCCTTCCTGGGGGAAGCTGTGCCCCGAAGTCACCCTCATCGGCATTTCTCACTTAGGTGACAGTACCAGTAACTTGAAAATGTACAGGAAAGACAGCAGGAGTATGTTCATTGCATCAACATTCCAGATCAATAAATACCTCCGTGTAAGGCAGTTTGTGGATATATAGGTCCCTGCTCTAATTATTAAACAAGAATTGGCAGAGCCAACAGATAGGCCCTTTACAAGACGAAAAATTCCAATACTAAATTGAATTGGGGATAACTTTCCCCTGTCCCACCACCTTCATCATCCCACTTATCAACAAATGAGAACTGAAAACAGTCTGCTCTCCAACAGACACACTGATGTTTAGGGTCATTGCCTGGAAAACAGCACTGGTGAATTTACCATACATAGAACATTTTGCTATTTTGTTCTGACTTCAACACCATTCATCACTGGATGAACTTTATGGTTCCTCTCAGTAGCAGCACCTGTGAGCCCAGGGAATTCTTTTTCTAGCCTTCTCTAGTGGTGGAAGCACATCAGTTTCAAAAGGCTGTGCTACATAGAGCACTCACTTTTCCTGCACTAATACTAATAAATCCGGAGAGAGTGCCACAAGAAATGGATGGACCAGGCCTGCCTCAGTATAATGGGGCTTTTATGCTGACATGCTCCATTAGGGACCACCACACACATCTTCCTCAATAAACAAGCTTACTGCTCAAGTAATAAAGTCATTTATGGAGAGAAGTCAGCCAAAAGACCAGGACTTACACGAGGTTCTCAGAGAAGAATCACACCGAGTTAAGTGAAAAGAGAATCCCATAGATTCCAATCAAAAGCCCATCCTGCAACTGCAAACCCAGGCCCCATGGTTTGGGGCCCTGATTCCTGTGTCTTGTTGCTATATCCTTTCTTTGAGGGTTCACAGAGAAAGGACCACTTGTCCTCTCCCAAAGAAGGAAAGAGAATTTGATAATTTTAAATCCACATATGCCCTTTCTGAATGTTAAGAGTTTTCTCTTGTTTCAAAACAAATGAATTCCTGATCAAACAATATTTTTTTTTCACTTTTAATTAGCTCCTTGTGTTCCAAGAAGGAAAATAAAGGTGGAAGTTACATAAAAAGAAAACTGTCATAACTAAAGTCACTGTTACAAAGATACTGATTATTAAAAGAAGATTCATAAAGGAGCAGCTGTTTGGTTTTCTCAGGTACCCACATACTCTGTTGCTGGAGGAGCTGTATGTCTTAGCTATGACCATGCAAACCCGGGAGACACAGACAAGGGGCGGATGTGAGATGAAAGAGAAAGCTTCTTCTAGGCTATGGTTGCCTGAGAACGAGCCCGGATGTCCCTAACGTGCTTTGCTGACCCTCACAACGGACCAGATGCCTTTACAGCCCAACATATGCTAGCTACCGTTGCTGTGTGTGTATGTGTAGATGCACTGACTATACAATAGTAAAGGAAAAAGGAAGGAAGGGAGGGAGGGAGGGAATCAAGAGGCAGAGTTCTGCTCCTTTTCAGCCTGGTCATACTCAGGCATGATGATTGGAGCTGTCCCTAAGGGAAGAGACACCTGTGGAGGAGAGCAGGAAGTTGAAGTCAGAGTCCTTGAAGATGTGATTAAATTTGTAAACCAGGGGTCCTCAACCTGTGCTGTGACGGGCCAGACGGTAAATGTTTTAGGCTTTGTGGGCCACATAAGGTGTCTGTTTCAGCTGCTACTGCTTCTTTTGCAACACTTCTTAATTTGGGGGCTGTAGAAAAAAACAGCCTGTAGGGTGGACTTGACCCCTGGGGCATGTTTCAGTCCTAGTTTGCAAACGTCCTCTCTAAACTAACCTAGCAATCACCTATCTCCAGAGTCCTTATTAAAGAAGATGATGTTTCAAAAAGCAAAAATGAAAACAAACTATTTTTAAGCTACTCTGTCAGATATTCTGTAACTTACAGTTAAAAATCTCCCAATAATATGGCTGTACATCCGCTTTCTCAGACTTAGTCCAGATCTTAAGGAAACGGAGATAATGCTGAAGAAGTATTTGAAAGGCCAAGGGGAAATTTACTACGAGTGCCCAGGGCTTCTTTCTCAAAGTGTAGTGGCTGCTGCCCTGGAGGAACAGGGCTGCATGGAGGGACAGGGCTGTGGAGAGCAAGGGCGGAGAGCTGGGTGGGCAGAGCTCTTGGAAATGCTAGGAGGGAAAACCGGATTCTAAACATCCTACAGCAGGCCCAGCTAGCAGCGTCTTCCCACCTGAACAATTCAAATGGCTTGCAGCCTGCATCTCATGTTCCTTTCACTGCCATCTTGTCAGTCTTGTGCATCAACTTGGCTAGGCTACAGCACCCAGGTATGCAATCCAATGCTGTCCAGGTGTTCCTGAGGAGGTATTTTGTATGTGCTTAACCCCCCACCCCCACCCCCACCAGTCAACTTTGTAAAGGAGATTATCCCTGATGGTGTGGGTGGGCTTTTCCCAACCAGTGGAAGGTCCCTAAGGACAAAGCTGAGGTTTCCCTCAGGAAGAAAACCTTCTGCCCAGGATAAGCGCCTGCCTGGGACTTCCCAGGCTACTACCCTGCCTTATGGCTTTGAGTCTTGGCAGCCTTCAACCATGTGAGCTGATTCCCTAACAGAGACATATAGGGTTGGTCTTCATTATCCTTGTATTTGTAACCCTAAAATCCATACTCACAGCACTTTCACAGTCACGCGAATTTGCACAGTGGCAAGCAATTTGCGTCCCCCAACACCCCTGTTCCCAGCTGAGACAGGACAAGCCACTGCTCGGCCCTCTGTTTCAGTCATCACACTGTAAGTGTCCTTTTGCTGGTTTATGGAGGGCCACACAAATTTCATTGCTGGGCTGCGTGTTGGTGAGTTTGTTGTTTAATATGGTCTAGTGTTAAAGGCACAAAAAGGCTGTGTTGAACATTTCAGGGAAAAATGTGTGTTAGATAAGCTTGTTCAGGAATGGGTGCCCATGCTGCTGGTTGTGAGTTCAGGAATAATGACTAAGCAATACTGACTAAAGGAGGTGTCATTAAACAGAATGCACACGAAACAAGATTATATGCTGACCAGTTGCTGAAAGCATTGTGAATAAGCCCAGAGGATCCAAACCATGCATTTCCTCCTGAGAATAACGCCACTAATTCAGTGTTTGGGGCAACTTTATAGAACAAATCTACTGCAAGTACTGAGAATGGCAGAGCCATGCATCTGTGTGTATGTGGATCTGTACACACACAGGCACTGTCGCTCTGGAGAACCTGACATCAGCTCCACAGGCCTGGGCTCTCTAAGGGCACGTTCATCAGGGAACACCTCAGTGGCTGCTCCTCCCTTCAGGATGAGGTCCAAACTTTATCACAGATGCCTGAGCTCCACAGGCAGGTGCAGCCTCACCCTTTGACTCTCTGACAGGGAGTCTAGCCTGTAGCCAAACCCAGTGATATGTGGCCCCTGAAATGCACTACCTCGGTTTCCTCTTCCATGCCTTGTGCCCCTGCTCTCTGATTCTGACCGCCGGACCTCTGCCCAGTGCTCCAGCCGGCTTTCATAAACACTTGCCCGTCATCTGTCCTGTACAGCAGCATCCTTGGCTTCCTGCCGCCCTGCCCATCTTGAGGCATGTTTGCACATGTTGGTCCCTTCCCCTGGAATGTTCTCTCATCCTTTGCTGCTCAAACTCACACCTCCTCCACGACCCGGCTCATACATTACTTCCTCAAGGAGGCTTTCCCTGGCCTCCCTCACTGTGTTCTCACTGCACATCTATCCTCCCCTCTCCAGTACTTGTCACAATTGCAATTGTCATCAGTTTCAGTTATTATTTAATCAGTTCAGAGGTTCTTAATAATTTTGTTCCATGGATCCCTAAAGCAGTCTAGAAAAGCCAGAATAATGTTATCAAATGCGTGATATAAAATACATAGGATTACAAAGAACCTTGGATTTCAATGTAATTGGTTATCAAAATATTTTTTAAAAATGTAGCATAGTAATAAATGTGCTTCTTTATTAGAACATTAAATAACAAGACCTAGTAGAAAGTCTAATAACTACTGTAATTTTGAAGTGGTGATGAGTACAAATGGTATTTTAAGGGCATCTTCAACAATGTAATGAGATACAAAAATCTGGAATTTAAATTGGTGAGCAAAATTACAGATATTGCTAATTCTACTGGATTTTTTGCCAAATTCATATAGAATAAAAGGCTGAACTTAGTTAAGGGTTTTTGAAAATAAAGAGGTCATTTATGTTTTCTCCAAGTTCACAGATTCCCCATCTCCCTGCTGAATTCCATCTTTGTACTTGGATTAAGGAGTCTAGATTTGTGTTTGAATTTCCCATCTACCATAAGCTCTAAAAAGACAGAGCCATGCCTGATTTTCTTGCCATTGTATCGCTAGCAAGTGCTCAACAAATAGCTGCGAGGAAGAAAGGAACTCCAGCGTCCAGCTGACCCGCAATTGTAAAGCTCAGATCAGTCTCTTTCAGATCATCTTCCATCCTCACCCTTGCTGTACCCACTGGGTTGATTCTCCCTCCTGTGCACATTTATCACAAAATGCCTTCTAATATTCATTAAGAGTGTCCATGCACTATCCCAAATCTTTTTTTTTTTTTTTCAAGATTTGCATGTTTATCTGAAAAGCAGAGTGAAAGAAAGAGAGTGCAAGTGAGAGCAAGAGATATCTTCTATCAATGGGTTTTCTCCCCAAATTGTCACAATAGCCAGGGCTGGGCCAGGCAGAAGCCAGGAGCCAGGAACTCCATCCTGTTCTCCCACATGGGTGGCAGGGGCCCAAATTTCTTGGGGCACCTTCTGATGCCCCCTAGGCCTATTCGTAGGAAGCTGGATTAGAAGCAGAGCATCTGATATGGGATACTGTGGAGGCTTAAGCCCACTGCACCTGAGTGCCAGCCCCTACCCCACTTATTTTTAAACTACTGATGCTAGCAAGTTTGTGGTCTATGGGCCAGGCTCTGCCTATGTTCCCCATTCTTTTGACTTATGGTCTCTTCATGTCATCATAAAATGTTTTATATGTACCCTACAAAAAGGGCTTCAGTTCACCCACATTGGATGTCCTACAAATGGCCTCACATTACTCATGTCCATCTGCCCAACCTGATCTTGGTGCTCAGCTTTATGTCCTGGAGTTGTAGCTATATTGAGAAATACAATCCTTGCTCACTCATTCTAACTGTTGTATGGACATACCACTGTTTTATCTGCTCATGTTGGGTTTTTCTCATCTCTCAGTTGTTGACAGATGGCATTCATTTTCACAGGTCTCCTTGGGTGTATCTGTGAGGACTTCCCAGATGTCTATACCTCAGAGTGGAACTTCTGAGTCACAGGGCACGTTTACCTTAAAAAGCATCAGCTAAAACCAAATTCACCCTATAGCTGAGTGTATCATTGACAGTCCCAACAGCAGTGTGGAAGAGTAGCCATGTTTCCACACCCTTGATGATATTAGGTGTTAGATTTTAACATTTTGTTGATGTGGGGAGTATGAAATGATGGATCTGTGATTGGTAGCTCCTGTGAATTGCAGCTCCCTTTAAGTGCTTCAGATGTGTCAAGGACATGGTCAGAGTCATTCTGCCCAACAGTTTTATAAAGCAAGTACAATTGCCATATTTTCCAAATTTGCTCTCAGTCACACAGCTAGATGCAGAACTCGATGACTCCAAAGCCAGTGTTGCACTGCCCTATTATAGCCATTGCCCCTCTTGCTCTATGGACATGTGTGCAGCTGCTTATTGCTGAAGACTGGAACTCAGCACATGTAACCATCAACGGCTGCTTTGCACTTTCTCTCCTTAGCCTACCTCATGAACTAACTCTGAACCTGGAGGGAGACTCCCCTTACCCTCAATGCCTAGCGCAGGTTTCTATCTATAGTGGGTTCACTGTGTGTGGCTATTGATAACAAAGCCAATAATGGTGATAATAAAACCCTAATGGATTTCCTCTGGACCGTAAGGTTGTGTTGCTTAAGTGCTCTCCCTTTGGAGGTAAGTTCTACAAATGTTAGAATCTTGTGAATGGGGCCGGCCCTGTGGCTCACTTGGTTGATCCCCCGCCTGCGGCGCCAGCATTCCATATGGGCGCCGGGTTCTAGTCCCGGTCGCCCCTCTTCAGTCCAGCTCTCTGCTGTGGCTTGGGAAGGCAGTGGAGGATGGCCCAAGTGCTTGGGCCCCTGCAGTCGCATGGGAGACCAGGAAGAAGCACCTGGCTCCTGGCTTTGGATTGGCACAGCGCTGGCCATTGCAGCCATCTGGGAAGTGAACCAACGGAAGGAAGACCTTTCTCTCTGTCTCTCTCTCTCACTGTCTAATTCTATCTGTCAAATAAATTTATAAAAATAAAAAAGAATCCTGTGAATGAAGTTATTTCACATACTCTGGAAGCATTTTCTTTCTCTCCTCTCCCATTTGTCTTTCTTTGCCCCTCCCTCCCTCACTCACTCTCTCTCTCTCTCTCTCTCTCTCTCATCCCTCTCTCACTGTCTGATGCAACTTGAGTGTAGATCTGTTTTGTTTTGGTTTTTGTTCTGTATTTTTACCTTCAGGAATGAATTTGTTTTGGATACCGTCTGTGTGAGGACTGGAGGAGTGCTATGAAAGTGTTTTGATAGAATTAAGGCAATAACCAGCTAGAGTTCCTCGGGGGTGGATGATTTTGTCAACAGCATTGACTCATTTTTATTTTAAGCTGGACACCTCTGCTGAGGGGCCTGGCAAGGGGGCTGTCTCTTTATCATTCAAAACCATCCGTGAGACTGTCTTGCATAGAGAGAGCTGGACTTGATTTAGGGCTGTGTCCCAGTTGCCTGAATGAGGTCTAGGGAATCAGACTTTCCATAATACTCCCTGGATTAGTCATTCGGTGAGCAGGTGAGTATTTGCTTTTGCAATTGTGCCTCACTAAATAATCTAGAGAGATATAAAAACAGTGAATTCAGCGGCTTGTGAATAGTATGGATATTTGAGCTTTTGTGCAGTACCAATCCTCAGCGATATTTTTTTGTATTAAATACTATGAATCCACTTCACCTGTCAGCACTATTCAAAACACGAAATGCTGTATGAATAGAGAGGATGTTCTGGGATCTTTCAGATGATTACTGTTGCTAGGAAAACCACTTCCTGATATCTTTGTGCTTGCCGAATGTGTCTCTCTTTGTGTACAGCTTACAGTGACAAGCAAATTCATAGCATGGTATTGGGGAGGAATTGGGAAAGTTTAGAAATGTTTAAAGAACACTGCTTAAAGTTAAAAAGGGGATGTCATCTAAAATAATGGTTCCAAGTTATGCCTGCTTTCATGTGCAGGATTATAGCTATCAAAGGGGAGCAGTGGGGCTACACTTGTGTTCTGGTGGTGCAGGCTTCAGGACCAGTCCAGCCATCGGCTTCTGGAAGCTCACAACTGGGTTATACTTTTTGGGTGCCTGAGGAAATGACTGTCCTTTGCTCCTTGGGGATATTCTGCCAATTACTGTTTCTATACTGTCAGCTCTGGTTAAAGCTGTAATTCTACCAGACCCATGGGAGGGACTGCACAAGCTCTCTTGGGGACATTGCTGGGAATGAAATGGGAGCCAGGGAAGCCAGGCTCACTCATTTGCTAAGGATAAGGCACTCTTCGTACTGTGTAGCAAAGGCAAGAAGCATCTCTCATCCTAAAAACATTTGTGAGGGTGCAAAGCAAGGGTGGCCCCAGCACCAGTATGTTGCACAAAGGCCTCCTCACAACGTCAGTGTGATAGATTGCAAGTCATGGGGGCAGCATCACATCAAGGCTGACACGGCGCCAGAGCCACACATGTCGCCTCGGTACAAGTTCCACAACAGCTGTAGCTGCTGAGGGACCTGGGCCAGGGGATTCACCTGAGCCTCTCCTCCTCAGATGTAAATTGGGGGTAATATGTTTATCTCCCTAACAAGGCTGATGGCAGGGCTTGAAGGAGTCATGTGTGCAAATAACTCAGTGTAGCACCTGTCACACATTTAAGGTCTCAATAAATGTCCCGGTCTTAGTAGAGAAATGAGCAGCCCTAACTAACGTCTGGTTGCATCCCTCATATCTTCCTCCCTTTTCCTCCCTGTGTGCCACTCACTGGTTCTCCACAGCATTGTGTTCCAGATGTGGACTTACCAGTGTTTCCTTGAAATGGATCAGATAATCTTGCTGGAAAGCGTTATTGTTATTATAATTATTATTTGAGAGGCAGAGACAGACACACACACACACACAAACTCCCACCTGCTGGTTCATTCCCTAAGTAACTGGAATAGCCACCAGGCATGTTTCAGACCAAAACCAAGAGCCTGCAACTCAATCTGCCCTAACCACTCAGCCAAATGTCTCCCCCTTTCATACCACTTTAAAAGGGAGTATTAGGGCTGGTGTTGTGGCACAGAAAGTTAACCTGCAGCCTGCAATGCCAGCATGCCATATGGGCACCAGCTGGAGTCCTGGCTGCACCACTCCTGATCCAGCTCCCTGCTAATGTGCTTGAAAGCAGCAGAAGATGGCCCGAGTGCTCGGGCCCCTGCACCGACTTGGGAGACCTGGATGGAGCTCCTGGCTCCTGGCCTCAGTCTGGCCCAGCCCTAGCCAGTGCAGTCATTTGGAAAGTGACCAGCAGATGGGAGATCTCTCTTTTTCTTTCTCTCCCTCCCTCCCCCACCCCATCTCACTTCCTCTCTCTCTGTAACTCTGCCTGTCAAATAAATAGATAATTCTTTTAAAAAATTAGAGGGAGTATCGCATTATGCCTTCTGTAGACTATCATGTAGGTGCTAGAATATTCTTTGATCATACAGATGGCTTCCTAACGTGCATGGGAGCTTCCTCAACTTCAGCCCTCATCCAAATCTCTCCTCCCCTCCCCCGCCCCCCATCTAATTGAGAAGCAGAGAACCCAGAAGAATTGAGAAGCAGGATACCAGAAGGTGTGCTTCCTTGCTAACGATTATTCCCCCAGCAGCCTCACCACAGAGTCTGGCACTGCTCTCTTTAAGGATCTGAGGGCAAGCGTCTTTAATCCAGGAAGGGGACACACGCGGAGCTGCTCTTGGGCCCAGATCTTGAGTTAATGTGTTGGTTTAGCCTGGTCTCCACCAGGACCCCAGTCAAGTGGAACTTGGGACTGTTGCATGCAGGGTTGCAGAGGATAAAGCGCTGTGATCTGGGCTGCAGGTGTTGTGGGATTGTTGAAAGCAAAGATGGAAAACAAAGCAGGAGATGAGGGGTTCATAGAGATAAACGTCTTCCTATTTTTCTTGGGGCAAGGGTTGACTCTGTCTTCCTTGAGTCTGAAATACTGGGGCAGGGACCACTTTGAGAGCAGGCATGCATGGCAAGTGCGAGATGCATCAACTCCCCAGCTTCTACATTTGAGTGTTTGCCTGTGGATTGCTGGGAAAGTCCAGACAAACCCTCCCCAAACTCCCAGTCCACTGCCCACACACACAGAAGACAATTTAGGGCCTCTCACCCAGAGATTCTACCCCTTGCTGCTGCCACCCTGGCACCAAAGATAAACTCTGCATGGTGGCACGTGATGGATGTGTACGTTTGACGGTGGGATGGGCGTCCAGAGACAGCAGCAGCTCCTAGTCAAGGGCGGGGCTGTGAGTGACACCATCCAGTTATCTCTCAGCCTGCACAGAGCCAGCCTGTCTGCCTGGGTCTTCCCACAGAGTTAATTCGCAGTAAAGAGAACAAGGAGTTTCAGCACATGTTGACAATGGCTTGCTTGCATTTACAATGAATATTTTTTTTAAATACTTCCTAGATGCTTGACACTATGCTATGCATTCTCTATATTTTATCTGGGCTTGGAAACTAATTTTTCCATAATATCCTAACACTAGGATTTAAATGCTCTAAGTAAGGGTTCATGATGCATCCCTGCCATGCCACACAAAGGTATTTACTTTTAAAATATTAAAATTGACAAAATGTACTTTTGCAATTCTATTCCCAGGAACTTTCCCTAAGAGGGTTATCAAACAATTGTGAAAGATGTATGTACTGAAAAAACATTGCAGCGAAGTCTGTGACATAGAAAAATCTAGAAAAAACTTCACCAATGGGGGATGTGAAAGCATTTATACATGTATGTGTGTGTGTGTATAGGTGCATGTGTGTGTATAAATATGTGTGCACATATATATGCATACATAAAGGTACTTCAAAAGAAGTTCAAGTAAACGTGTATTATGAAAAAATAATGCATGGATTTCAAAATATTTTTGCACCAAAATAAACATTTTAATCACATGTTCCAAGAACTTTTTGAAGTGCTCGTGTATATACACACCTATGTCATAGATAGGCATGCACATATTATATAGGAGATATATTTAAGATACTCAAGATATATTTAAAAGGCAGGCTTTTTAAGATGCCATTTCCATATTCTTATAGTATGCATAATAAAGAGTTGAGAAAAATTTATATGAGCTGCTCAAAGTTATTTTTCTCCAGATAAGGCAGGAAGGGGAATTTGTGGGTAAAGGTGCTTATTTCTCTACTCTATACACTTCTATATATTTTTTAAAACAATAATAAGCAGGCATTGATTTTGTAGTCAACTTCCCCTTCCCCCCAGTAAATGTTATTTACACAGGGCTGGAAAGGGTATGAGGCATACAACATGCAAGGTGCACTGCAGTAGTATCAGCCATCGAATTACCACCAATAGTGATGGGATTAACTGATTTCACAGATATTGACTTTTCTAGTCCTTCACTCATTTTATTTTCTTCATTTGCCTGATTAGCTGTTTTCACTCAGAGCATTTAGCACATCAAGATGGTGATTAAAAATACAAAAGGATCTTGGAAATAAAAGAGCAAGCAACTTGGGTGAAATGAAGCACTGCACAAGGTCAAGATAATCCTTTCTGGAGGCCGACATTCCACAACGAAGACAGCCGTCCACATGTGTGCACTTAACCCACTCTGAGGGACACAGGTGTCGGCAGAGAACCTCTTCCACAAGGAAATGTGCAGGGCTTTGTTACTCCTCTTGCCACATTCCCTTCTCTGAAACATCCAAAAGTATATCTGCAAGCAGAAAGCCTCAGAAATGTCTGTGTGAATGCTATGTGCATTGAGCCACTGCACAAAATGGGAGTCTGTGGATCAGCGGGGTTTACTGCTGGCATCAACCTCAAGCTCACAAACACAGGCATACCAGTGCCTTAGTCCCTCTATACCTCAGTTTCCTTATCTTTAAGATGGGAATAGTGCTCATCTCGTTTGGAACCATGAACCACACCATGTTTCACACAACAGTCGAGGAATCACGTTTAACAACTTAGTTGTATTCATGTCAGTTCATAAACATTTACTGACTAGTTATGTGGCGCCATGGATTCTACTAGGCTCAGGGGGATGAAGGAGTAATAAAAATCCACCACAGGTCTCAAGAGCTGTATTTTCTTTACTTACAGTCCTTTACTTTCGGACACATCCCATCACACCTCAGTTGAGTCAGAGCTTGCTACCATTAATGTGCTCGTGCTACAAATTTGTCCATGATTTTCCATTTCTATAAATTTGGAGGGTTTAAAAGTTACGCATATGACACTGTCACGCTTCTTCAATCACCATCTCCCTCAGCTTTATTGAGATAAAATGACAAATCACACAATTAGCCTTATATATCTTTTTTCATGATAGAAAAAGGTAAGGGTCCGTTAGAGCTGGCTGAGAGAAACGACGATGAACCCAAAGCCTGCCGTGCTGGCGCTGCATATGCACTCGTGATGATGCACGTTTATGAATACCACGATAAAAAAGAGCCTTCTTTATTCAGCGGCAGATTATCTTTGTGGATATGTGTGGGGGATGGACAGCAAATCAGTGTGTATCACTGCAAATGTGTGCAATCCATCAGGAGTGTTTGGTAAGAAAAATGAGGATGCAGCCCACTTATCTAATGGAGTGCTACACAGAGAGGGCTCATGGACACACTCCTTCTCCCTGGGAGCTTTGAAAGAGCACTGTTGTACACAGATGCAAGGACCTAATTTATTTGGTAGATAAAAGAATTAATTGCTATTATCTACCACAAACACAAACAGAGGCTGGGGGTTGGGACTGGTTAGCTAAGGGCTAGGGGCTGCTGCTCTTGCTTTCTCCTCTGCTTGAGGAGGACTTCCTGGAAGAGGAGCGGCCCCAGGAACACCGACTGATGAAAGGGGAAGAATTATTTGCCAAGTCTCAGGTCATAGGGACTGCCAGGCCTGGGAGAGCCGAGGCCACTATTCTGCCTGCTCTAACGCACCTCGTTACAGAGGAGCACACTCAGTGGGGACAGCCAGGAGAACAACCATTTTAATCAAACCGTGGAGAACGCAGCGACATAAACACACGTGCATCTGCCCCTCTCGTTTGGCTACTTCATCTTCCTCCCTTTCCTGTAAGAGTGACTCATGGTGGACAATTACTCTCTGCCTCAAATCTGTCTGCAGGGGTGAGCCCATGTAGGAAAGATTAAAAGAGAGAAAGATGAAGACGCACGGAAATCAAAGAGCTGGAGCTCACCTGGGCACCAGGAGGTGGCTCTGAGCAAAGGGCCCCGCCAGTGTGGAGGAGCTGATGGGGCCCCCAGTTACCACCAGGAGCTACCCCTCCCTGCCACCCAGCCATGCAGCCTTGCACACAGACTTCCTGGCTGAGTCAGATGCAGAGGGAGACAGCCAGAAGGTTAATCCATTTGCCCTCCTGGTCACTCTCAGAAGGAAGCAGGTCCCTATTGTTAAGGTGCCACACAGGATTCACAAACCAAGAATGAAAAACAAAATGTTGTGTTACAATAGCAAATTCCTTTTGATAGCAAGCTTTAATGTTGCTTGCTGGGGAAACAATCTCAGTCGATTCTGGGTCCCTCCACGGATTCTGAGTTGTGTGAAACTCTGAGGTCTGTGCAGAGCAAACGCGTGGGGATGGGGGCATTTGGTCTAGACTTGTGCAGGACAAGATAGGAACCTCTGGCTACATGTCCCCATTTAAATGGATTCAAATTAAGTTAATTAAAAACTCAGTTTCTTGTTTGCACTAGCCACATTTCAAGTGCTCCAGGGGGGCACCCTCGTCTAGAAGCTGTCATAGCAGAACCATGCAGACACAGAAGAGTTCCACCATCAACCAAAGTTATTTTGACCAGAACTGGCCCATAAGGTGCCATCTAGCACCCTAAGAACTCTCTGACATGTTCTCATGCTCTGTTTCACAGCTAAGCAAATGAAGACTCAGAGAGCTTATATAACTTGTTCAGAGTCACTCAGATGCTAGGTTGCAGAACTGGGACTTAGCTTCTTCCTAGGGGTCCTAAGCAATCTATAATTCTTCTGCTGCCTCCTTCTCTTCCTCATCACAAGTCTGTGGAATTTAAAAGTAGCCAGTGAATGAGGTAGTTTTGCTCTTCATCCATTATTCCCCATAAATCAGTTATGACATAAATATATATATATAAATATATCCTGTCTTATTGAAGTTTTGGATACTCAGATATCCAGAATTTTGAAGCCCAAGAAAGCTTATTATCCATGTATCTATTATAATGACTTTTTTGAAGAGCCTCTTGGTATAGCTTGAATGAGGATAAAGTATGAAGTCCATGTGGGTATTTTAGTGCAGTGGGTTAAGGCACCACTGAGACACCCACATCCCATATTCCAGGACCAGTTTGAGTTCCAGCACCTCTGCTTACGATCCGACTCCCTGCAAAAGCATCCTGGTAGGTAGCAGTTGATGGCTGAAGTGTACGGGCTCCTGCCGCCCACAATGGAGACCCAGGTGGAAATCCAGGCTCCTGGACCCGACCTGGCCCAGGCCTGGCTGCTGTGGGCACTTAGGTGATGAACCAGTGGATAGAAGATTCTCTCTCTCTCTCTCTCTCTCTCTCTCTCTCTTTGTATTCTACCTTTCAAGAATTTTAACTGAGGAGTTTCGGATGATGAATGCATGATCAGAGATGATCTAATCTCAAGTGAGTTCCAGTGTAGACGAATGACTACCTCCACATCTCAGTGACTTCAATCATCAAGTTCATTCCGTGCTCTGATGGTTAGCAACTCTCCAGGGCAACTCTGTGCTGTGACTCAGTGGCCCAAGTTGCTTCTTCCCTGGGATTCTGGTAGTTGAGCTCATTTCCCTCATAATCTCCAGGAAAGGAAATTAGAGATGTAGATTATATAGGGACTCTGCATTACTCAAGTCAAGCAGTGACGCACGTTATTGTGTCCTTCAAAACAGCACTAGTCCCATCACCCAACTTACTTCAAGATAACTGGGAAAGGAGAAAGGCTACGGATGACTGTGTGAACATCCTTGTCTTGGGCACGCTGATGAGTTGCAATGATTGACAATAGCAAAAACAGCAGCATGACACTGAATGCTTGACTGGCTGGACTCTTTGTGGGTAGTATCTCATTGAATCCTCACGACAGCCCTGGGAAGCAAGTTCTATCATGATCTCTTTCTCTCTTAAAGTGAGCACAGTGAAGCTTATGTGACTAAGATGAAATGCATAACAAAGCCTGGACTTGAACTCAAGTCTGAGCCACATCAAAGTCCACTATCTTAAATTCTATGCAATACCACTGCTGCTCCCAGCTATATGTGTTGTTTGAGAAATCATGGGGAAGTTATGGGGGGGGGGGGACCATTGTAATCCATAAACTGTACTTTGGAAATTTATATTTACTAAATAAAAGTTAAAAAAAAAGAGAAATCATGGGGAAAAGAAAAAGATGTCAGAAACTCAGGGATGATTAAGCTTTCAGGTTTTTTTCTTTTTTTAAGGAAAATAAAGTTTACTCTAGAATACAGCTGTCCAATAGAACTTTCACAAAGATGGAAATGTCACTCTGTGTGACTCATCTATGCTAGCTACCAGTCAGATGTGGAGATCGAGCCTTGAAATATGGCCAGTGTAATGAAAGACCTAAGTTTCTTATTTGATTTTCATCACGGGCTCACATGTGGCCAGTGGCTACCATCTTGGACAGCTCCACTTTGGAGACTACACATAAGTGAGTTCAACTTTCATCATCTCCAAGTAAATCCCAAGACAAGCCGGCAATGATGCTGGTCAACAGCAAGCACCCCCACTGATCCTCAGTAGCCAACACAGGGTCAGCTGGAACAGAGGGTCCAAATTAACCTCATTCTCTTGTTTACCAGAGTGACCAGCCTGGCAGACTAAGAAGATATGAACTTTTGATGTCCTCATAGCATCATAAAGATTTTCAAGGTTCTTCTTAATAAGATTGATATGTGAAAAGGGATTTATGACAAAGTGATTCTCAACTTTGCGATGCTTTTCCCAGAAGCTGCAGTGTCTCTTTTGGTAACTTTGCCTCTTGTTTTGCTCTGGTAAGCAGTAGGTCCTCAATTAACAAGCCTTAGGGGTGGTGGGCATGTTCTTCCCTCATTAAGAGAGTAGCTTACTTTACTACTGCAGATAGACAGTCAAGAAGCTGCTATGGTTTAAAATAGTTACAATGAGGCCAAATGTCAAATACTTCAGTATATTCCTGCTTGGATACTCTCATTTAGACCACGGAGGAAAACAATAAGGAAGATAAAAGAACAAAATATTAATATTTAGTGTCAAAATGTGACTATTTAATGCTCTAAATCCTATTACTTTAAGGGGCATTGAAACACAGCAGAGATCTGGGTCAGAATCCCACCCTCACTGCACCCTGGATGTCTGACCAGATGGATGACACACGGCTTTTCTTAATGTCACTATCCTCAGTTGTGGAAATGGATTTCCTCCCAGAGTTGTATTAACTGAGCTAATCTATATAGGACATGCCTATGCTTCTGGCCTACAGGAAACACTGAACTGGGGACACTTCTGTTGGAATCCACAGCACTTCCATGAGTGAGTTCGTGGCTTGTCTTTTCTCCCAAGCCTCTCTTGACTGCCTTTAGCTCACCTTTAATGGACTTCTTTTATCAGGACAGAAATAGCAGATGAGGAAAAAGATCCCAAAACACATGAAAGGTGTGAAAGTATTAACCTTGGGAAAATTAGCCACAGTCTTGGGAAAGGCTTTCGGCACCCACTGGAATTGGACGCCATGAAACAGTTTATGAGAGCAGGAAGCCTGCATCTCACAACTGGGTCACAACTACTTCTTTAAAAAGCATTTAGATGTAAGCATTTGCAAATCACCCCTTGTTTTTCACTAAGTCAACCAAGGAAAAGTGTGGTGACAAGTTTGCTGAGTTGCTACTAGGCACACCTGAGTTCAAGTCCCATGTCTTCCACTTGTGAATTTCAAGTCTGGATAATATGCTTTGACAGATTCATCATTTAGTTTCCTCATCTGTAAAATTGGATTTAAGAGAGAGAATTGCATCTGAGGAGAATAAAAGTTCTTTAAGTCCTTGTAGTAACAGGTGAACTCATGAGGCTCTTGAGGTTGACTATGTCCAAAGCCAAGAAGGAGGCAAGAGATGCCCTGCCCCAAAGAGAGAAGGGAGCTGGAGATGTCCAGGGCGATGGCGAGGGGGCGGGAATGGAGAGCCTTCACATCAGTGTTTTTATCGGCCCTTGCAGAGGGGCTTGCTGAGACCCAGCGATGCAGTTCATCTGGGCAAGTCTGACTTCATGTTTCCTGACTGGACCTCTGCCCAACAGAAGCAAGTGGCTGATAACAAAGGTCAATGTGTTTCCTTCCACGTTGGTCTGTAATTGTAGAGTAGTTAGGTTTGCTGCTTCTCAATTCACTGGCCCCACTTCAGTGTTTTTCATTCATGATCCCGCCTGGATGTCAACAAAGGACTTGGGAAACATTCACATCTAAAGGACAGAAGTCAGATTTTCCCCCTTTCACCTCTTGGCTCAAATGCCACCTTCTCTGAAGGCCTTCACCAACCACAATGCAGAGGCCGCTGCCTCCCACCACCCATTAGCCTCATATTTTATTCTACCTTCTTTCCCAGCATTGCCCCTGATAATTTATAATGTATGTAGCAGACTTTCGGAAATGGACGTCTCTTTGGAACAGGGACTTGGGTTCTCAGTTTACCCAATAGTGCTGGTAAATAAGCAAGAACCAGCTCTCCAGAACAGAGAAGCCAGGACGAGTAGCTGCCACGTAGCGTGAGATAAACGTCCCCACCACGTCCAGTTTCAGGACACCCACATGACGTCAGAGGATGCAAACTCAGAAAGAGATGCACACACAGTTCACCCTCACAGGCTGGTGCAGGCTGGCACCAGAATAGCACCTCCCTCATGGGAGGACCCAGTGATGTCATGTGGAGAAGTTCATGGGTAATGCTGCAGCTGGAGCATGAATGCCAACTGCAGAGAGACTGACACCTATCCCACCATGAGCAAAGTGTCATCGATCTGCTTGTTCACCCAGCAAGCACCCAAGTGCCCAGGAATCACCTGAAAACATTTGGTGGGAAGGCTTTATCTGTTTTACTCTGAAAGTTGTATGTGTGTGTTTTAAATACACTAATTTCCTCTGCTGAATAAGGTAATTAAATTGCAATGAGATAGAAAATTTAATTAATACTGTATTCATTTAACTATCTACATGTAAATGCTCCTACTTCCATAAAGTGAAGTTCTCTGAGGTCAGAAATCATAATTTACTCAAAATTTTTAATACCTCTTTTAACTTAGAGTACTTTGCAGGTGAAAAGTTGCTCAGTAAATATTTACAGATTATTATTTGATACTGATCCATTGTGGGACTTTCTGGCTTATTAATAGATTTGCAGTGACCAACTCTACTTGCCTGGAAAATGTCAAAAGGATCATTTTCAAATCTCTATCAAACCAACAATTTCCCTGTATTTTTTTTTATTCTACCTAGCAGACTGAACATCAGTAATGAGACATTTTGGGGCATTTTCAGAAGTTGCTTCCAAGGCTTTCGAAAAATCACTTTTTGTGTTTTGGCAGGGGAATGGAGGGGTAGAGGGAGGTGGTGCCACGCCCCCTATTTTCCATACTGATTTTTTAAAAGGAAAATGAAGATCTACTTTAAAGTGCTTTCACCAACAGGGGCACAATGAAATGGAGAAACTTAATGGATCTCTTTCTGTGAATAAAATGACAGATAAAATATCTATTTTGCTCACATATTTTTCATTCACAGACAGTTCATTTCAGTAAATATCTTACCACCTGCACTTGTCTATTTTCCAAGGTTTTTGGGAAATTTCCAATAAGTTCAGTTGGACTCTATAGTTGGTATTTATGAGGCTGTGCTTAAAGGGAAATTGCATCAAGGATATCATCAGCTCATTTTTTTTCCTGTGTTTTTCTTGAACATGGAGTTGGCAAGCTCTCAAAATGCTTATCAGGTCATAACTCAAAGATACATGTGGCCTCCACAGCTGGGTTAATATTTACAAAGCACACTTGTGCCCCCCTCCTGCCTTTTCCGAATGTGTCTCTGTTCCGTGGTTGCTGCCTTCTGCTGGCCTGTGAACAGTGCAGATCAGAAGAGGCCAAGTCCACAGCAGCAGCGAATGCCTCCCGTGACTGCCCTCGGAATCCTGTCTCCAAAACAGGCTCGGTCGCTCTTTAGAAATGAGCTGGGAGATTTCTACACGCCCTAACCAGTGTAGCTCACCCTCCCCACGACCGACCTCCGGGGCCAGGTGATTGTGAGATGAGGCCATCCTGAGCCCAGGAGGGTGTTCAGCAACTTCCCTGGCTTCAATCCCTGAGATGCCAGTAGTGACCCCCACCAGGTCATGACAACCAACAGTGTCTTCAGATATTGCCAAGTGCCCCTGGGGGGCAAAAGCAGCCCTGGTTGATAACCATTCCCCTAAATTATCACTGTGATGCACTGGTGAGGACACAAAGAAGGGATCTCCATTGTGTGTCCTGCATGAAGAATTGTTTGTGGTTTTAGGGTTCAGAAATACAGATTTCCTCCCCCTCCTCCTCCTCACACACCTGTGTATTCCTGGAGTCTGCTTGCCCCTGGTGTGAAATTTGTAATAATACAGCTTGGGGTGGAGGCTGTCAGAAACTTTCTTTACACAGATGGTGGAGGAAGTGTCATGATTTTCCCATCTCCACGTGATGGAGGAATCCAAATTCAGTCCAGAGTTATTCTGTAAATCACAGTTTCCAGCAGAAAAACAAGACTACAGCAAGGGTAGCACCCAAGTGGTCTGGGCACAACACTAGACCCTCTGCTGATTTATTCTTTTAATAAATGTTTCCCATTTGGTGACTGATGGACAGCTGTGTGCTGCATTCTCTGCTCCAGCTAGAAATATATTCAACAGCAAAGCCAAGCAAGGCCCTACCATCATGGAACTTACAGTCCAGAGGGAAGACGATACCTACTGAATAATTATGTCAGTGAACCTGCAACTAATGACAGATCCCACACACGTATGCTTCAGAGGCCCTAAGAGGTGACAGCGAACACACAGGATCCCATACATGCAACCCTGGGGATGACATTTGCACTGACCCCTGAAAGACAGATATGAGCTGACTATGGCAAGCAGGGAGGGAGTATTTCAGACAGAGGGACCAGCAGGTACAAAAGCCTATATAATATAAAGAGGGAATGACATGAGCAAGAGAAACTGCGAAAGCCAGAAAGAATAATGGCTCTGGAGCAGAGAAAATGCAGGGTGAGATTGTGTGAGAAGAGACCGCATGGCTAAGGTTCCTGGGCGCAGTGCATTCTGGCAAGCCAGCTGTACCGTGCTCCAGCAGTGGGTGTGTGTAGCTGGGTTTCAGCAGTTGGGGGAGAGGTAAGCCCTGAGTGTGCAGATGTCCTGGTTGCCAGGATGGAAGGGGGCCTGAGGGAAACACGGTGGCAGAGAGTAAGTGCAGGCAATTGTTCCAACAAGGGAGGGGTGTTGCTTGGACGAGGAGGGTCCATTCAGAAAGGACAGAGGAGAAAGAATGGTGTCATCTGGACAGAGAGACAACAGGATGTGGTGAAGGATTCGATCAGAATGCCTCAGCGGGGCAGCCTGCTTTGCTGTGAGCACCCTTGCCGAGCCAGTGTTCAACCTGCTGCTGATATCCCTGCGAGCCACTGGTGATGATGGAGTCAAGGGAGAAACCATTCAGGATGCCGCCTAGGTTGGGAGCCTACCAAGATGGGTGGCCGCTGGCATCATTTGATAACAGAGTGACACTAGGGGAGAAAGAAGTTTGTTTCAGGAAATTGCAAACTTTTTAGTGGATGTGGTGAATCTGGGGTGCCTTTAGGATCTTACAGAGAGAAGAGACTTTGAGGGCCAGCATTGTGGCACAGCAGGTTAAGCCACCACCTGCGATGCCAGCATCCTACATCTCAGCATCAGCTAAAGTCCTGGCTGCTCTACTTCCGGTCCTGTTTCCTGCCAAAGCACCTGAGAAGTCAGCAGGTGATGGGCCAAGTACTTGAGTCTCTGCCACCCATGTGGGAGACCAAGATGGAGTTCCTGGCTCCCGGCTTTGGCTTGGCCCAGCCCCAATCTTTGCAGCCATGTGGGGAGTGAACCTGTAGATGGAAGATCTCTCTCTCTCTCTCTTATTCTCTGGCAATCTGCATTTCAAATAAATAAAATAAGTATTTTAAAAAGTTAGGTCCTAGTGGGCAGCCTGTGAGGGAGGAGCTTTCTAGAAAATAACCATTAACTGGGGTGGGCATTTGGCACAACCCCCCTTAGCCACTCCCTGATGTACACTGAACAATGATTAGGCAGGGGCTGATAATTTTTAGCACTTAACACAGACTTGAGAAACAAATAACCAAAACATTGGCACCTGCCAACCTCAGTTTCCCCCCTCACCTCCATCTCACAGAGGCCTTCAACACCAGCAAGCATCCTGGGCACAGCTTTCCAGGGGGGGTCCCTCACAAGCAACGACATTGGCGATGTCTGAGCATTCTGCCCGCTTCAGCATGGGGGCCACCCACTCGTCCTTTTGCGTCTCACCCAGACGCCTGAAGGAGAGAGTCTCCCTTTCTTCACCTTGCCCACTCTCCTCATCCCAAACTGTGGGAGTGAAGCTCCGGCAACCTTTAAGGATATAATTTGCTTCCTATTACATTATTTCTTCCTGTACAGGAGAGACCAAGTGTTTGTCATTTACGAGTGTCATGTCATTACATTCCATATTGCAGTGTAATGATGTGAAATGATTAAATGACAAAATGCCAGCTCACTGCCAAAAATTTAAAGTGGCATACTTTTATTTGTAGATTGGAAAGCTATTATTAATCCTTATATTGACTTTGCCAGGTGAAATAATGCAAGAAGACTGGTGCCGACAGAACTGGGGTGATGCTAGGTGAGGCTCTGAGCCCCAACTGAATGTGAGCAGGCAGAGTTCTCTGATTCCAGAGCGTTCACTCTGCAGGCCACACGTCCAGAACTGCAGGTGTGACTGCAGAACGGTCTTGTCGTCTGAAAAATGTGGAGTGGCAGGCATCAAAACACAAGCTGACTGGAGTTCTTATTGAGAAGAAAAATCGGAATTGAGAACAGGTGGCTACGAGAATAAAATGGCCTATCCTCCGTTTGCCCCTGTGTCACTACTTTTCCACTTCTTAGGAGGCTGAACTTCGTTTTCCCCTTTTCCTTCTTCTTTTTTTTAAGGGCACCAAAGCAAATTCAAAATCCATGTCATTTACTTCACCAAATTACTGAAAGAAAATGCAGTTGGTAAAAAAAAAAAAAAAAATCACCATTTCTTCTTTCATGTCCCCCAAGATTATAACATCTTACATGGAGATATTTGGAAGAATGTTAACAATTACACCCTCAGCACTGTCGGGTTTTAAGCTTTTGAAGTTCAACTCTGCACGGCCTGAGGTTTGAGCACTGAGGAACCTCTTCCCAGCTGCCATTTCTCACTACCACTTACGGCACCCACCCTACCCATGGCGTCACCACGTAAGAACCACCTTGCCATTATAATCTAGTGACTCCTGTGTCGTGGCTTCCTGTGCTTCCTCTCCCTTGAAGAATTTTATTCTTTTCTTTGAGGGGACAAGAGCAACACCCTACATCCTGATCTCATCTGCTGAGTCTTCTATCCAAGGGATGCTCTTAACTCTTGACATACTTGCTCTGAGACTCAGAAGGGCATTGGACTCAGTTTGGATTTTGTTTTACTTAACTTTTAAATATTTTCAATTTAATTTAAGGTGATATATTGCTAGCCCCATTTTAATTATATGCTTATATTGCTTTTGTTTAAAATGTTCCTTTTTTATAAGGTTCTCTTAGGTGAAAAGTGACTACGTAAAGAGAGGGGAAGAAATGAAGGTGTATTGTGTCGCTTTGTTTTGTTTTCTTGATTACACATGGATGCTCACAAGGCCACTCACATGTGGCCTCATTATTTTAAAAGACAATGGTGCAGCACATGAATAAGCTCCTATACATGCAGACAACAGCTCCGTACTAGCCAGGATGTCCTTGCTCTTGCTCTAACACGGGGGCATGTCACTTTGCTCCTGGCATGTCAGCAAGGATATACAGAACATGTTCTTTAAGGAAGGGGACTCACAAATGGACAACTGCTCAGCTGACAGAATTGTCAGCATCTCATTTGGCTTGTGGGAAATGCTTCAAAGTTCACAACTGGAAAGATACCACCCTATCAGCCCATCCACTCTGGATGAAATGACTTGCCTTTCCAGGTGGGTTTTTCCATGAAGCTTTGTTTTGTCCCTGCAATGTCTTCATTCAAACAAACAAACAAAAAAGCCAGCATAAAGTATCCAAAAGGTTGTGTCTGTACCCCTACAGTCAGGAAGTGCTGCTCCATGCTAATCCCGTTTTTTCCATTCTTTCTTTTGAGTCTTTTATTTCTACATCGCTTTGGCACTAGCTCTTGTTTGGCAGGTAATGAGAACTATGGGTTCTCTTGGAAGACAATACGCTAAAGAGCATTGAAGGATTCTTTTTTCTTTATATATAAATGGCTTTGTCATTCTGTCCTAAGTCATGAATGCATAAAATAGCTGCCAAGAACAGCTCAAAGGGCTGCATCAAGGACCCTGAAATAATAGACTTGCTCCACCCACACCTGCAAAAGAGATCAAAGTACGCACATCCTGACCAGCACACATAGAGCAGGGGTTAAGCTAAGACCTTTGTCACATTGTAATGCCCTGTGTATATTGTGTATGTTTTCACAAATGAATTATCTTCAATAAATCACCCACTTTCCCTCAAGTCCAGTCATTTCCTTGATGATAATCATTTGCTCATTTTTGTGTGTGTGTGCAACAAACACATGTCTAGTTGCTTATCTAAATGCTCAACAAGAGCATTAAGTCAGGCACCATCTAAACAGTCATACAATGTACTTTCTAGTAGGAGTGATGGAGAGAAAATAAGCAAATTTAAAAGTCTGAGATGGTGAAAATTGCCATGAAGAAATGAAACAAAGTATTGTGATCAAGAGTGAGTGAGGGGAAAATACAGATGGTTTCTGTACAAAGAACTTCTGAGAGGAGGTGAAATTTGAGCTAAAAATGAATGTTGGCCTGCCAATCATGTGGCAGTCAAGGAAGCACATTTCAGGCCAAGGCAAGGGTAGGTATAAAGACTGATGGCAGGAACAAGCTTGGGCAGGAAGCAGTCCAGGGTGACAAGATGCCACTGAACTACCAGGAAGATAAGAATTGAGATCAGAGCAGTCTGTGTGGGTGAGCTCATTCAAAGACAACCAAAGCTGGGATGCAACCCCAGGCCTGCCTGGCCTGCCTTTGTATCTCATTGCTTTTGTGCTTGAAGGGAGTCACATATTTCACTCCTCGTTCAGGACAACAAGAAATACCACTGCAATATGACTGCTGATGTTCTGGGGCATAAACAGTTTGCTAAATGGTGATCGATGCGTAAATTTGCGTTTGCTCTCCTGGGGGATCCATGTGTGTAAGGCAAAGTCTGTCAGCTGCAGCAAGGGAGCATAAAAGATTCCCACGGTGGGCCGGCGCCGCGGCTCACTAGGCTAATCCTCCACCTTGCGGCGCCGGCACACCAGGTTCTAGTCCCGTTCGGGGCACCGATCCTGTCCCGGTTGCCCCTCTTCCAGGCCAGCTCTCTGCTGTGGCCAGGGAGTGCAGTGGAGGATGGCCCAAGTGCTTGGGCCCTGCACCCCATGGGAGACCAGGAGAAGCACCTGGCTCCTGCCATTGGATCAGCGTGGTGCACCGGCCGCAGCGCGCCTACCGCGGCGGCCATTGGAGGGTGAACCAACGGCAAAAGGAAGACCTTTCTCTCTGTCTCTCTCTCACTGTCCACTCTGCCTGTAAAAAAAAAAAAAAAAAAAAAAAAAAAAGATTCCCACTGTGGTGTGAAACAGAGCACAATTTGCACTCATCCTGAGTAAGAGAGGCCCTGCCCTCCTTCTCCTGCCTTGAGTGAGGGTCTGCAGGGGAAACCTAAGGCCACCATCTAAAACCAGGAACAGTGAAGGAAGTGCACCTCCGAGACCTTGATCCCAACCTCACATATCCTTGAGTAGACACCCTGGCTCTGCGACCACCTGCATCCAGCCTTCTTGTTATGTAACAGGGGGAAATCCAACTTGTTTTAAAATAGCGTGGCAAGCAAGGGGCTCAGAAGAGATGTCAGCTTGCCAAAGGGAGAGCAAGTACTTACTCAAAATGTGAGAACTACATTTTGTAAGTTTGTAAGAGAATTCAGTCAGGGAAGTGAGGAGCTTCACTCACGAGTGGCTCAGTGCCAGGACTGTCAGGAGAAGACCTGAACGATGATGGCGGCGAGCAAGAGAACACTGAGAGGTGATCGAGGGGGAGTGATCACTGTTTATTTAAGCATGGCTTTAAAAAAAATTAAAAATGGTGTGCTCGCTTCGGCAGCACATATACTAAAAAAAGTTAAAAATGGTGAGATCCACCAATATAGGCAGGACACAGGCAGAAAGGACCCTTTCCAAACAGCACTGTGTGAACCCCTTCCTTGCAAAACGACAGCCATACTGATCACCAGAACTCTGCCATTTGGCATCTCGGCCCAGACAAGCAGGACAATTTGTTCAGCCTGCTTCTGACAGCCCACTCCTAAATGGCGTCAGCTTCGGATCGTCGTGCAGATCCTCTGCCCAGCTCAGGGACGTGTTGCTTCTACTTTCCAAACCCTACTCTCCTTCTAAGACCTCAGATTCTTACTGAATACACATAGAAAAGTTGGTCAAAGATTTTCAAATATGGGGTGCGTGGGGAGTATAAGTAGTAGATGGCTTTCTTCAACTTAAATTTTAGGTCGAAATCTACTGGGTGTTAAGTGATGAAAATGGGAATGTCAAGTTGAAACACGGAGGAGGCTCCTGAGTCTCACTGACTCCATCTCCCTTGGTCTCCTTGGTACCCCAAGACCAGTGCATTGCAGACGGTGACTCACCCCTGATCCAGAGAGCTTTGCAGGCAACACCAACAAGTGGGCTGACATGGAAGTGCACCTGGAAATTCAGCATGGTGGTAGACAGGACATCTGACTCCAACGTGGATTAAATGCTATCCGTTCAGCATCTAGCCCTTTAGTATTCATTACCCTCACTTAATTCTCATTAGAGAATAGTGATTAAGAAGTGGAGTCTGGAGCCAGAAGGCCTGTGTTCAAAGTCTAGCTCCATCACTCACCACTTACACCACACTTGACAATCTAGCTAACTTCTTTGAACGTTTGTTTTATATCCATAAGATGAAGATAATCGTCAAGGGTACACAGAGACTTTAAATTATTTATTCAAGGACATTTGTAAGCATGAGGCCTTGAGTTACAAATCCTATGTTCTGACTCTTTAAATCCAGTATCCTCTTTTTTCTAATTGTCAGAACACTTTGTTGCAGATTTACAAATTATGTGAATTTGAAATAAAAATAAGAAGAAAGCAAGAAGGGGGGAAAGGGAGAGAAGAAGGAAAGAAAAATAGAGATTTTGCAATTATAGTTATTCATCACGGAAAAATAATCTGGAGCTGGTTTGAAATTTCTGCTCGTCATTCACTGAATTTAAGTAACTGCTCCTTTCCTTGTCCTAATGAGATGATTTGTTTGATTTTGCCAAATTTTTATGATTACCAAGAGGTAGGTGCTGAGAAATCAAATAATTTATAATAGAATGGACATGGCAGCTTCAAAATCTACAGAACAAGGGAGTGAGCAGCAGTGTCCTGGGCAGCACGCAGTCCATGATGGGCTGTGTGGCTCACTGCATGAAGGGAGGTCATTTGCAGCCCAACTGCCTGATCTTTAAGCCCCTGTTGTGTGCTGGGGTGGGGCATGCAGGACAGCTAATGGTGCAACAGTTGCACACTTTTGTCATCCACCAGTTAAATCAAATTATCTGTCAGAGAGCAAGGTCTTGAAGGAATATGAAAAAGATAGACAGGGAATTGATAGGGGTAATGGGGCTATAAGGCAACAAAGTCAGGAAATCGTTAAGCTACAGAACCAGGAGTCTGGGTTGTGTCTGAGGCCACCTGCCTTAGTTCTTTTGTGATTCCATAGCAAAATACTGCAGACTGGGGAACACCTAATAAAGAGAGACTTATTGGCTCATGCTTCTGGGGGCTGGGAAATTCAAGATCAGGGGACAGCATCTGGCACAGGTCATCCATGGCAGAAGGTGAGAGAGAGCAAGGGGTCCAGGTTACAGCCTGTAGCCCTCTGTCGTCAGTATTCACCCACTCATGGGGGTAGAACGCTCATGGCCCAAACACCTCCCATTAGGCCCCAACTCCCAGCACTCCTGCATGGAGAATCCATTCCCATCACACGCTTTGTGGCTGACAGGCCACTTCATAGAGAAGACTCGCCCACATACAAGAGAAGGACCTTCCCACTTGAAGAGAGAAGTTGATACTCTACCCTTCCATATGCCTCTTACCTGGTCTCACCCACTCACATTTGGACTCTTGCCTGGGACAAAGCTGTCAGTGTCACCCAAACAAACCTCACCAATCCTGCTGGTTTTCTGCATCAAAGAGCCCTAGTGAAAGGGGGTGGGGGGGAAGCATCCCTCACAGCCTCATAGTGCAAACCGCCAGGAAGCAGTCACCTAACAAAACACTGATTGAGGGAGGAAGTCAAGAATAATTGTCTTGCACCTTCCATTTTCATCTTAAAGGAGCAGGGCTCACTCCACTTCTGAAAGTAATCGTAATGAATTCTCTCTAAAAAATGTCAGAGCTTTACTTTCAAAAAACGTGTTTTGGAAGAGGTAGGCCTCAAACAAGTAATTCTCAATAGTACTCATGTGACGGTATCCCTATACATCTCATAACAATAGAAGCACCTTTTCCTCGGAAGAAGTTACACTAAAACTGGAGCTCGTATTTGGCTGACTTCCGTGGGTTGACCAAAAATAGAAATTGGCTTACGTATCCTTCCATTTTTAGGGAGGATAAGATATGGATTTAGACACTTGATTTTCTTAGCTCAGGGAGCACTGTAGGCTAAACTGCTTTGGCCCCGAGGGACTCTTTGCTATTGGCAGCCCTGGGCAGGGTGAGATTTTTAAAATTCATTTCTGATATCCAGTTGACATGGATTTTTTTAAAGTGTTTAAAATTGCACTGGTCGCTACCTTCAGCCCTCAAAGACTCCTGCTCTCACTGGCTCCTGGCTCCTGCTCCTCCTTCTCATGTCTCCCTAACTTCACATTGAGTTCTATTTCCCAAGTTGGACATTGTCCCTACGCAGGAAATAAATGTATGAGAAATCTGAAAACAAGACGAGCCAGGTGCACCCGTGGTGCTAGTCAGACATCCCTCATGCCCAAAAGGGTCATGGGAAAGAAAAGGGTATGCCTTGCAGTAGGACAAGCACAGTCCTGGGAAGGACAGGCAAGGGCATATGTTGATGGATGATGGGCAGGAGGAAACATAGCTGAGTCATGCAGGCAGAGGGTGCACACGGAGATCTGCACAGAATCCAGATGGGATGCAAGCCAATGGTTTCTCATGTGCAACTTCATTTTGGTGCAGCCATTCCAACTAGAGTGAACTGTGCCTGCTCTTCCAATGGGGTCTTTTGAGACCCAAATGAAGCAGATAAGGCTAGGTAGCTCCAGAAGCCACACTTCTATGTCCCATTATGGAAAGGTACTTCTTCAGGTTTCATAATGTGCTATTAAGCCAGCGAGTTTTCTATTAGGATAATGATTGGAGAAACAATATGCTTTTTGGCTAAAGGGTGAAGGGAGTAGTGAAAATATGACTGGATGAGGAGCTTGTAAGTGGTTGACTTTCTCTTCCTTCTTTGGCAGTTTACTAGCTGGGTGACCTCAAGCAGATCTCTTAGCCTCTCTGAACATTTCTTATGTATCTCTAAAAGGGCAATTATGGTTGCTGTTCTGTCTACACCACAGGGTCCTTATAAGGATCCAATGAATTCGGACATAGGAACACTTGAAAGCCAAAAGCACTTTATGCTAACATAGATATAACCATCAGATGCTATTCCATTTATTTTTCTGTACTGAATTTATTAGTCCTCAGAGAGGAGGGGGCACTAGTGTGAGAGCACTTATTGGCCTCACACAGGAAAAATGGGCCCTGTTAACCCTTTAAGTCTTGTGTTCCACCACCTGCATTCCAACTCCGCCTCCAAAGAGCAGAGCAATGGTTGAGGGAAAGCTCAGTTTCAGGGCCAGGGACTGTGAGAGCTGCTCCACAAATGGCAATGCCTTCGCCCCTGAAGCGAGTGGCACTTGCATGCATCCTTAATGTCAAGTACAAGTCATTTATGTACATGAGACATTTATGATGTAGCGCTATAAATAAAGACCAGAGATTGCCAGAAAAATGTAGGCGGGGCTCTTGTGAATTTCTGTGCACAGAAGGGAAATCCTTTGTGGGCCGTGTCAGATATAGAAATGTGAATAGCTGGTATGTACATGCAGAGTGTATCCATATCACATTTGTGGATGGTATATATTGTATGTGTGTACACTTATATATGTGCATATTTGGGATGACATTTGCCAGAAACTAAATGAAGAGCAGGCAGAGATAAACAATGCATCCCATGTCTAAGAGGGAGAGTCAGTGGGGTGATTTTTATATCCAATGAAGAAATTACAATTAATTATTAAAACCTAGTACTTCAGGTCATCTGCTCTGACTCCCAGCTAACTAATCTAACCCAATCTACGGATTTTGCTAATCACATCTAACAAACCATTTCAAAAAAGGTAATGGCTCTTAAATTTTTAGTATTTCTCTGCAAATACTTGTCATTTAATGGGGATGGAAGAAGACAGACTTCTGCTTACATAAACTAGTTCAGAGAACCTCCTTGTGGAATCCTCAGCCCCTTCCAATCTCGTAAGAAAAGCATCACTCAGATCCCAGTGGAAAGAACGGGGCCATCAAAGAAGGAGGTACCTTTCTCTGAAGGGAGAAGAGAACTTCCACTTGGACTATGACCCTGTCACAATAAGATCGAAGTCGGTGAACTCAAAAAGGCTTCCATAGCCTTGGCAACTCATGACTAGAGCCTAGGGAGATTACTGACACCATAAACTAGAGTGTCAAATTGTTAAGTCAACAACAGGAGTCACTGTGTACTTACTTCTCATGTGGGATCTGTCCTTAATGTGTTGTCCAATGTGAAGTAATGCTATAACTAGTACTAAAACAGTATTTTACACTTTGTGTTTCTGTGTGGGTGCAAATATACTAAATTGATCTTCTGTATATAAAGATAATTGAAAATGAATCTTGATGTGAATGGAAGGGAGAGAGGGGGCGGGAGATGGGGGGGTTCGAGTGGGAGGGAAATTATGGGGGGGAGCCATTGTAATCCATAAACTGTACTTTGGAAATTTATATTTGTTAAATTAAAAAAAAAAGAAAAAAAGAAAAGCATCACTCGTGTTGAGCAAGGGTCTCTCTACAGACTAGAGGCAGTGGGAAGATGAACCTTGAATTCCAATTTTCTCAGACCATTTGCGTATCTTCCTGGCATCTGTTTATTAGCAATTATTAGCAATTCTTTCTGAAATATGCACAAAGGTGTCTGATGTCATAGACACCTGCCCTCCACCAATGCTGTTTCCCCACTCAAGAAGTAATGACTTCTTCCTCTGTGAATTGTCTCTTCACTAACCAACTCTCATGGGCAGGAGTGGGGATCCAGCAAACAATTATTCATTCAACACATATTATTAAGCATGTACCATGCGCCAGATAGAATTCTGGGCACCAGGATACAACAATGAGCAAGACAAACCCAATCCCTGCCTGTGGAGCTGATGTTTATGCTAAACACAAAAGCAAAACAGAGGAGATTTTTTTAAAGATCTTTTAGGGGCTGGCATTGCGGTGCAGTGGGCTAAGCCACCATCTGCAATGCTGGCACCCCACATGGGTACTTGTTAATGTCCTGAGAGCTCCACTTCTTACCCAGCTCCCTGCTAATGCACCTAGGAAAGCAGCAGAAGATGGCCCAAGTGCTTGGGCCTCTGCACACCCATGAAGAGCCAGATGGAGTTCCAGGCTCCTGTCTTCAACCTGGCCAAGCCCTGACTGTTTTGGCCTTTGGGGAGTGAACCAGCAGATGGAAGATCTCTCTTTCTTTCTTTCTGTCTCTCCCCCTTCTCTCTGTAACTCTTTCAAATAAATAAGAATCTTAAAAAAAAAAAAAAAAAAAAAAAAACCTTGTGTTAGAGATGGGGACACTTTTGGATGGGTGGTCAGGGGTATCTTATCTTGGAAGGGGACAATTGTCAAGCTAAGGTGTGCATTATGAGAAGAAATCAACAATACCAAGATCCCATGGGAACATGCTTCAAGCAGAAGAAACAATTGGTGCAAAAGCTGTGAGGTGGGGGCCAGGCCAGCTCAGGCCAAGGGACAGAACAAAGGCCAGCATGGCTGAAAATAATGAGGAGAGGGGCACGAGTATGGGCAAGTGAGATCAGGCAGGGGTCTTTAGGACACGGGGAGGATTTTAATTTTTTTAATACATGTGATGAATACAATGAAAGGCCACTAGAGAGTTTTAACCGAGAGGGTGACACAGTCTGCTTTGCACCTGAATGCTATTATCCCGGCTGTTGCAGAGCAAACAGAGGGACCCACGCCCCTAGCCCGTGGCCACAGCTGATCAAAATGAAAGTAGTCACTAGACCCAATGTAATTATTTCCACTAAGGGACTTGAATTTTGAAATAAAAGGTCCATGTTCAGTCAGTCTTTGTATGGGGTTTCAGGCAGCCATGTTACGCCAAGAGGATTGAGAATAAAATGACAGACTTCCAGTTCTTCTCTCTTGTGAGTCTAAGGTAGAGGCTTGTCTTAGAATTTCACCTGTTACTGTCTGAGTGGCGGTATCTCCCCAGACATCATGTGTTAGAATCGTAACCCTCGAGGTGATGGCATTAGGAGTTGGGGTTTTGGAAGGTGATCAAGTCAAGAGGGCTGAGTGTCCTGAAGAAGGAGCTGAGAGAGCTGCCTTGTCCCTTCTAGCATGTGAGGACACAGACAGGGCACCACCTCAAGGAACGGGTCCTGCCCAGGCACGGAATCTGCTGACATCTTCATCACGGATTTCCCAGCTTCCAGAACTGTGAGAAATGAACTTGCTTCTTTTTAAAAAAAACTGATTTATTTTTAAATGTATTTAAAAGGCAGAGTTACAGGGTTGGGTGGGGGAGGGAGAGAGAGATTGAGAGAGAGAATCTTCCATCCACTGGTTCATTCCCCAAATGGCTGTAACAGCCCGAGTTGGGCTGATCAGCAGCCAGGAGCCAGGAGCTTCTTCCAGGTCTCCATATGAGTATAGGGGCCCAAGCACTTGGCTCATCTTCTGCTGCTTTAACGGGTGCTTTAGCAGGGAGCTGGATTCTAAGTGGAGCAGCCAAGACTCAAACTGGTACTCATATGGGATGCTGGTGCTTCAGACAGTAGCTTAACCCAGTATGCCACAGTGCCAACCCCAACCTCCTGTTTCTAAATGAGCCAGTGTAAGGCATTTTTGTTAAGGCAGTCTGCGTGCAATGGGACACCACCAGAGTGTAAGCACTTTGCTGATCTTGAAAGAATTGAGCCACCTGGAATCAGAGCAGACAGTTAAGACACTAAGGAAGCCAACAGCCCAGCCTTTAATCATTTTCCACAGTGCTCCAAACAAGAGGCTAAACTACAGGAAGCGCTGAATCCTCCTGCTCCGTTTTCCCACAGGGACCAGCACCATCCGAGGCTCCAATGGATCAGGATAGATGTGAGGGGATCGTTTCACTTCTCAGGAGCCCTGAATCAAAGGCTGCCGCTTCATGGACCATGGGGCCAACGGGAGGGGAGGGGTGGAGGACTCTCAGTGGAAAGTACTGAATGCTGAGTCAGAGAGGAGAAAAATGTCTGCAAGGCTTCTCTTCTGCCACCTCAGCAAGGGGATCTCTGCAAATGTGCCCCAGGAAGGCCTCTGCCAAAGGTCCCTGATAAAGAGGTCTCCAAGTGCAGATGTTGAGGTCAGGATACAGATGTGTTAAAAGCATGGCCACCAGAGGGGCTGACCCCTCAGAGAGGACAATGCAGAGCTGGGCCCCACATCCTGCTGTGAGAAACCTGGTAGGCAATACCTTTGCAATGCTTGTGACTGGATGTGAAACAGTGCACGCAGATTTTTGGCCAGGGGCCAGACTCCAAACAGAGTCCCCAGTATCCTTATAAATCCACCTCTGTATACTAGCTTGAGTAATTTTGGCTGCTTGTAACTGGCATTTAATTAATAAAACCAAAAACAGACTGGAAAATGTGACAGGATCAAGTGATGAGCAGACATGAGGACGGTGACAAGACAGGCAGACAGTGAACAAGAATAATAATGGATGGGAAGGGAATATATATATAGCGAGAGCAAGTGAAAGTAAAAGTCCTTGATCTCTTGGCCGGCACCATGGCTCACTTGGCTAATCCTCCGCCTGCGGTGCCAGCACCCCAGGTTCTAGTCCTGGTTGGGGTGCTGGGTACTAGTCCCGGTTGCTCATCTTCCAGTCCAGCTCTCTGCTGTGGCCCAGGAGGGCAGCAGAGGATGGCCCAAGTGCTTAGGTCCCTGCACCCACATGGGAGACGGGGAGGAAGCACCTGCCTCCTGGCTTCGGATCGGCGCAGCACCAGCCGTAGCAGCCGTCAGGGGAGTGAACCAACGGAAGGAAGACCTTTCTGTCTCTCTCTCACTGTCTATAACTCTGTCAAATAAAATAAATAAATAAATAAAAGGTTTATTTATAAACAAAAAAAGAAAGCCCTTGATCTCTGTCTCCAAACTCACTTCCCAGCCTCCTCCTACCGCACAGTGCTCTCCCCAGGGTTCTGTCCCTGTGCTGGGGCAAGTCCACCCCTTGGGTCCCTTGTATGTGCAGGTCTCTGTGCCCGTACTGCTCCTCCCTGCAGTCTTGATGGCTTAACTTCTTCTATCCAAATCTCTGCTGAAATGGCACCTCCTGCAAGGGGCGACTGGACCATCTCATCTGTGATGGCAGCTCTATCACTGTCTAACCTTGACAGAGCTTTTAATTTTTGTTCCTGTAGCATTTCTCACAACCTGACAGGATGACATGACATGACTGGTTGATTGGTTGCTTTTACTGTCTTCCTGAGCTTGCATTAGAACATAAGCTCCATGAAGGTACGTTCTCTGCTCAGTTCATCAAACACTGTCTCCTTGGAGCGTGGAATAGGAGAGAGTAGGTTTCCTATCAATACTGACTACATGGATGAATGAATTAAAGAATAAGAGAGAAAGGAAAAGAGAGAAGGGGAATAAAATAGCCTATAGACTCCAGTTAAAGGAGCAAAAAGGGGATCATAAAAACCAAACAAGTGAGGCCAGCGCCACAGCTTACTAGGCTAATCCTCCACCTGTGGTGCCTGCATCCTGGGTTCTAGTCCTGGTTGGGGTGCCGGATTCTATCCCGGTTGCCCCTCTTGCAGGCCAGCTCTCTGCTGTGGCCCAGGAAGGCAGTGGAGGATGGCCCAAGTGCTTGGGCCCTGCACCCGCATGGGAGACCAGGAGGAAGCACCTGGCTCCTGGCTTCGGATCGGCATAGTAGCAGCCATTTGCGGGGTGAACCAAGAGAAGGAAGACCTTTCTCTCTGTCTCTCTCTCTGTCTAACTCTGCCTGTCAAAAACAAAACAAAACAAAACAAACAAACAAAAAACAGGTGAAATATAAAAATCTATTTCTTTCACATTTAAAGTTAATGTCCATGCTTCATTCACTCATTCCTCTAATAAATATTGTCTGAACAACAGATCACATTCCATTCTGGGAGTGAATACAGAAGGCCAGGTCTCTAAGGTCAAGACCCTCAAGGAAAACACAGCAAGACCAAAGAAAAAGACCCCAGTAACAACAGTAAAGAAACACACAACGTGTGCACATGTGGCTGGGCTGACTGCTTGGCTTGGTGTCTCAAACCCAACAGTGTGGCAAGGAGTTGTGAGAAATGGAGTAAGGGTAAACCACACTCCATGGCTCATGCACAGTGGTAATGCAGGCTAGTACTGTAGCTTAAGGAAGTCCCACTGAAACAGGCTTCTTTACTGTTCAGTGTTCTATTCCCAGTCCTTGTGTATAGCTAAAGACCTCACGGTCACAAGGTAACTACTGCCCTTCCAAGAGTGGTGACAAAATATTTACTGAATGGTACAGATCTGGAAGGTCCGGCTGTTGCCAGATTTTCCCCTTTAAAATCATAGTGGGGGGAGGTGTGCGGGGTGGGGGGGGAGTCCAGTGGGTTTGATCAAGACACTAAGGCAAAAGGGGGCACTTGGGGAGCTCAAGAAAGTGTGTATTTTCTAACCAACAGGGAAGTATTCCAGAGTTTCCACAACTACACAGGTAGCAGTTCAGTATCAGTCAAAGCAGGCAGGAGAAGCAGAGAGGAACAGGGGGGCGGGGGTGGAGGGGTCGTCCTCTTAGAACAGGATTTTATGTCTCCAGGTGGGAAGAACACTCTTCCTAGACTAATGCCCAAATCTCGCTGGGGAAAAGCAAGTCATGTGACCACCGCTGATTTGCAGAGGGGGAACCTCTGAGCTTTTGCAGCCTCTGTAATCCAGGGAAGTAAGAGACCAGGAAGATGTAAATGCCCTTCGGAAAGCCAGTTCCCAGTTCCTGCCCCAGCTTACCACTGCAGTTCGGGGAGGGCACCTTACACGGCCAACTCATCTGTCCTGGAGGTGGACAAATTGAGAACGAGGATCTCAGGAAGCAAAAAGCCCAACTTAAAGTAATGCATTATATTTTGAACACTGAATGTTTGACAATACATTTCATGGCTCATTTCCTGCTACTTGTGAATGCTAGTAAACACTCAGAGAGCGAATTCACATTTTTCATGTCAAATATCCTTACAGTTCTCCCTCCTCCAGCTTGTCAACGGTTAACAGACCCCTGTGAGGACAGCCAGTTCACACTATAATCTTCTGCGACACTAAACCTTAATCTGTCTTCAAATTTCTATTGTTTTTCACTAAAAGGTTCTTCCAGAAATATTTTATAGAGCACATTCATTTTCTTGGCTGAGAATAAATTGCATATTCAAAGACGCTCTGGCCAATGCCAAACGGCTCTTCTCAGCCCAAATTTAAGAATTTCATGCGGATTACTCATTGCCATCTATCTAACTAATTCAACGTCATTATTTTTCTCTGGTCTAGGCAGAATTTACCCTTCCCTGAAATGAGCTTATCTCATAATAAGAAATTAGAGGAGGAAGGACAATGTTGGTGAAGCTAGAGTCTTTGAAATCCACACTTCCACTCTCAGGGTTGGAATTAAAGGATTGTCAAAGTCTTCCATTAGAAGGGAAATCCTTTTTTTTTTTTTTTTTTTAAGGATTACAACTCACTATTTAATAAAAATGAAAATCATGAAAGACTCTGATATTGCAAATGGCAATCTTCTCTAAATATTTGGCTTTGCCTTTGACCCTATTCCCCACCCTCACCACCACTCTTTTCTTGACCTAAATATCACTTCCTCTCCAGGTCACAGTTTACATGGCACTGCCTTCCCTGGATTTCCGCTGCCCCCAGACTGAGTAAGGAGCTTCCCGCCTGAGTCTCCTACCTGGCATGTGCACTCTAGCATCCCACATCCCTGGGAGAAGGTATCCTTGTGCACACACGGCATGCTGTATGTATACTTGAAATTTTCTAGTGGCCATGTTTTTGAAAAGTAAAAAAAAAAAAAAAAAAAAAAAAAGCAAGTGGAAGTCATTACAATTACACATTTCATTTAACTGAGTACAGTCAGCCCTCCATACCCGTAAGTTCTACATTCCTGGTTTCAATAACTACTGATTGGAAATACTTCAAAACAATAAAATTGTGTCTGTATTGGACATGTACAGACTTTTTCTCTCCTCATCATTCCCCCAGGCAATACAATGTAACAACAATTTACAGAGCATTTATATTGTGTTAGAAGTCATCTAGAGATGATTTAAAGGATATGGGAGGGTGTGGGCAGGTTCTATGCAAATAGTACATCATGTTATAGAAGAGACTTAAGCATTCACAGAGTTTGGGATCTACAGGGGGGTCCTGGAACCAATCCCCTGTGGACACTGAGGAATGACCCTGTATCCAAAATAGTATCATTTTGGCACATAATCAATATGAAAAACATGAACATAAAGGAAGTTTTACATCCTTTATGTAATTCCAGTGAACATTTTATCCTTGGCACATTTCTCAGCTCAAAACAGCCACATTTCTAGTGCTGGAGGGTCACACATGGCCAACAGCTTCTGTACTGGATGCCACATCGCTATAGCATTTGGATGTGGTGCACTTGTGTTTCTTGCCTATTGCACTCAAGGGCTGGATTATATTTATATTTCACTGTTCTACCCTTAGTATCCAGCATATAGTGGAAGCTGAATAAATGTTTGATGAAAAAATAATTGAACAATCCCATCTCTGCCACTCTTTAACCATGTGACTTCGGATTAGTTGATTTCTCTGGAGCACCATCTTATTAAAGAAGAGGGTGTCTCATCTTCTATGATTGCCAAGGTCCCCATAAATGTAAACATTCTAGGTCATTTAATCAGCTGCCTCTCTCTCTCAAGGCATCTAAACAGCTGCCCCTGATTTTCATTAACACTGTTTCCAGGCCAGGCCACACCCAGACTTGCCATGTTCCACTTTGCCATATTTTCCCAACTGGTCTTTGAATTCTGAAATACTTAAGATCACCATACTGTTCTGTTTATAATGAGGTTCATGCCTTTCCTTGATTATAAAAATAAGATGGCTTCATAATGGAAAATTTAGGCAATATAGTAAGGTATTCAGAAAATGAGTTGCTTGTATAGCTACTCTACAGAGATATAGCACAGCTAACATTTGTGTGTCTACCCTCCTGGGAATGTTTTCTCTATTAATAGTAAGCAATATATTTTCAAAGACACATTGGGTGCTCCTGTTAGCAAAGTGGGGAATGTATGACATATATTTTTTCAAATAATCCTTTATTATCTAACAGTATGTGGGAACATACACCCAGATAGCCAAATGTCATCTTAAACAACGATTTTGCTGCATGTAATGTACAGCTTCCTATGAATACACAGAGGCTCTACCTTAAGGAGATGGAAGAATAAACCAAGTGGTTACACGAGGGAAGAGTTTTCCCAGCGGAGGAAACAGCAGGTGCACAGGCTCGGCGGCAGGAGCTCACCCAATTGGTAGCACCGCTAAAGCGGATTCAGCAAAGCAGAAAGAGGCAGAAAGTGGAACCAGAACACTAATGGGAGGCCAGGCAGCGTAACCACCATGGCCACTAAGATGACTACAGATTTCGCTGAGGGATAAGGCAAGGTGCTCTAGGGTTTCAGCACTCTCACTGCTGGTGGGGGGTGGTTGGTGGCACTGACATCAGGTGGGCAGGAGCCAGGGACACTGCTAAACATCTGACATGGCCACAGGGTCCCATGACAAAGCATTACAGGCACTCACATGTCAGTAACACCAAGGTTAAGAGCCCTGCTCTATAGGAAAATGGGCAGTAATTACGAGACAAGTTAAGAAGTTGCTGGAAAAACAACAAAGACTCCAGGCCAGAGAAGATGGTGCTTCTGCTTAGGTGGGAGTGCAGGAGGTGAGGGTCGGTTATCGGATTCTGCAAAGGCTTTAAAGAAGAGGGTTTCAGGATTTGCTGATGGACTGAACATGGACTGTGGGCTAAGAAAAGGTTCAGGGTTGACTCTGCGGTTTGAGGCCTGAGCAGCTTCAAGGATGGAATTACAATTAATTAAGGGAGAAAGTTCAGGGGAAAAGAGGTAGGAGTCTGGATGGCAAGGATTTTAGAGCTGGACTCCAAAGAGCTTGAAGGCTGGCTGGAAGTGAGACAAAAGAAAGAGCAGGGGAAGGTGGCCCTGGGCATGTGGCCAGGCGGCTGGTGAATGGCAGAGTCCAGCTCTGACAGGAAAGGTGCCTTCTGCCACGGGGAGAAGGCAGGCTTGGCTGGGACATGCCGAGCCACAGCCCCGCCCAAGGCCGTGATGGCAGCTCTTCCATCTCCTTACCTGGCTCTTTGAACGTCAACTCTCACCGCGGAGGAAACCCACACAGCCGAGTTAGTCTCATATGCAAACATTATTTCCGAAGTCCCATCACTTAACAGGGCTTTGGGCTCCCTCTGTGCAATTTCCTGGGAAAACATGACGCAAGGCCTCTCCTTCGGCCCTGTGAGAGTCTGCGGAGAGCCGACTCTGCCCTCGGGGAAAAACGTGTATTTATTTAGGGTGTTTAAAAATTAAGTGTATAGCAATTGGCCTTCCTTTTATTTGACCTTGGGACACATTAACATTCTTTGAACTATACTCTTAAGAACATTTTAAGGATTATTTTTTAAATCAGTAAAAGGCTTTCAGAGCCGGAGAGCACACAGGATGTACCATTTTCAAGGAAGGCCAACCCTAGGTAATTCTGGAATCACTTCCTTACATGCAGTAGGTGGGGCTTCTTCCTGGCTTCATGAAGGGAGGTGCTGAGGATGCACCGAGGACCCTGTGCCAAGTCTTCATAGTCCTTGCTCTTGATCCACTCCTCACAGAATCCTACAAGGCACGTTCTTCTCCCCCCCTCCCCCCCCCATTTTGCAGCCAAAAAAACCTGAGGCCTAGAGGGAGGCAATAAGCACTCAAAGACAACTGAGAAAAACAAATCACAAGTTGGGCGAAAGACGGAGCTTAAAGACCACTTGTGTGTGAACCTCTCCACTTCGCAAATGAGCCAAGACCTACAGGAGGCAAAGGACTTTGGCCAAGGCTCTATGGCTGAAAGGCAGAAGAGCGCCACGAGCAGACGCGAGACAGAAATTTGTGCACCTGGAGTGCACGTGCACCTCAACTCCAAAGGGCAGAGACGGAGGAGAGGGCAAGCCAGTGAAGGGGTGAGAATTTTTAAGAGCCTGAGAGAGCCTGGATGAGTCACAGACTTTAATCCTTCAGTTCAGTATTTCCCAGAACATGCTCTGCAAACACTAGCTCCCTGAGAATTTGCTAACTATTCCAGAGAAGTGTTCAGTGGAAGCTTGGAAAATGCAGGAAACCCCAGGGTCGGGAATGTGCTATGGACATTACAAAGCAGTTCCTCAGACTTGGCTGACCAGTGAGTCCACGTCCTCACGGAGCTGATGTGGAGCTAGCATTCAAGAGAACACCAGCTTAAGAGACCCTGCCGTGTGGGGCGATTTTAAGTGGAGACCTAAAATGGGCAGGGAGAAGTGATAGGATTCACTTTAAAAAATAGAATTTGGAATGAAAATCTGATTGTGTTAGCATTTCCCCCTCTTTTTCTAGGTTGCTGTGTTGTTTCACACCTACGATTTGCAGTAGGTGCCTGACAAGAGATGGTGTGAAGTGATGGGGGAAAAGGAAAAGCGGCTACAATTTCCGAAATTCCTGGGAGGCTCCTATGGAGCCTGAAATCCATGTATTTGTTTGCTCACTCTCCCCATACAGAGATGCCAGAAATAGACTCTCACTGGATTCTCCAAAACACACACCTAGGCCGACATGCAGGGATGCCAAGTCTGATGGCCTTGTTTGCCAGGACCACGGTGCTTGGGACAGGGTAAGTTGTATACCTAAAATGGCAGGGAATATGAAGGTTTTTATAGTGCTTGTGATATCATATTGTAATCTGTCGATTTGCTTATCTTTTTCCTCTGTGTCCTTGCCATATAACTTTGGCCACACCATTTGACCTAGTGGTTAGATCATAGTGAAAAACGTGGGGGCTTCAGTGGAAAATTGCAACTTCTCATCTCTGTATTCCTGGTATCTAGCACAGAGCTGCCCATAACTTTACTTAACTAATGGATGCTTTTGATCACTTCTTTTTTAAAATATTTTATTTACTTGAAAGTCAGAGTTACACAGAGAGAGAGAGAGAGAGAGAGAGAGAGAGAGAGAGAGAGAGAAAGGTCTTCCATCCGCCAGTTTATTTCTCAGTTGACCACAATGGCTGGAGCTGAGCTGATCCCAAGCCAGGAACCAGGAGCTTCTTCCAGGTCTCCCACATGGGTGCAGGGGCCCAAGGGCTTGGGCCATCTTCTGCTGCTTTCCCAGACCATAGCAGAGAGCTTGTTTGGAAGTGCAGCAGCCAGGACTCGAATAGGTGCCCATATGGAATGCCGGCACTGCAGGCAGCAGCTTTACCTGCTATGCCACCATGCTGGCCCCATTGATCACTCTCTGTGCCAGGTGTCTTGATCAGTTTTAGATGTTTACAAGTAAATAAGCCTGCTAAAGCAATGGTCCCAGGGAGTGCACAGCTAGGGGAGGTGGTTACAACAAGCAAGGAAACCATTGTCTTTAAAAACACATCCTGACCAGTGCTACAAATGAAGGAAGCAGGATGTGGACAGGTCTGTGTTAAGTGCCCTCTCCATTTTTGGCATTAGACTGCTGACAGATATCAAGCCTATCATTTCCCGAGATTTCTCTTTTACCCGACGTCTATGCAAACTCATAAGAAGGCTCCAATGCTCCTTCATTTTGTGTTGATGGGAAGTTCGAACCATGTAAGTCCCAAGCCATGGGAGGGAACCCTCACCCCAGCCCTATCCAACAACCATGTAAATCCCAAGCCAGTGGCTTCTCCCTGTTCTCTCCAGCCACTGAAGATCTGTTGGGAAGTGGCCTTGTTCTCCGGCAGACGACCTCCAAATGCGAGCAATAAACCTTTTGCTGCCCTCTTGGTGTTTGTGTGGCATCATCAGTGCCAGGCATTATCATTTTTATTCAAACCAAATTTTGGATGTAGATTCATCTTATTCTATGCACAGTTCTCATTTACATAATATGTCTACTTTGTACCACTGATAATTAGATGGTTTGAATTTGCCTACCCCACTAAGTGTCATGGCATATTTTTTTTAGGGTTCCCCCAAGAAAATTTTAGACAGAACAGGTGATATACTATAGTGAGATATAATTTTATATAGAATCAATACATAAAATATTTCTAGATATATATTTTGGTAATAGTCAGACAAGGCATTAATTTTGGTTGAAACTAGGATCAGCGGTTCCTAAAGATAGATCCTGTGGGCTGGGGTATGGGAGCTACCTAGACCCAAAATACCTCCTCCAGGGCTGCATCACAGGGCCCAGCAGAGGGCTCACCCTTAAGGGCTTCTCAAATCATGAATTTTCTAACCAAGAGAAGGCATCCTTTTACCCAGGGAAGGAGAATTCCCAAGAGGGACTATGTGAGCCACAATACTGTCTTGAAAGAGCATTTCACGTGCCACTACAGGGCCTGGATTGAGGTCCCAGCTCTACTGGTTTCTGTCTCTGAGGCTTTGAATATGATTATATTTTTGGTTTCTCTTTAGTTCTATTTTGACCTGTTTTATCTGTTTGAGATAACAGAATGTGACAATGCATATGAACCTGAAAGGCCTGATATAGAAACACAGTATCACTTTGGAAACTGTTATCTAATTATTCTATCAACAACAAGGCTACCTGGTGAGTCAGGCAGGCAGGTTAGGAGAGTATGAGGTGTTGGAGGGTGAGGGGTCTGCAGGCGGATTCCTAGGGAGGAAGGCTTGGCTCTGCCAAACCCTCATTATCCTCAGGGTATAAAACAGAGATTTTAATAGCATCTCCCCCGATCGGCTTGTTGTGGGAATTAAATGAGATATTTCAAGAATAATGCTGATTGGGCATTCAATAAATGTTAACTACCATCATTCTTCGTATTTCCATCATCATTTTGATACGTATGAAAAGAATTGGGAGAGACCAGGGAAGTTTTAAGAGGCAGTTATCTTAGTTATCTAAGGCTTACTGTGCTAGCTTGGCCGAGATCTGACTGTCATCCTGGCATTCAAAGGTCTCCATGGTAATTTAAAAATGAAATTGGAAAAAGAAAGAGAGGGGGGAAAGAATCCCAAAATATTTTCTGCAATGTGAGTATGCATAGGAAGATTTACTTAAGGAATATTGTTGATGCTTTTACACTATATTTTTTAACGAGGAAAAAGAACCTAGCTAGGCAGACAAGGACTCTCAAAGTCAGATATCTGAATAGTGTCTGTGGCAGAGGGGTAATGTACATGATACACACTTGCTTTGCAGTCACGCGCTCTTTAATTGCGCAGAGTGAGGTGTTGTTCGTATAATGGATGTGAGGAGTAGAACGAATGCCAAGCACTATTATTTCCCCCCTCCCTCAAAGCCATGCACTCTAAGTGTAGGTGAATGCAAACCATTTAGGAAATAATTGGTCTGATCCAGCAGCAGAAGTAGCCATTCTGGCGGCAGTGAGAGAAGTGCTACTCAGGTGACAGGGGACAATGAGGCCAAGATGAAGGAGGCAAGATTTTTCCAGTTTTAAACCTCTCAGCATAAGAAATCAACAAAAGTCCCAAACTTTTCTTTTTACACTCAGAAAAAGAAAAAAAAGAAAAGGAAAAAAGAAAAAAGACAAAAAAAAAAAAAAAACCTTCTGTCTCAACAGCTAAGTAAGTTAAAGACACTGAGTGAGGGTTTCTCTAAGGTTTTTCTAAGGTTTTATTGCTTCTGTATCATGCATTAGCAAACTATGGCCCATGATCCAGGCCACTCTGTGTTTACAGATAAGGGTTTCTTGGGGATGGATCCATGCTCACTCATTTATGTGTTGTTCAAAGCTGCTTTCACGCTACAACCACAGAGCTGAGTATTATGTAAGACCTTATGACCCACAGAGCCTAAAATATTTTCTATCTAGTCCTTCACAGGGAATTTGCTGACCCCTGAGCTATAGTTCCAGGTCAATCAAAAAAACCATTCCTCTTCCCATGCCTTGCTTAAAATCCTTAAATGACAGTGTTGCCCCATGACAAGTTCAGATTTCAAACATGACTTAGAAGACCTGCCAGCTGGCCTCTCCCCACCATGCTGACTTCACTATCTTAACCCAGACACACAAGAGGGCTTAGTTTAGTTTTCCCAAGGACTCCCATGCACTTTCTTCTCTGAGCTTTTGCATGTGCTGTACTTGCTACCTAGAACATTCCCTGCCTGTCCTTACTCTCCTTGCCAAAGTTGTTTTAGATTTTTCTCATAGCTGGAAGGCTCTGAAGTCGCTCTACTCATTCTGTTTCTTCCATTGTAAATTCTGCCTTTCTTTTTATGGTTTCTGCTTCCCTCGGATGGTGATGACTGAATGTCCAGCTCCATTTTTCTACCTGAGGTTATTCATTTGCTTGTGTCACCCACTGAGGAAGTACCTGAAATTGTGACTTTAATTTTAATGAGAGTTGAGGACTAGAGTCATTTATGCAGCTGTTCTTCTGAGTGTTTCACCCCTTCTAACCACTCTGAGCCAAGTTCCCACATTCTCTGCATTAGCCTACAAGCATATTCCTCCCTAGCTATTTCCTGGTTTAAGAGGGAGCATTGCAGGGTCCTTCATCCTGACCTGGTACTTCGGTGAATTACCACTGAGTCATTTGACCGTGGATTCTCTTATTTCTGCCTTCCCACCTCTGGACATGGATCATTTTCAGTGGAAATCTACTTCATATCTTCATGTGTGATTACGGATTTCTTTGAAAATTATATTTTCCTTCCATTTCTAGGGACTAAATGCAGAGGGATTGAGCCTGAAGCATGCACTTAGACTGTCAACTTAGAAGAGAAGATACTGTTTATTATGTTTTTTCTGTTGGACTATCATCTCCATGATGGCTTGGACTATCACGTGTATCTTTTTTAGCATTGTAAAATTGGCACCTATCACACAGTCTCAAAGATGACAGGTGCTGAATAAATATTTACTGAGTGAAACAAAAAATGGAGAATGGCAGATTATCAGTAACTCATATTTCTCACCAGGAGAACTAACAGACCACAAAATAATGTAGCCTGAACCCAGATTTAAAAAGACGTAGGAATATTAACCAAAGTGTCTACATTTTTTATTCCCATTCTTTCCTACCACTGTTTTAAAAGAAGGAAGCTCTCTCATTTTTAGCAGATATTATAGTCCCAGTAAGCAATCAAGTGAGGAACATCAGGCAAAATCATAGGAAGGCAAGGAACATGTTTTCCTTTTGCGTTTGCCCCAAAAATATGTGGTGGCATGGAAATCCTCATGTTGACTCCATTTCAATCAAGGAATCACAACTCAGTTCTAAGACACATAAGGAAGCCTCAAGCTGGCGTGTTCATATGGACCATACCATCCTTTCCCCTGATAATCTATACCCTCGTAGGAAAGCCTGCCTGACTTGGAGAGTGCATGAGGAAGAATGGTCAAGATACCATTTGAGACAACTCCACCCCATTTTGGAGAGCCTGGGTTTCAGTCCCTACTCTGTAGACCCAGCTGCCTGATAACATGCACCTGGGAGGCAGCAGGTAGTGTCTAAGGTACGTGGGTCTCTGCCACCCAAGAGGGAGATCTGGATGGCATTACAGACTCCTGGCTTCGGCTTGATCCAGCACTGGCTATTGCAGGCATTTGGGGAGTGAACCAGCAGATGGAAGTGTTATCTTTTACTCCTGTTCAAATAAAATAAAATAAAGTTTTAGAAGCTTCTTGTCTTATATTTCATTCTCATAGGTGTCTGTTCTCAGCTGAATCATCTTCCAAATCAATCTTGTATTTTCCTAAATTTTGAATCTTTGTTGTGACACTAGATGAGACTGAGGTATAAATCTCCCATCCAAGTACTAATCAGGCCTGAGCTTGCTCAACTTCCAAGATCAGACAAGATCAGGCACTTTCAGGGAGGTGTGGTCATATATGTGACTGAGGTATAAATCTGTGGAGTGATTCACCTTAAAAATTTTTTATTTATTTACTTGAGAGGTAGAGTTACAGACAATGAGAGGTAGAGACGAGATAAAGGTCTTCCATCTGCTGGTTCACTCCCCAAACGGCCGCAACGGCCAGAGCTGTGCCAATCCAAAGCCAGGAGCCAGGAGCTTCTTCCAGGTCTCCCACATGGGTGCTGGGGCCCAAGGACTTAGCCACCTTCCACTGCTTTCCAAGGCCATAGCAGAGCGCTGGATCAGAAGAGGAACATCTGGGACTAGAACCAGCGCCCATATGGGATGCCAGTGCCACAGCTGTAGGATTAACCTACTGTACCACAGCACTGGCCCCCAAAGTTATACTTCTGAATAGATAGAAAATGTAAAACCAGCCACATGACTAGAGCATGAAACTATTCTTGTATGGATTCACATTTAAGTAGCATCTCTGAGTTTAAGCAGCCTTAGAAGAGCCTTAGAAAAAAACTGCTTAAGGGCTATTAGCATAAGTGACATGTGGATACTGATTGAAAAACAGGGTTCCAAGGGTTAGAGCCTGGGGAATTCCTCACATTCTCACATTAAAAGAAGCTCACTGCTTAATGCCACACATTCTTCAACTACAGTCTTTTTTTAAAAAAAATTATTTATTTATTTGAAAGTCAGAGTTACACACACAGATATACAGATATATCTGTATATCTGTGTGTGTAACTCTGACTTTCAAATATATATATATATATATATATATACATATATATATATATATATAGAGAGAGAGAGAGAGAGAGTCTTCCATCTGCTGGTTCACTCCCCAATTGGCCGCAATAGCTGGAGCTGTGCTGATCTGAAGCCAGGAGCCAGGAGCTTCTTCCAGGTCTCCCACATGGGTGCAGGGGCCCAAGGGCTTGGGCCATCTTCCACTGTTTTCCCAGGCCATAGCAGAGAGCTGGATCGGAAGAGGAGCAGCCAGGACTAGAACTGATGCCCATATGGGATGCTGGCACTGCTTTACCCGCTACACCACAGCACCAGCCCCTCAACTACAGTCTTTGGGAAAATTTCTAGAATCCACACTTTATCCCAAATAGATGGCTCGTCTTGCTCGACAGGCAGAGCGCTTCAGAGCAGCAGCGTCTGTCTCTCTGAGGACACCATCTTTATCACATATTCTCTTAACTGGCCCAAGGTCCCTGTCTTTTTCCAGAAGGACAGGCGTGGAGAGAGATCCCTGGAGCTGCAGAAATCATGAATTCCCTTCCACCAAACCAGAGTGAAGACGGAAGCTCAACAGTGCCATCTCACACTGGAGAACCACAGACAAGTCATGGACAGTCTATGCCCACAGCTCTTTCAGAAGGAAGTGGGTATCATGTGTCCTGGCTGGGCATGAGATACACTGAAGGCAGGTGAGGAACCCACACACCCTGACATAAACATCTCCATACCTAGCAAAGCCAAATACCTCTTTATAAAACACACAGCCTGACTTCTAGCTTTTTCTCTTATATGTAAGGAGTACATCTATCCTGGAAGCCAGAAAAACCTGGAGGAATTGAAAATCAACACATTCTTGGACCCATCGGAGAAGGATGTCTCAAGGTAAACCATGGCCAGGAAATGGGGAAGAGGCAAAGGCAGAGTCAGAGGGGGAGATCTTCTTCCCTGAAGCAAAAGCTGCAGGAGCCCCACATTGGCAGGAACTTTACATGGTTATTTTTGATGATTTGCTGGGGCTGGGTGTGGACCAGCATGAGGGCCAGAACTCCTGGGGCTCAGGGGTCACAGGCAGCCCTTACAGTCATGGGCTTTACCGCCAGGTTCTCTTGGTGAAGATCCCGCAAGGACTCACTCCTGCTCTGGGAAAGAGGAATCCCTGTAAAATAAACCCAGCTCGTTCTCCTTACAAAGACTTCTGGAGAAAGACCATCACACACCTCGTGCAGCGAGGCCAACAGAACTCCTTTCACACCAGATTTTGCAGCCCAGTGGCCAAAGTTGGAAAGATGTGGGCACAAAATACATAAAGTAGTATTGGATTATAATACAAAGGATAAACAAATACCCCTAACTTGACACTGATATGACAAATAATTATATGGATAAAAGCACACACAGAGATACACAGATGTGGAATAACGGACCAAACCCCAACATGGCATTCCAACTATTCCAAAATTTATGCAGTACTTAACCTTCTTGAAGGTAGAACACAGTTTCCCACGCATTGGGCATCAATACACAGCCTGATGTTTTTGCAGAGAATACAGTATGGATAGCGGGTGGGAGAGAACGTAATCTTACAGTTGAGAAACTCGATGAGTACTACCTTGGCCAAGTGCTCAAGAGTAATATCAAAAATGATGAGTGAGGTTAAGAGCATTTACCACTGACATGGTGTGATGAAAGTGGTTTTTCCCTGTGTATAGTCTTCTGCAACACATGAAGCTAGTGTATTAGGAGCCAAACAGTAAACAAATCCCAATAAGGGAACAATCTGAAAAATATGACTTGTATTTCACAAAACCGTCAAGGTCATCAAGAACAAGTGAAGTCTGAGGAAATGCCTCCTATTGTTTACAAGTATATACCCACCCCAAATTCATGCTGAAACCTAATCACCAAGGTGGTGGTAGTAAGAGGTGGGGCATTTGGCTCTGCCCCATGGGATGGCATCAATGCGCTAACAGAACACAATGTCTTTTCCTTCTGGAGGACACAGGAATGAGCTGCCTCCATGGAAGCAGAGACCACTCACTGGGCACCTGACCCGCCAATGCGTTGGACTTTCCAGTCTCTAGAATTGTAAGAAATACGTTTCTAGTAGTTTCAAATGACCTAGTCTGAGGTATTCTGTTACACAGCATAGACAGACACTGCCACAGCAGTGTCTATGTGTAGTGTGGAGTCCTGGATGGGGTCCTGGCACAGAATAAGAACATTAAGGGAAAAACCAAGGGTGTCCAAATGAACTACTGACTTTCATTAACAACGTGTCAGTACTGGTTCATTGATTATTGATAAACAAAGCAGGTACAAAAGGGAAAACTGAGTGTGGGATAAAAGGAACACACTACATACCTTCACTGTTTTTTTTTTTATATAAATCTAAAAATTTCTCTAAAATAAAAAGCTTATGTAAAAGTTGGAGGGGGAGGGGAAGTAACCAAACTCAAATCCAAACTCAGCTCACCTTAAACCCGCAGCAAATATCGAATGAGAGCATGCATCTGAAATCCCAGCCCAGCGGGGCCTTTGATCATGTCCAACCTCATGTCCTAATTCTTTCTGAGGAACCCCAACTCCTGTCCCTGAGAGTCAGTACAGACACCATAACCTGAGATTGCACTTGGTGTATACTTTTAACATATAGTTGGATGTTTCATTGCACTTCTCTATCAGAATTTGGTGCGAAAAAAGATACTTAAAAATGGTTAGTAGCATAATGATATCCAGAATACCAGATTTATTAAGGCTCCAAGTTCAGAGACTCTTTTCTAATGCAAGAATTGGAACAATAGAAACTGTCTTGATGAGCATGGCCAGTGCACTGCTGCTCCAACAACCCTCCTAGGCAGAGGAGAGAAACTATTATGTGTGTGTGTGTGTGTGTTAGGGGCAGGGGCCATGCACTAGGGAGCAGCAGAGACCCTAGTTTCCCATGATGCAAAGCTAGTAATTTGCTATGATAGCATTCTGTGGTCACTGATATTTGGAAAATTCTAGAATAACTAAAAAATAAAAACCTAAACATGATTCTTTAGAGAAACATCTTCTCAGATATTTTGATATGTTAATCTAAAGGAATAACCTATAAAGAAATATGGAAACCAGTAGCTCTTGTGTGTATGTAATTATGTATTTTTATTGTTGTTGGTGATGGTGGTGGCAGCATGCTTAATAACCTAATGAGTTTTAATGAAAGAGAACTTCAAAAAAGTGTCGTAGAGGCATAAATGGCTGTGTGCTGATTACCAAACATTCGAACATAAGTTGCATGTAAGACGAGGGCACTGCGGTTAATCTGCCTCTTGAAAGTTGACTCAGGTGGACTCTCCCACTCGGCTTCAGTTCTCTGTGAGGGAACGATTCTAAGGGCCAGGTCAGACAGAGAGATGTGATTACTTAGTTTATTTTCTTCATCTCTGAAGTCAGCAACAGATACAAGAAGTGCTAGCAAGTACTCAATAGTACAATCTTCCCATTGCTGGGTGCATTTTTTTCTTAGCACTTTCTTGGATCTTGTTTGCCTGACATGGATCTAGCCTCCTTCCATGTGTTGTGGCTCCTCTGCTTATCATTTACCTCACTTGCAAGTGGATAACTCAGAGAAGGGTGCAGTGCCAGTGGAGCCAGGCATGCTCAGTGCCGCACACTTTTACCTCATCTTTCTGATGGGAACAATATGGCAAACTTTCTGTGCTAGCACCATCTATTTGGTTGTTGTTTTTTTTTTTTAATCATTACTGCATTCTCAACACAACCTAGTTGGAAAGAGAATATAGAAATACTTCTTTATATCAATAACAGGGAAAGCTAAGAAGTAGAATCTAGAAGTAAACAAACATAGTATTATTTAATTTGACCTTGGGCTACACTCTTTAAAATCAATTGTATTTGGATCTCATCCTTCTAGATAGTAATTATTATTTTCTCCATCATTTGTGAGGGAAATTTGTCTACACGACTTGCCTGTGTCACGGACTTGTTTCAGACTTAGGTCATCTATAAAAAAACAACTATCTCCAAATAAATGTTCTTGATTGTTTCTCTGGGGGTTCCAGGGAACAGCATGCTTGGCAAAATAGAGCCTTTCAAATAGGGTCAATTAATACATATCACAAATGGTAAAATATACACATACATATCTAAGCATTAACAATGTCACCTCTATATATTACTGCATGATTTCTAATATTCTTAAAGTGAGTGGCTGCATCTTAAGATTGATTTACAAGTGACATGTAGGTGACTGATGTGAACTGATACAGAGTCCATGTTTTACTAAAACACATAAAGAGGGCTTCTGATGTTGATTGTGGATGAACATCAGGCCTCTGGCACCTCTACCTGAGGATTCAGTCCATGGCATGCTGTGGAATTACGCAGAAGGCAGCATATTCTGGAGTTCTGGCTTCATTCAGATCGGAAGGATATGGTAATGAAATCATTCCTTATAACACATTTCAGCTCTATTAAATAAGCGCACTGAAGAATTCCCATCTCAGCTGAAACGGGCTTGTCACAGTAACCTAATCACAGTGCCTGTGCGTCATGAAGAACCTAGCCTTCTTGGTATGATTTTAAGAATTAATTATTTAAGTTTCCTATTTCCACTTAATAATCTCCATAGATGAGTGTGTTACACTTATCTCTTTATGATTTGGAAATTTGTCTAATTATCACTCTTGATACCTCTAAGCATGGCATTCTTAAACGTGTTCATTCCAATCTGTGGGAAGGAATGCTGAGCCAGGGCATCTGTAGGTAAGAAAACTTTGTAGGGCCAATCTACTAATAAAACCTGGCATGATGCTCCTTGCAAAGATGCTGCCTGTCAAAGGCTTAATCAGGGAGAATAATCTTGCCCACTGTTGCATCCAGGAAAGTCATTGTTTATGACTTCAGGGAGTGCTGTCTTGTTAATTTAAGAGATAGGCTGAAAGAGAACCCTTCTAGAAAAGTGCAAAAAGGGCCAGGGGTGGTGGAAGCTTATTTAGGGTATTTTTTACTTATTTCACATGACTGAAATCTAAAAGAAGAATTACGCCAAGTTGTCTAGAATGAAATCTGGAGGAGGGATGTGGGGGTCGATGATCTTTAGCTTTTATGCACCACCTACACACTGCCCAGATCAGTAAAAGCTGCCATTGTGTTGGGATTTAGGTCAGTAATAGAGAAGCTACCGCATTGATCCTGACCACATAAAGTGTGGCTCCCAGACTGGCAGTATCAGCATCACCTGGGAGCTTGTTAGAGATCAGAATCTCAAATCTCACCCCAGACCTACTGCATCCAGATCTACATTTTAACAAGATCTCCAGGATATTCATATGCACATTTAAATTTGAGAAGCACTACTTTAGCGCACCTTTTCCCAAAGTGGGATGCATTTACCCCAAGAGGTACACAAGGCTATCCACTGAGAATGTAAATAATAACAGGAACTTATTTATCTTCACATCTGTCACATCCTTGCATAGTTTGTGTCTTGTGATTCTTAATAATGCGTGCAATATCATACAACAACAAATGAATAAAGCTTACAAACACATTGGGTGTGCATGCTTAGAATTTTCTAGAGATGGGCTCCATTGTCAAAATGTTGGCCTTGCACTAATCATCATTAGCGTGTTGTCTGCAGGCCACCTTCAACACGATCATCTAGTGCAACTAATTAACCATCCAGATCTCCTGGCCCCACCTTGATGTATGGAAACAACCCCAGAAATCTACAGTCCTGACAAGCTTCATGGACAATTCTGCATGCTAAAAGTTCAGAATGACTGCGTTAAGCCATTCTCTGCTTACTTTGTTTGGAGTGTGATATCCAATGATGTTTATTTACTCCCCAGAACATGAGTACTATAACCGTTGTTTTTCACCCACACCCAACTATCAAGATTTTTGTTGTGTCATTTTATAACATTTATATCATTTGTATACCATTGTATCATTCCATTTTAGCACCTAATTGAAATAGACACTATAAGTTTAGAAAAGCTTTTTCCAATTTTTTAGCTGTGAGTCATGAACAAGGAAAATGGGAATGTTTCTACAGACCTTCCCTCCCAAGAAGGTCTGCTCTTGTAAACTTTGCTGTCGGCCTCCATGCCCAGCAAGTAACAGCTAAAACCAAATGCAGATCTCTCAGAAAACAACAGTGGTTGCAAGACTGTTCATATAGGTGTTATTTCTTAATATTTTGTGCCAATGTGGGGAGGAACCAGGTACAGATTTGATATTTGTCTTAAGTTTTGTTTTGCTTTAAGATTTATTAATTTACTTGAAAGTCAGAGTTACACTGAGAGAGGGGGAGAGGCAGAGAGAGAGAGAGAGAGAGAGAGAGAGAGAGAGAGAGAGGTCTTCCATCCACTGGTTTACTCCCCAATTGGCCACAACAGCCAGAACTGCACCAATCTGAAGCCAGGAGCCAGGAGCTTCCTCCCGGTCTCCCATGCAGGTACAGGAGCCCAAGGACTTGAGCTGGATCAGAAGTAAAGCAGCTGAGACTCGAACCAGCATCCATATGAGATGCCAGCACTGCAGACAGTGGCCTTACCTGCTACATCACAGCGTTGGCCCCTGTCTTAAGTTTGACGGACATTCAACCCCTATCCTGATTTTCAGGAAGGCTCAAGAAAGAGTTTTGGCCAAGGTCAGACAGCCCTGTGCATGTGTCCTGAATTTTCTTATTTGCTTAACACCTGGTTTAATGAGTTCTATTGTGAGCAGTCTTTATGCAGTCCCACTGTGCACGGTGGGACACATAGATAAATAAGATATATTGCTTGCATAAAGAAGCTTGAAGTGTTATGTGACAGAGTTGCAAAAACAATTAAATATAGCATAATGTGTAAAATGGAAAAAAAATTGAATTCTGGGGAAAATCTATGGGAGTACCCAAGAAGAGAGCCATTCCTTCGCTGGGGTAAAGTAGTGAGTGATGGAAAGGAGGCCTACACAGCAAAGATTCTCACCTGCCAGGCTGAGCCTTGAAAGATGAGTGGAATTTTATGAGACAGAGAAAGGAGGGGAGAAGCAGAAAGGAAATTCATTATCTCTAGGCTCAACTCCTGCTGCTTCTCATATCATCTGTTTTATATCATTTTTATATAGTGCAATGCAGGATGGGCTCAGTCTATTCTCATCAACAGCATCATCAACAATATTACTGGTACCTTACTGTGACCTTTGCAGACTTTTGTATGTGCGTGTGTTTCTTAATTTTAATGCTCAAAACCACAATAGTACTACATTCTGTGATTATCTCAACTTTGCAAATGGAGAAATTGAGGAACAGAAGCTATAAGTAACTTGTTAATGAGACATACAATGGGATTCAGACCTGGCTAATCAGACTCATGATAACTCTCAAGACGACTTGTTCATGGTTGGCCACTGGCCCCAAAAACAAGACATACATCCATTAGTCCAGCCAAGTACCATGGCCATGACTTCAGCCACTGAATTAACTCTCCAGGTGAAGCCAAGTGCACAAGCTATTGCCCCTAGTGACCAAGCTAAAGTGCTCTTCAGAAAGCCAGCCTGTGTCATATCATTTCTGTTTCTGAAAGAAGTGATTTGTTGTAATGCTGCCAATTGCTTAGCAATCACCTGCCAACTCTGGAAATAAACCCTGCCATTGTCAAGAGAGCAATAAGGGGAGCCCTTAAAGGCCAGGAGTTGGCAGGAAGATGTGGATCCCACTACCATGTATACCCAACCCCAGCTAAATTAATCACTTTTGACCTATCTGGGCTGCAAAGTTGGTCCCTATCCAAGCGCTCCTGGATTATGGATCTGTATCTCCAAGACTGAATATGGTCCTTTTCCCTAGCACTAAATTTCTCCTACAATTTATTTTCCAAAACATTATTTTTAATGTTAAACAACCCCAAAATGCATTTTTCATGTTTATTGCCAGTGCATAAAATTACAATGCTGTGAACATTTTTAGCAGCATACCAATATCGTGATCCATAATTTAAAAGGTGACTTTAGTATGGTAATAAATTTCACAGGACACTGAAACCTCTGCAGAAAGTATACAAATTAGGGGCCAGACATTCAGCCAACATTTGGGGGGATGTGGTTAATTACTACGTTTCCACCAGTAGAGTGTCTGCATCACCATGGGACTGCTGGTGTAGGGAATGGTGGAGGCCTGGGTTAGCAAATCCTCCTGTAGGATAGGATACTGACACTGAGCACATGGAGTGAGAGTAAGGAAAGCAGCATCAGAAGCACATGCCTTCCCAGATTACTACAATTAAACAGAGAAATATCCAGCCCCTCACACACATGCACACTCCCATGCACGCACACGCCAGCTCTATTGAGTCTACCAAGAGGTGAATGCTGTGTGTCAGAAGCAGGCTATTAGCTCTCGCTGGCTGAGTTTCACAGTTTGAAATTAATTTTTTCCTGTATTTTCCCCCACCTGAGGTCCTGACCAATTGCCACTTTGTCGGTGAGTGTTTTTAATTTTCGAGGAAGGTAGGTGATGTGTGAAACAAATCAATTGCTTCTTCGGATACCACATCTGCATGGCTTCTCACTTTAGCAACTGCCAAGCCGGAGGCAACTCAGGTTTTTCCCTTTTCTCCAAAAGGCATGGGCTCAGTGAGGAAGCCAAGTGACTGTGGAAACAGCTTCACTTCATTCTGGGCCCAGTGTCGTTGGACCCAGAAACTGCACACAGATAACTTTCTTAGCAGAAGGTGCTGGGTAATGGGGTGACGGTGCGGTTCCAGACAACGTGCACAAGCCTGGCACATGGACTCTGGTGTTGCTGGTCCACTCTGTGCACTCACACGAAGGGATCCAGTGACAGCAGGAAGATAATTACCAAGTAAAAAGCTCTAATGAAGCTATGGAAATTAGCACAGCCCAAGTAGCAGGGACAAGACCACAAGTGTGCACACGTGCCTGCGCATACACACACGCACACACACACGCGCACACATGTGCCCCAGAGTATGTGTTTAAGAGGACTCTCCACATTGGTATCATTCTTCTATTTAGGCTAATGATGCCTGGGACAATCAGAGCTATCACTGCTCTGAAAATGATAAGTACCATATAGAAAGGCCCCCCTGGGGAAATTTGGCCTGTTAAGGCCTTTCAGGTCTGATGGATTTTTTTAATCTATCTGCCAGACTGCTTTGAAAGCTAAATAGATGCCCATCAACAGGCTGTCTGTCAATGATCAACAACTTCACATATTTTGCCTATGTTGACATTTTTGCTCCAATTTAATGGTTTGTTTGCCAGATGGCTGCTGTTCTCATTAGGGACTCTTACTTTGGGCTGCTGTATGTACAAAACGGGGTTGCCCTTTGTTTCTAACTACTTTCTTTTAAAAGGTCTGAATCAATTGATGGATGTGTTTTAAGGGACGTGTGTCTTTGGCACTCACAAATGTATATATAAAGTACATGTATATGGTGGGTATTGGCAAGACAATTCCCTATGGTATCCATTGCTAAGGATGGAAGGTATGCTACATCATGACAGAAGTATAAAATGAAGAAAATTGAACATTAGGTAAGAAATTACTTAATTGATAGCAAAGGAAAGATTGAATTCATTGGAAACATTTGATTAAGTGTCATTTCCCACCCTGGTTCTGAAGGCCATAGCATGAACCACAGGTTCAGGATGTTGCCCGGTCCCAGGGCAGAGCTCTCGAGTTTTCTGTTCTTCCCCAGCTAATCCCTCCTTAGGCGATTGCATCAGGGCTCTGATCTTAAAACTCTGTATGGTCAGTGACGTCCATATTTTATCCCAGGCTCTGATTATTTTCTTAACTGCATTTAGTTTATATTTGGTGTCTCTACTTCAATAACCACACAGATGCATCTCAAACTTAGCATGTCTTAAAAAGAACTTTCTCAATTTTCTGCTGAAAGTGTTTCTCCTATATTTTTCTACTCCTACTTCTCAAGCCAAAGACTGGGAGTCATCTTTGAGGCCCCTCTTGGCCTCATTCTCCACCTTCTTCGCACAGAATATCTTCCATTTGTTTACTTTTGTCGATCTCCACTACCATCAACCAAACTTTCTTACTTGTATGATTGAAACTGCCCTCATGTTAGATCCATTTGGGCTATAGTCAATTAAATCTGCTGTTTGCTTGTTGATCTTCTGTCCGGCTGATCTGTCTATTTCTCAGAGTGGAGTATTGAAGTTCCCCAGTACTACTGTATTGGAGTCTAAGTCTCCCTTTGAGTCCCCTAACATTTTTAAATAAACCAGTGCCCTGTAATTAGGTGCATATACATTTATAATAGTTACATATTCCTGTTGAATTGATCCCTTAATCATTATATAGTGCCCCTCTTTGTCTCTCTTAGCAGTTTTTGTGTTAAAGTTTATTTTGTCTTATATTAATATGGCTACACCAGCTTTTTTTTTTGGTTTCTGTTGGCATGGAATATCTTTTTCCAACCTTTCACTTTCAGTCTGCATGCATCTTTGTTGGAAAGATGTGTTTCTTGTAAGCAGCAAATAGATGGGTTTCGTTCCTTAATCCATTCAGCCAGTCTGGGTCTTTCAACTGGAGAGTTGAGGCCATTGACGTTCAATGTGACTACTGATAAGTAGTAACTTTGCCCTGCCATTTTCCCAAAGATATTTCTAATATATGAACTTCCTGTGATCTTTTACTGGGAGGTTTTCTACTTCTTGGAACTGTGACTAGAAGGTCTAAGTTCTTAACAAATATTTCTTTGTTAAACAAATTTTTAGGGACTGAAAGTTTGTATCTCCACAAATTTTATTTATTTATTTATTTATTTATTTTTATTTTGACAGGCAGAGTGGACAGTGAGAGAGACAGAGAGAAAGGTCTTCCTTTTGCCGTTGGTTCACCCTCCAATGGCCGCCGCGGTAGGCGCGCTGCGGCCGGCGCACCGCGCTGATCCGATGGCAGGAGCCAGGTGCTTCCTTCTGGCCTCCCATGAGGGTGCAGGGCCCAAGCACCTGGGCCATCCTCCACTGCACTCCCGGGCCACAGCAGAGAGCTGGCCTGGAAGAGGGGCAACCGGGACAGGATCGGTGCCCCGACCGGGACTAGAACCTGGTGTGCCGGCGCCGCTAGGCGGAGGATTAGCCTAGTGAGCCACGGCGCTGGCCTCTCCACAAATTTTATATGTATAAATCCTAACCCTCAATGTGATGGGATTAGGAAGTGGAGTCTTTGGAAGATAGTCAGGACATGAAGATTGAGTCCTGATGAATAGATGAGTGCCCTTACAAGATACACAAGAGGGGGCTGGCACCATGGCTCACTAAGTTAATCCTCCACCTGCAGCGCCAGCATCCCATATGGGCGTCGGGTTCTAGTCCTGGCTGCTCCTCTTCCACTGCAGCTCTCTGCTATGGCCTGCAAGGGCAGTGGAGGATGGCCCAAGTGCTTGGGCTCCTGCACCCGCCTGTTAGACCAGGGAGAAGCACCTGGCTCCTGGCTTTGGATTGGCACAGCGTCAGCCATGGCGGCCATTGGGGAGTAAACCAACAGAAGGAAGACCTTTCTCTCTATTTCTCTCTCTCACTGTCTATAACTCTACCTGTCAAAATTTAAAAAAAAATAAAAAAAGATACACAAGATATTCTGCTCACTCATAGCTTTCCTCTCTGTTAGAGGATGCAACGAGAAGATGACCATCTGCAAACCAACAAGTGCACCCTCACCAAGCACTAGATCTGCTAATACTTTCACTTTGCACTTCAGATATTTGAGAAATAAATGTGTTTTAAGACACTTGGAATATTGTAATTTGTTATAGAAGCCTGAAATGACACAAACCAATATATTGGTACAACATCATTTAGCATAAAATTGCATATATCATTTTTCACTTAATAGCATTTGGGGTCTTAATTCAACTAAATTAAAAACTCCCTGAAAGTGAGGATCCAATAATTCCTCATTGGGATCATTGCAGGTACTAATAAATACCCATTATAAGCAAATATCTCTTTTAGGATAATCTTCCTATTGGACAATCATATCACTAGCTCTCTTCAGTTATAGTCAACATAATACAAAACTGAAAACAGAAATGAAAGCAAGTGTACTGACAATCAAACAAAAGGATAGTTAGCAAAACAAAGAAGTCCTGTGGAAATCAATACAAATCACACAGCAGACACAGAAAATGTAGCTATGAATATCACTTTAAAGTCCATGCAGTTAGTGCTACTATTAATTAGTTTATTCCCTCAGTCAGTAAATATTCGTACAGGCTCAACTACACAATGTGTTTTAGCTGTGGAAAAGGGAACTCTATGTACCATTCATGACCTTTGAGGTGGATTGTCTAATGGAGGAGACAGGCAGCTATTCAGGCAATAATAACATAGAGTAAATCATAGCAAAAGGGACAAACACAGAGTTGGAAAGACCCAGAAAAAAAGTCCAAGTCCAGTCTAGAAACTTTAAGAGGGGATCACAGAAATGATTGGTCACATCATAGTAACGCCATGGTCATTACATGTCATTACATTTTAATACATACAAGAATCACCAAGGAAGCTTGTGAAATGTAGATTTGCAATCCCCTCCCCAAGATCCTTATGTATATGGTCTATAAATCACACTTCAGAAAACGGTGCTTAGTAGGTAAAAGTAGGGTCTATGGATTGGGACAATTCTGTTGATCACTGCTCTGCTTATACACTGTGCTGTATGGTGAAGTTTACCTAATCTTAGTTTCCTCACACACACAGGGATAGCAATACCAACCTGATATGGTTGTTGTGAAAACAAGAATAAGCAAGAAAAGATGTAAGCAGTATGCCTGGTACATTGAAACCCGAGGAAATATCAGCAAGAATCCCTGTCATTAACACTGTCAATTTGCAAAGGAAAGGGATATGTTTCAAGCAGAAGAATCAAAATGTGGGAAAGCCAAAAGACACGTGGGAAATTTCTACTAAAAGTACAGTTGGAATGACCTATGTATATGAACAAGAATCTAAGCCATTATATGGGAGGTGTGTACTCTAGACCAATGTCTGATAAATCCAGCCAACTGGTTATTTTTGTAATAAAGCTTTATTGGCACAGATCCTATTTGTTTATGTTGCTGCGGACTTCTTCTGTACTATTTGGCAGTTGTAGTTGTACAACAAAGACTAGTGGTTGTAACAGAGACTCAATGGCTGAAAAGTCTAAAATATTTGCTATCTGGCTCTGTATACCACTCTCTGGTCTAGAGGTAGTGTGGCATGATGCTGAGGGTATGGTTCTGGAGCCAGACTACTAGAGTTTGGATCTCAGCTTTAACACTTGCTATAGTGGTGATAGCTTGAGTAAGGACTTAACCTATTTGTATCTCAATTTCTTGTAAAAATTTAGGGATAAGAAGAGTACCTTCCTTATGGGATTGTGGTGAGGATTTTAATCGGTATATATCTATCTGTGTGCGTGTGTGTGTGTGTGTATATATACTTAGATTAGAACCTAGCATGGGGTAATCACTCCATGTTAATACATATTATTACTATTAATATAGGATAAGTGTTTATTTATTAAATGAATTTGAACTGCTTATAAAAACTGGCTGGAATGAGTCTATCTTTGGCTATGGAATGTGAGCAAGATGAAGGCAGAACAGATATGCTACAGGTGAAATGGAACAGCTAACAACATCAAATTCTCTGGTGATGCCCTTCTAAGCCTATCTATCTACCTACCTCCTATCTTTAGATATCTTTATCTATCTTAGATAGATAGATAAACAGACAGACAGATAGTAAAACAACTAGACTCTTTACACAGGTCAGCAACATTCATTCAACCATACTTATGACCAAATTCCACTTAATGTGAAAATTCCCTGTGTATCTGTGGATAAGTGTGTGTTCCACACATATAATTTTATTTTCTTTGCCTGACCACATCACTGTCTGTTGGCTCAGCTGTGGCGGCATTCTCTTAATAAATACAGTGCAAACTTGTTTTTCTATTTTGGATCTTTTTTCAATCCCATACCCTCTTGTAAATCTGTGACCTACCTAGCATGGCTGTTGGAAGGTGTTGCAAACAGACCTGCTAGATAAATGCAGATGAATAAAAATATAGGCTTTGAAGCCAAACAGACTTGAATTTTAATTCCTCCCTTACTTGTAAGTTGACTAACTTACCTTAGCTGCAATTTTTCCACCTATAAAATGGGGATTAAACTGTTCTCTACTTCACAGGTTTGATGTGAGGGCTATGTTGAATGACATATGCAAAGCAAATGACACACAGATGTGGCACATGAGAATTTCCAATAAGTGGTAATAGTGTTTTTTTTTTTATTAGTAAAGTTTGACACTTAGAAATTTTGGTTGCTATTCTTGTGTAACACTATAATGAAACACCTCATTCCAAGTATTCAGCAAGTGAATAGATTCTGCCCTCCTAGGAACACCATATTTTTTACTCAAGAACATTTAGGCATTTTCTGACTGTTATTAAATTAAAATGTTTATCCCTCAGGAGAGAAAACAATCAACTCCCACACCAATTCTATTTATGAAACAAAATGCTTTGGTTTTTCCCTGACTCAAATCCTCCTTTATGTACAATCTTTTTGAAATAGTAGAGTGTTCAGAATGATTTTTCACACGGTGTGTGTGTGTGTGTATGTGTATGTGTTTATTTTGCTCTAAATTGATATTTTGGGCTTGTCTTGAAAGGCTTCCTTCATTTGCTCACAGATGGGAGCCAAGACAACTGGGGGCTCATGGCAGCAGGGCAGCTTCAGAGCGCTGACATGGCAGGTGCGACAGCACTAAAGGGATAGATAGTTAGCAGTCTCAATAGCAGAGAGGGGACTAACTTTCCAAGGACATTTGTTCTCTTTCTTGGGGAGGATCAGCCAACAAGACAATAACCAGTTTTCTAAAATTCAGATGAGTGCACATGTTTTTATCAGATTGTGTCCACACCTCTGCACATCCCTCTTTGGATGGCCTGTTTTAAGGTATGGATCCAAAAAAGATCACTCTTGGGCTGAACAAAGTCTCTTTATGCATTTCTGTTGATGTAGCCCACCTTTTATAGCAGAGCTTAATGGAAAGAACACTGACTTGAATTCAGGAATTGTGGGCTTGCTCCAACTTCTCTGGCAATAGTGACATCTTGGAATATTGTGATGTCCAACCTCACATACAACTGTCATCATGGGTAGATCACATTCCAATACAACTGTGTAATAGGACAGCTCTACAACTTTAAAGTGTACACAGACTTGTTATTGTCTAACTGTCTGTACCTGTTTGGTTAAAGAGGTACAGACAATTAAAAACTCAGTATTTTACCTGTGAGCTCCCACTGTTCACCTAGATCAGGACTTTTGAAAATGCTCAGGAAAAGCATAGGGAGTGGTTGGGCATGAAGGTCAAAGAAGCAAAGGCAACATAAGCAGAGTACATGGCATGAGTCTACTAGTTCTTTCTGGATAGGGTGACCAGCTCACCTCTGTGTGACTGGGACTAATCCACGTTTAACAATGGAAACCCCGGACAAACCTGGATGGTTGGTCGCCTCGTTTCTAGATGAGGGGTCTCACACAAGTTTTCTGATACGTCACCCTTTCTTCTCTTTGATTATTATTATTGGTGGTGCTGTCAGAATCACCACTTTCAAAGCTACCATTTAGCACTGCCTGGACAAACAGAGAGGGTGTCTGTGGATTGTGTCTGTCCAGACTTCCATTTCCCCTTTTGGTAGCAGGACTCCAGTTCTCCTATAGGGAACCTTTCCTTTTTCAATCTGGTTCCAAGTGGTTGACACCACCTTTTCCTTCAAGCTGGAGCACATAACCCAGGCCTGGTTAATCAGAAAAACCCATCCCATCAAACCAGGACTGGTTTGATTAGTATAGAAATGGTTGTGTCCCCAACCCAGGCCAATAAGGTCCAATTCTGAGAACTTTGTTGGTGTTAGGGAGGGAGGTATGCTCTTGTTTCATCAGAATTTCTAGGGGCTAGATATGAGTTTGATCTTGTAAGGGCAGACATGTAGAGAAGTGGCCTTCTCAGGTGTTTCATCAGCCCAGAGGGAAGCAGAGCTGAGACAGAGAGGGAGTAGATGAAGCTAGTAGAGGGAGCCCAGACACACTGGCCCTGGCTGATTTAGGGAAGTGAATACATTCTTATACTTTAGTTTGTTGTGGAACCAATGTGTCTTAACCTAGCAAATTTATATCAATACAGTATGTTAGAAATTAAATTCTATATACCTCACTTCCCATATTTCTGAGTTGGTTTTAAAATTCTGATATTAAATAAGTACCCCTTCTACCCATGACTACAGTTTTGCATTTTTATACCCAAGAGTCAAATGCATTCTGTCGTTAGCAGGTGGGAAAAGAAGAAACAGCACATAGAGGGCTTTCCCGTGTACCACTGTCTACCCCTCTTGCCTCTCCTTAGACACAACACCATGCTGCATGACCATCACATCTGTAAGCCTAGCACCAGCTCTAATCAGAGGTGCTCTTATCATTCCCATTTAACAGATGAAAAAATGGAAACTACAGCCAGCAATTCTGAAGCTGTAAATGTAGAAGAATTACAATCTCATGAAAACACATGTGTGCATCTCTATCAAATATGAATTAGTGTTTGCTCTATGCCAAAAAACAGTTATAGATGCTAAAAATACCAAGGGGAACAAGATAGTCACCAGGATTTGCATCCTAATGGGGTGACATAACACCCAAGAAACCTCAGGAATACAATTTCTGGCATGAGGAATGAGCTAGGAAGTAAATGAAGGGGACAGTAGGTGACTGGAGATGGGGGCAAGCATTGTAGATGAGCTTGGCGGGATGTTCTTCCTGGAGAGGTGACCTTTGAATGGAGAGCTCAGTAGCGAAAGAGGTGAGACCAAAGGAAAGCCTGGGTGGCAATGTTCAGGGCAGATGGGCATGACCCCTACCTACAAGGTGCTCTTCAGTATTACAGGGACGTCTACATCGCAAGTCATTAATGAACTGTAAATGTTACACGGCTACTCCCTTTGTCCAGTCTTCATTCTGAGTCAGAGGCACCAGTGAATCTTCTAACTCCTAAAACTCCACGTGGGGATGAAGCTCTGTTTGTTTTACATTCTTCCAACAGTATCCATCTCCTTTTGGTGGAATTTTACTTCTGCAAACCAGTTTCATCATCAGTAAAGAATGCACATAAAGCACTTTGCACAATGCACTCAATAAATAACCCTTCACCGTTATTTTAAATTTAGGGTGGGCATGAAAAGGACTCCCATGGGGAAATGTTCTGTGTTCTTCAACACCTGTCTGTCTTGACAGATATATCCATTAAATGGCCATTTTGGCTCTCTCTGTTAGAGAGAGAGAGAGAGAGAGAGAGAAATGGGGGGAGAGGATGTTCTTTGGAGGAGACCATAACAGAGAACAAAACCAAAATGAAAACCATAAGCCTAGGTCAGAGAAGTACAGGATCCAGGACTGCAAAGAAGATACTGCATGGACAAGGCCAGGATAAACCAGGGAGTGAGTCACTTCTGTCAAGATGCAAATTGTCAGGACATGGAAGCTTTTGGTTGAGCTTGGACCGAGTTCCTATCCGTGGGCCAAAGAATGGTGGGGCAGCTTGACTGACAGTCACTGTAACTGTGAAATCAAAGGGAAACAGCCAGCACTCCAAATGCAGAGCAGAAGTGAACATAATGTGAGCAAGCATAATGGTGAAATGGGGATGACTGTAGGCCAATCTGACTCTCAAATAAATGGACATAAATTTTTCCTGCCAATAATGGAAACTGTTTGCTTGCTTGTTTTCAAATGGAAATATTGGGGGGAGCAGAAAATGACAATATATAATATAAGTTGGTTTTTAATTAGGCAGGACTTTATGTAACTGTTAAGAGCCCATTGGGTTTAAAAAATTCCTCTGCTAGCCAGTTGCATGAGTGACACCTCTGTATCAACCTTAAGTCCTCATCAAAGAATCAAATCTGCCTCAGAAGGTTCTTATCGGGATCAAATAAGCCAATGCACGTCATGTTCCGAGTTCTATTGTGATCCAGAAATTTCAGTTATCCCTACAAGAATTGACAGCAGTGATTTATACAATGCGCAATAGACAGGTCTTTGGATTTATCAGATTCAAATGTGGCTCTGACGGTTATTGATGTGCAGAGATTTGCAACTTTCCTAAGGCATCCATTGGCATCTTCACTGCACAGAGGCTTTCTTGCTTCCTAATATTATAAAGCAATTCAACCTCTGTTTCTTTATGAAAAGGAATGGAAGAAGAGTGCAGCTTCCAGGAGAACTTTAAAAACAGTTCAGCATAAGGATTTGTTCCGGAAGACATGGCTCCTGATGGAGATCCTCAAAAGAGGGAGGGAGGAACTTGAACAGGTATTTCCCATCAGTACTCAATTGCAAATAATTGGTCTGCTTTTAAACAGTGATGAGGTTGTATATACAGAAACAGCAAGACCATCAGCAGCAAAACCAGGAAAAGCTAAGGAAGCAAAAAGCAGCCCCCTCTCCATCTTTAACGTTTTCACATCTTCATGGGCAATACGCACAGCTTCTTCTGACTTTCTTCTCGGTAGCTTTCCCAAACCAAAAGGAGCCTATGCTAATTTGACATCAGATGCTGAAATGTCAGGGGCAGATGGATCACGATGGGATTGTCGCATTTCTGGGAGTCCTTGGTGTGCTGCATGTGAATTCGACCCAGGACTTCTCCAGGGTGGGTCAGGAAATGAACAAGCTCTGCAGCAAGCAAAAATGCTTAGGGAATAAAGACCCAGGGTCCATATCGCTGCAGTCCCTCCCTCCTTCATCTCTCTCTGTCTGCATTTCCTTTTAGCATGCCAGTGGTCAGAGTGAATAATGATATATTTTTGTTGTTGTTTAAGAGAAGCCCTTGAAAGCCATTCTGAGACTGGGGTCCGGAAATCTAATCTTTGTTTGATTCTGTGTTTAGTGGGGATTCAAATCCCAACTTAATTTAATCTTTTGACTTATCCTGCAGGTACTGCCTGATTATATTCCACGGCCACCAGTAATAGGATTGCAGGGACAGGATCTTGCTATTAGCACTTTGAGAAACAAAAGCAGCACAGAAACTGTCGCTGGCATTAGTCAATGAAACCTGCTGTAAATGAATGACTGCTTCCCTCAGCATTTTCCCCACTGCCTCATTTTAATAAGCTATAGCAAGGATGTATATAAAAAGTTGTAGATCCCACTGATCTCTGGGAAACCCTAAATTTCAACTACACTGTGGAACCTGAAAATCTTGTGCCCATAAATGTGTTCAAACAAAATCCCCAATAACAGACAGGTTCTGGAAAAGCTTTATTAGTGATTTTGATGGTCTCCTCGTGTGGTCATGCTTCTTGGGGTTTCATAATAGTTGATAATTTTTAATCAATCCAGAAGAAATGTATGGCCTAGTGAAACAAAACAGGCTTCCTTCTCTGTAACGAGGCCATAATCCCGGCCTCTACCTTTTGCTAGATTGGTAATCTTACATGGGTTAATAAGCTTTCTGGTAGGCTGGCACTGTAGCGTAGCTGGTAAAGCTGCCGCCTGCAGTGCCAGCATCCCAAATGGGCGTTGGTTCAAGTCCTGGCTGTTCCACTTCCAATCCAGGGTTCTGCTATGGCCTGGGAAAGCAGTAGAAGATGTTCCAAGTGCTTGGGTCCCTACACCCACGTGGGAGACCCAGAAGAAGCTCCTGGCTCCAGGCTTCAGATTGGCACAGCTCCAGCCATTGCAACCATTTGGAGAGTGAACCAGCAGATGGAAGACTTTTCTCTGTCTCTCTCTGCTTCTGCCTCTCTGTAAATCTGCCTTCCAAATAAATAAATATTTTTTAAATAATAATAAGCTTTCTGTGGCTCAGTTTTCTCATCCACGAAATAGAGATAGCAATACTATCTGTCTCATAGGATTTCTAAAGGATTAAATGAAAGAATGAATGAGAGCCCTTAGAAAATTTCCAATCACATAAGAATTATACATGAAATATTTACCTATTGTACTATGAAGAAAGAAAAGAAAACCAAAAAATGTGGAGGGAAGAAAGCAACATCTGCTGCTGGAGAGCCAGATCTACTATTTTGAACGTAAAGGGTTTTAAACCAAGCTTTCTATATTCTCTTCCTCTGTTGGGATTCGCTAGCTTCATGCATTATAGAGGAAACGGAGCATATTCTATGGGGAAAATGAAGGCGAGAGCAAAATCCAAGTGAACAGTAGACATATGATCAGATTCTTGAAAACAAAGAGTGGTCAGATTTTCACCTAACGAATGCACAGAGATAAAAACTATTTTAGTACTCAGTTCCTTCTGAGGGGTGGTGTAATGGTGTCTATAAACATTAGGGGGTCTCCATTGCAAGCAGCCATGACATATTTGGGCTGATTTTAGCAAGAAGGTAATTTATTATAATGTTATTGGGTCACTCGAAGCATTCGTGGGAAAGCTAGAACACTACGTTCAGGGTGAGCAGCCATACATGAACCTCGGGTGATGGGCAGAACTGGTCCAGCAGTAGGGGCTGCCTCACGGCTCGCTGGTTCCCCATCCTGCTGGCTGCTGCTCAAGCCGCCTGCCAATGCTTTTGCAGGAATCTGATCTGAAGCTCAGAACCCCATCACTGCAGGCCCCTGCTTCCCACTCGGAGTCTGGGCAGGTCTGGGCAGGTCTGGGTGTGTCTTTGGAAGAGCTGAGATGACATCTGTGCCCCAAGGCAGCATGGAGAAGAATGCTGTTGGCAGTTTTAGCAACTAAGCAGGGTGACGAGGGGGAGTGGCCTATCTGGAAATTAAGGGCTTCCTTAAATATAGGAAGACGTTTATGGTCTAGTGGGAACAAAAAGGCCAAAGCGTATGTGCACGACTGAAGAACAGCACCTAACAGGACGCATGATAGTACAGTGGTTCATTCTTTATCTCAGAACATCTTCACAACACGCTGCAAGGGGCTTACCGTCATTCTGATCCTTTGACTTCATAATAATCCCATTTCTGGTAATTTATCTGAAGGATGTTATCTGAGGAGCAAATATTTATGTACAAAGGTATTAACCTCAGCTTTACATATTGATCAAAAAATTGGCAGTACTCTAAATTTTTTTAACAATTAAAGAACAATTTACCAATGTTTGATCTATTATTTTAAATATTATTTGAACTATATTGTTAAGCAAAGTGGGAGCTATGAAAACTGGCATTTATAATGCAATTTAGAGCTAGCAGCTTTTTAAAGAGATTTACATGAATTGTCTCACCAAATCGCTGCAACAATTCTACAAACCACAGAAGTTAAGTGCCATTTCCAAAAGGAATTTAGGTAAATTGCTTCAAGAGAGGAAGAAGAGGAGGAGGAAGAGGGGTTTTCGAAGTCTCTGTTTGACAATCTTGAACGTTGTTAAGGTGCTAGGTACATCTCTCTTGTTCAGAAATTATGATTTTCCCAAAGAATAGCTTTGCTTCAGCAACAGAAAGCAGAGCGTTGCTGTCTGCTCCACTTCCACACTGACACTTTGAGCTCCTTATGGGAGCTAGACCCATTGTTCTGTACTCGATGGGTTATTAAACTTAGCCTGACTCCTCCTTCATCACTCTCTACACAAGTTACAGTTGTTTGCTTGTCCAAAATGAACTTTTAAAATTTTATAATAGTTTCAGATTTACAGAAAAATTACAAAGGCAAGATAGAGTCCCCATATACCGACACTCAAAGGCCCTTAGTTATTAAATCTTATATTTGTCAAGCACATTTTCAGAGTTTGTGAACCACTAATGACACATTATTATGAACTGAAGGCCATACTTTACCAGTTTCCCCATTTTTTACCTAATATCCTTTTCTAGGGGTCCACCCACGGAACAACAGTGCACTTACTCTCCAAGTCTGACGTCTTAAAAACAAACAAACAAGTACAGCCCACATATTGTTGTTAAGTATTTAAAAAATGTTTCATTTGGGGCCAGCACTGTGGTATAGCGGGTAAGGCCACCATCTTTGGCATCGACATCCTGTATGGCTGCCAGTTCAATTCCTGGCTGCTTCACTTCTGATCCAGCTCCCTGCTAATGTGCCCAAGTCCTTGGGCCCCTGTCACCCTCATGGGAGACGTGGAAGAAAATCATGACTTCTGGCTCCCAGCTCCAGATCAGCACAACTTGGCCACTGCGGCCATTTTGGGAGTGAACCAGCGGAAGGGGGATCTCTCTCTCTCTCTCTCTCTCTCTCTCCCTCCCTCTCTCCCTGCCCTGCCCCACTGTAACTCTGTATTCCAAATACAATAAACAGTAAATCTTTTAAAAAAAAAAGTTTCATCTAGCTTTGATATCAGTTCTAAATGTAGGTATTCATTCACCCCATTTTTTCAAAACAGGAAACAGACTCTGAGAGATTAAGGGACTTGGTCAAGGTCATGTTGCCAGGAAGCGGCAACGCTGGCACCAACACTGCAGCAAGGTCCTGCAGAGAATCTCAGTTCTTCCACTGACTTGAAGGCTTGTTTCCCTGCCTCTTGCTCATTTTATTCTGAGAAAAATATGACGCCCATTTATTTCACTTAACTCTTCCCTCACCATGCCACAAACATACTAACTCATGCCTCTCCTTCAAAACACCTGTGTTCAGGTAAAATTACAAATGGCCACATTAACTCCTCAATCCCTTCAGAGGGGTGGGAGCTGAGCCAGCAAGGAGCGCAAACTAAGCTCACAAACAAAAATGCAGATCATCCCAAGTCCCCACATGGGACGTTTACCCCGGGCAGCTGGGAGGAAACAGTACATGTGCTCAAGACACAAGCAGCTCAACAAAGGACATCCTGAGGGTGAGAGTGTGAGAGGTCAGAGGAGGAAAGAAATATGTGCCAGGGCCCGACATGACTGCAAAATTAGCAAACAGGGCTTTGGTTCTGCCTCACACGCTTTTGACTTCTTTTCTCCCCGCTCGCTCTCTTTTTTAATGGACAAAAGAAGCCTTCTAACTGGCAAGGTAAATAGTTCATGGGTTATTTATTTTATCTCTATTCCTGGTTAAATTGAGTTCAAAATAATTAGATAACCCTGGAAAAGCTGTGACTGGTACTGCTAATTTCACCTAATGATTTTCCGGCATAGTTGCCCAGTGAAAGGGGTTATCTGTTAAAACAAGCTCTAAACTATTAATAGAGTAAAATTACAGCTTCAGCAGCTAACCCCAGGTAAAGCGGTTGTGGGACTTACGGTATTAAGACTGCAGGCTGGGGCCGGGGTTTCTCACTTCCCCCAAACGACCTTTCTGTCTCACTCGCAGTTGACTGTCCCCTTACCAGACGGAGCAGTTAACTTGCTCCCGACACCTTACACTATTTGTGGCCTTAATTGAGGGACCTAAACAAACAAATTAATCACCCTGGCCCATAAAAATGACAGAATTCATATGGTAGCATTCTTCATTCTCTCCAATTTGTTTTCCTGAAATCCCCGCAGCGATTTATTTGCTGAATATGCGAGTTTTTTCCCCCTTATGAAAATTACAAATTGTTGTCAAGGTTAACGAGTTAATATTCTCATTCAATATTTATTTTATGGGGAGACGGAGGAAGCACGACTGTTCCTGTACTTCTCTCCCCTGCAAAGTCTGCTTTCTTAATCAAAATGACAAGGACACTGTCCTTTGGATGATACTCTGAATCATCGCCACTAAAGAATGAGCTTTATTAACCAACAGACCCTGATTAATTATTATAAAGTGCAGCTCCTACATTTCTGTACATTTTAATAATTCCAGCAGAAGGCTAACAACGTCCCCAGAGATTTGGAGTCTTTGGGGTTCAAATTTGTCTGAGCAATGTCACAATAAATAGTCAAGAGTAGCCGTGTTCTAGCTCTAATCCACTTTGCTTCCAACCTGCAAACCAGGGACAGCCTTCTTTCTCCTATTTCCCCTCTATAATTCATCATTTGCATACAAAGTAAGGAGCCAAGAATCAGAGGCTTCATCAGTTTTCAAAACACCAAGGGGCGATGAGGGTGATTTATTGCAGGCCACGTGGTCGGGTTCCCATCACCAGAATATTCCAGTGGAAAACAGCCCAGTGTAATTTCTTGATAAGAGTGGCCACCTGAAAGACCATCAGGAGGAAGGCTACCACTCTGAGGAACTCCTCTGAGCAACAACACCCTGACCTCCTTGGCCAGTCTCGCCCAGTTCAAGTCCCCAGCAGCAATGTGAGGACCCCAGGGGGCTGTCAGGCATGCACACGTGTGTAAGGCTCCAGAACAACCCCAGGAATTCATTATCCAGCAACCAGCAAGAGCAGTGGAGGTATTTCTGTCTAGCCTAGGGATGTGGTCACTCTGGGTATACACTCTGCTCAAAACCCATAGGCTCATACTCTTACATTTCACTGTATGTGAATGTGACCTCTCTCTTTCTCTCAAAAATATACATAAGCATATATATTTATTTATATATACATATAAATTTTATTTATTTATCTAAAGGTTATGAGAGGCAAGAAGAATGTTAAAAGAACAATATCTGTCTAAACATAAAAATATTGTTAAAAATAATAAAAAGAAACATAAGTACATATAAATGTCCATTTTTATATATAAACTTATGTATATATAAAATGCACATCTACATGTAAAAGCATATGTGCATGTGTATATACATGTATAATCTGTCCTCCATATGCATGTGTTTTACATCCACAAATTCAACCAATGTGGATCAAAAAGAGTCCAAAAACCACACCAGGAGATTCCAAAAAGCAAATCTTGAGTTTGCCTTGTACCGAGTACTACGCTGAATCTACATGAAGAGGTGATGTGTAGGCATTATAGGAGGTATTATTGATAATCTGGAGGTGCCTTACAGTATATAGGAAGATGCATGTAGGTTATATGCAAATACTACACCCTGAGGGTCTTGAGCATTGGCAGGCTTTGCTACATGCAGGTTGCCCTAGATCCAGCCCCAGGAACACTGAGGGGCAGCTGTGTGTATAACGCCAGGCAGGAACTTCTTGTCCTCACCATGGCCCTCCTGTGCATGTGGATGCTTTACTGAAAGGAGGGACAGCAGTTTCCCTGGCTGAGGACCTCTTAGGGCTTAAATGACTCTACCCCTGTGAGTTTGACAAGGTGACTATAGGCCTGGCAGATGCCCATGGCCTCTGACACTTGATGTGCTAGGACACAGGTTCTCTATTTCTGGCCTACACTGAATGATATGAGTCAGCTCCAAGAAAGGGATTTGCAGGCTACTGCAAGAACATCTTACTCCTTCAATCGTCAACCATGGCGTGTCTGCTCATTAACTAGTCAACTGTCAGCAGTGAAATGGTTTGCAAGCTAATCAATGCCGATAAAAAGGTACTGAAACTTGTAATGATCTAAACTGTAATAATAATAGATTCAAATTGATGTAACCTTATATCTGCCTACATGTGACTTGGGACACCACATTCATGGCAGACTCAAAGTCATGTTAATGTGACAGGTGTATGGAAATCTCAATGGCTAAACATATGTGACAAGCACAGTATTTCTTTCATTAGGGCCCAAGTAAATGGCCCTGAGCAAATTCAAGAATTTTTCATTCAGATAAGAAATATTTGGAAGTAGGGTAAGCTTTCTGTCTTGCTGAGCTAGACGTAGTAGCAAGAGACAGAAGAACCAAAGTTGTTCTGTGGTCGAAACAAGGAGGACGCAGCTGTAGTCTGTATGGCTGATGATCTGGGGCTGCACTAGCGCAAGAACAAGGCAGTGGATGCAGTACGCATAGAGGATGACCCCGAAGACCAGACCCCAGACTGCATCACACATCAACGTCTGAGTCCCACGCAACATCCTTGAACTTAAAAATGGCTCGAAGGCAGAGGGAAGGGAATTGTATTATTTCCATCATTTGACATAATAGTGAATTGATCACTTAGGAATTAAGTCCAGAAGTATATAAAAGAAAACCTAAGTAGCAGTGACTGATGAGATAGAGAACAATTTCCTCCTCACATGAGCAAAGCCAGTCATTCGGCATTTCTGGGATGGTTCCACAGCTCCAGCATACCACCAGCAGTTCGGGTTCCTTTCTTTCTGCTCCTCTACCCTTAGCACGAGGCTTTCAGATTTAAGCGCCTCCTGGGAGTCCAATATTGCTGCTAGAACACCAGGCATTGCATCAATATTCTAGGAACAAGAAAGACATGAAGTAAGAGAAATACAAGGAAGAGTTAGGTGTCCTTTTTAACTCCTACAATCCAGTTTTCACATTTGTCTTTTGTCCAGACTGTATTACATGGCCATGCTAAATTCAAGTGCGGCTGTGAAATGTTGCCTTTTTGCTGGCCTCACGGTCACCCTGAATAAACTTAGATATCTCTCTGAAAGAAAGGAAGAGCAGAATAGATGCTGGGAAAGCAATGGGCAGTTCTCACTACAAGGCTCCTCAAAGCAAGAGGCTTAGAGAACATCAGATAGCATGTGCTGCTTCTTACAGACTAGAGTCAGTGGCCTGATAGTCACGCCAGCCTCATCCTCAATAACATCCCTCCTTGAGTAGGAGACAAAAGGACACAGGCACAGACAGACCACACAGAGCGAGGAATAACCCACAGCCCGTCTTCTCCACAGCAGAGCCCGGCTGAGTGACTATGACAGCAGGACATTTTAGTTCCGGCAGCACAAGTCCCTTCCAAGCTTAACCTTTCAATAACATCCCTTCAAGAGTTCGGAGAGTCTCCATCAGCTCAGCAAGTCCTATAGAAGACTCCATCACCCAAGCGACACTGGCAAACAGCGATCAAGAACTGCCAGCCTGCCCATTCCTAAGAAACACGAAAGAGGAAGACTTGTCACCCAATCTCATGATACTTCTAGGAGGCAGCCTCTCTTGCCTTCTTAAATCAGGTGATTCTGAACATGAACAGGAGTGTTCTTGAGCGCTCTTGCAAGACAGACATCAGTTCTTGCAAAACACACATCAGGTTTCTTCACAAGGCCAAGCCTTGTGAGGCCAGGACGCACACAAATGCCAGGGTCAGAGTTCCAGTCCTTCCCTGCACATCACTGATGGCGTTAACACATCTGCTCTGAAAGCTTCCCAGTGACACTCGGGGCTCTGGAAGCCTAGGTGCCTCACAGTGCTTGCATTTCGCTGTGTAGGAGCGCGAGTTCTCCTCCCAGAGAACAAGCCAACGAGAGGATGCCATGCGCGTTCTCAAGAGATAAGGGCGGTCCAGGTCATCAAACTGCCATCTGGCAGACTTGGCAGTCTCAGCCGAGCGCCATGGATTAATTATCACATAGACAGACTCTGGTCTCCATTTGCAAGTGCCGCAGGGCTCCTGTGGCAGGGACTGGCAGCCCAGAGAAGGCGAAAGCCTGTATTATGTTTGGCAGGGACACGATGCGACCTTACTGTGGCCAGTTCTGTCATCTCTTAACATTTCGCTCATGATTAAGTTTATCATTTCAAATAAACACAGAATGTCAGGTCTCTGGGTCTACTTAACATGGAGAGCCAAAACAGACCTCTCTCTGATTTAAAAAGTCCCCGGCCAAGGGATCGGTCTGATTAGCTCTCCCATCTGACGTTTATTAGAGCCATATGATAATAAAGTGAGGGCAAACTCCTTGTTCTACCTGGCTAGCTGCCACACACCAAATCGGCCAGGTACCTGCCATGTTCCCTTGGCATCTCTGGGTTACTCATGCAAAGCAGTGGTTTGGGGATCCATCCTCCCAGAGTTTCATCTTGATCCTGACATCTATACCCCAAGTCAATTCTTTTCTCATTTGTGTTTGTTCACCATCAGTTGAGGATACATGCATGTCTTGCGCGTCCCTTCAATTCCACCTGTCCCCCTCCAGGACTTGAACCAACATTCCACTCCCCAGCAGGTGCCTTGCTCCGCTGTGACACAGGATCCAGGCTGTGGAACACTTTCTTTCTAAAGCATTGCTTCATTGCCTGGAAGCCGCCTAGGGGCAGGGGCAAGGGACAAAGACTTCTGCCTCAGCTGCACTTAAAGACCTTGCTGTGCTGAGATGCAACCAGCTGGGATCTGCTCCGAAGGCAATGGATTCTTTCAACAGCTCTGTCCTTCTTCCATCTCTGGGGTATTTGATGATTGTACTATGTGTGATTGTGTGAGTCAATATTACGTAACTACAGACTGTAGGCAACCATGGTTTTTAACTAGAGCAGAAGTCAAAGTTGCAGCCTGCTCCTAAGCCCATTCATTCATGTATTTATTTATTCAATAAACATTCAAATGTTGGTCTAGTCCCTATCCACTCATCAGCTCATTTTCTCTCTCTCTCGCTTGCTTTTGCTCTCCCTTCCAGCCAAATGGGCCTCCTCTTAGAGATTTGAACAAGCTGAGGTCCTTCCTCCCCCAGACATAACTTCCGTGGTTCCCACTCCCCTTCCCCACTCCATTCTTAATTTCCACATGTCCCTGTTCAAGTGTCCCTTCCTCAGATAATTAATCAGGAATCCCCATGGCATGCCTTCGAATCTAGAATGAGAAGCACGTAAGACCTCCAAAGCCTGGCTTCCACTGGATCAGTGGGGACCTCACTGCCTACCCCGCATCTAGCACAAAGGGGTGCAGAGCAAATGTTTGCTTATTGATAAACTGAGCACTTGCCTGTATCACCAAGAGGGTTGCTCCTGAGAGGATGAAAGAGCTGTTCCTGGAGGAGCTCACCGGTAAGGTGTGAAGGGTAAACAAAGGCGGGCAATGCAGTTTGATAAACGTTAGAATACTGAGAGGCCCTGCAGTCCGGTGAGATGTGGAGAGTTCAATATGTGGATTTCCAACACCTTTTACCACGTCTATGACTTCCATGGACACCCTCAAGGGGAAGGTACACAGATACAAAGACCAAAAACAACAACAAAAAAAGCTGATTTGCAATTTATTGAACTTGTAGAACAAATAATACCTTGAAAACCAAAGTACTTCTGATTTTCAAGAGCCAGGCTTGGTTGACAGAAAACGAAAGAAGGTTTTATCAGAATTATAAATACCCATGCTAAAGTTTAGAGGACTGGGTAAGCATTTATGGTTCATAAATAAAGCAGAAAAGAGGGGCATATCTATGCTGACATTGTAGCCTGATTCTCATCCAGAAAGGAAATTTTAAAAAATGACAGTGAGGGAAGGAGAGTTTTGGAGACCAAAGCCTTTGGTCATTGTCTAGGAATCAGCTCCTCCTTCTCTCCTCATGGGGAACCACCCATGGTGGGAGAAGCTGAGTGAGAGAGAGACCCAGATAGGTTTTGGGAAATCCTGGGTCAAGCAGCTCACTTTCTCCTGGAAAGCTGAGCCAGCATGAAAGTCTCAGAGAGGCCCCGCCCTCCTCAGCACCTGCTGCAGCACAGTGCCCCAGAGAAACGTGGCCTCCAGGCAGCCCGCTAGTAAGACAGAGTTCTGAGCAAGTGTTCCAGTCTTGCTCTGCCAAGGCAGTGAGAAGAAACCAAGCGTTCCAGAGTGGCAGACACACACTAAGGTGCAAAACTGGACAAAATGTAGTGATTCTAGGGGTGAGAAGCAGCGTCTAAAGCTTGATCTTCAAACACCATAAAGGATAATCCACCTGCCGTGGAGGCCAGTGGGGTCAGAGGACGGTGTGAGCCCTAGAAGCTTCTATCTTGATTATGGGGTAACTTTGGCATCAGACCCCAATTCTCTGCTGATTACAGAACGAAGGTGGATGGGGAAAATAGGAAGAGAAAGTTGAATATTAAATCTGAAAGTTCCTGTGGTGATGAGATTTTTAGCCATTAGTGAAAATAAGGGCCTCCTTTGAGTAAAAATTTTATTTTATCCGTAGGAAACTAAGTGAGCATTTCTGAAGCCCCAAGTCTGTGACTGCCCATGTTTGCACTGTTATACCACAGACACTATGAGAGCTACAAAGAAGAATGAGTAGGTTTCCCATAGGGAAACAGAAAGGAGATTGAGTTGGGTCGTGAGACAGAAGGAAGACTGTACTAGCTGAAGGTGGTGGACAATGAATTCCAGGTAGAAGGAGCAGCCAGTGTTCAGGAAAAGAGGAGAGGAAGGGCAAGGGCCAATGGGAGAAAAAGGAAGGGGATCAGGGTAGTTGGAGCAGAAGGTTCTCCATGGGAGGAAAGCTGAAAAATCAGGGAAATTTAAGCCAAAGAGCACAGACTCAACCCTGTAGGCTTTGAAAGCAGAAAATTGGAAGCTGAAGAAGAAACAGTTCTAAGAATTCTGCTCTCGTCGAGGTGGAGGTGGAGGGCGCCTGGATATCCTACCAGCCCAGAGACCATTTGAAATCCACGACACTCAAAGCTCCTACTCAGAGATTTGGATCAACTGATCAGAGGCCAGGCCTGAGAACTGACATCACTGAAAGCTTCTCAAGAGAGTGATTACGTAGCCATGGCTGAGAACCCATGGCAGAGAGAACAGCAAGGGAGGCGTCACAGGAGGTAGCAAGGGCCAAAGGGATGTCGTGGAGGGAGACTCGGCAGGCAGTCATGGAGTGAGACAGGAGCAGAGGATGAGGGCCCCGCCTGCCTCTGGTCTGGCATCTCTGGCAGGCCCTGACGCCCCAGATCACTCAGTAAACCTCTGTGGCGTGGTTGTGATGAGGAAGCACTACTCACCCAGCTTCTGTCTCTGCCCCTGCCGGTGTGAAATTTCTCTGGCACCTCGCATCCTCCTGGCTCCACGCCTGAACACTGAGTACCTCCGCCTCCAGGGTCACAACCTCTTCATACGTTCAGGGCGACAGCCACACAAATCTCAAACCTCATTTAAACCCAAACTCTAGAAGATACGATTCTGGATGTTTTCACTTGAAAGGGTAAGTACATTCACCTGATTGAACATTGCACAGTGTATATAAGCTGTGAGACTTCACATAGAACCCCACGAATATGCATAATTTTATATGTCTGTTGATTTTTTTTCACTTAAAAATTATAAAAATATCCAAGTGGACCTCCTGCCCCACTCCCTCAGAGAAGCCATCTGCACCCTTCCTTGACGAGACTCACTTTATGTCACAACTGCCTTGCATTTTATATCGTCTGTCTTGCTCAAGAGGGGCAAACTCCATGCAGACAGAAACAAGGTCTGTTTGAGTCACCATACTGGCACCTATTACAATGCCTAGAATACAGCAGCTTCTCAGCCAGTGTTTGTAAATGGCTTAATAACGTCTTCCAGTCTGTATGACACCGCTCCCAAGGTATTTCCTGAGGATGAAATTAGCTCCTTTCTTCACGTATGTACTTGTTCCCTTTGTCCTTTCCTTCCTTCCTGTCTCCTTCCAGTCTCTCACTTTTTCCTCTTCTTCCTCCCTCACTCCTTTTCTCCCCTCTTCTTTCCCTCTCTCTTCCCTTCCTTTCAGCAAATACTTCTACACACTCGGCAATACTTGCATATTGTGCAATGGCTTTGGTGGTGAGTATACAATTATGAATCAGCAGTGCCAACCATCAGTAGTAGGTAATTTATTACAGGGGACATCTTATAACCAGGCAATAACAGCACACTACAATGAAAAGAATGTGCACGGAAAACTATGGGGCCCCCAAAAGGGAGCATCTCCTCTTGGCTTGGGCAATGGACTAAAGGTATCACAGACAGGGTGACAACTGAATTGGAGCCTAAATCAGGGTTTTTCCACCTTGGACCTGGTGACATTTTGGATTGGGAACTCCTCCATTGGCAGAAAGGGATGTTGAGCACATTGTATAGCATTAGCCTCTGCCTCCTAGGTGCCAGTAACAGCTGCCCACCACCCAGGTGTGACAACCAAAAATGTCTCCGTGAAATCGCCACAACTTCCTTGGGGACAAAATCACTTCCATGTGAGAAGCAGTGTCTAAATGTCAGGAGTTCAGGCAGAGGGGGAAGAGCAGCCCCTGCTAAACGAGGGCGTGAATATCACAGTGGTGCTAAAGTGCATCGCTTGCTGCACACCTCTCGCATCCTCTTGACTCACATCAAGAAGCCACAGATGGCAAGAATTCACCGACACATCCTTCTAGCTGCCTGTGAGCAGCTGTGCTCAAAGCCCAAAACTCCCTGCTGCTGAAGAACTCAGGGAGAGCCAGATACGGCTTAATGATTTAAATAGATGCTTCTGGAATGGAAGGAACACTTGGACAGCTCTCTCTAGGATAGTTGCCTTCATCTCTCAGTTTAAATGTACACAGCCTTGACCAAGCAAATTCTGCTTCTAGGAACTGGAATCAGAAATGTTTGCCCACACACACAAAGCTGTGTGTATTTAAACATGGTCACTGCAATAGTGTTTAAAATAGGGGGAAAAGTAAATAGTCTAAATGCTCATTTTAGGGGACTGATTTTGCAAATTGGTGAAATTTATTATATTCAAGTTAAAAGAAATAGCATTCATTGCTGTCCCATGATGTTGAAAGCTCTCCAAAGTATAATCAAATCCCAACTCCATTCCCTTTAATAACTTGAGTCTTGAGCAGTTCATTTAACTTCTTGGTTCTACCATTTCCTTGTGTGTAAAACAGGGAATAAGAAAATTTCCATCTCGGGGTCATCATGAAGATCAAGTGAGTTAATATACATAAAAGGCTTAAAATAGTGAATGAAATATATTCACTAGAGTATTTATTCATTCTTGATATTCTGTTTTCAGTTAGAGAAACAACTTGTAGCACATTATGTGTAATGTCATCCTAGTTTTGTTTAAAAACACTCACTCTTAACTCATATTGCTTCAATATTCATAATATTTCCTTAAAAAAAGCCACAAGGAACTATCAGCAGGAGCTATTTCAGGGACTTGGAATAAAGGCTGTAGACTGCCCAGTACTGTGGCCATCCCATCATCTATTCCCTCTGCATTGTTTAAAATGAAAACAAATAATGTACTTGCTTTATTTGACAAAAGTCAACAAAGTTAATACTGTTCAAACCATATTTATTTACCAAATCCTGATGAGATGGATTTATATAAGATGACTTCTACAAATAAAATATTTAATAAAAATTGTGATTTGCGATAATGTGCAGGTTATTATAATGACGAGACAGGTTTGGAAACTTAAATTCAGAAAAAACAGCCACATCCATTTCCCATTCAGTTCAGCACCTACAAGGCAGGAAAGGCTTCCAGGCATTTTGAAAATCAACGTTTTAAAAGGGAACTAGCTTTTAATAGCAAATAATAATAATAAGATTATTTTTAAATTTTAATATTTCTAAATTTTTATTAATAACTTGTGGTGAACAACTTATTTAACAAATTTAATATGTAAAATGTACTTATTAAATATAATTAATAAAGTGCTTATTTGTTTAAAATTTAATTTATGTAATTAGGTTGATTATCAAATATTTATAGCACCTAACTACTACTCATCACTACGACTTACAAGCATAGTGACATTGGCAGATGTAAAAGCTTCTCTGACCTCTTTTTCTTCATTTGTGAACTGAGTGTAATAAAAGTCCTAGGTCTGGGGAGCTTTAGGGATTAAATGAGATACAGCATGGACAGCGCTTTGCCCACTGCCAGCTTGTAGGAAGGCTCCAAACTGCACAGGGATAACAACATTCTATCGACTTTTTCTTTTCTTCTTCTTCCTCTCTTCCTCCTCCCCTCCTCCCCTTCTCTTTCCCCTCCCATTCTCCCTTCTCCTCCTCCTCCTCCTCCTTCTTCTAGCAAGCTCAACTTAGGGTCACTTTCCCCTATGATGACCATGCTCCTGACCTGCTACGACGGAGGACCAGGTGCAAAAAAAAAAGCTTTTGACATAGCTGAGCTTTCTCACTGACACAACAGGACACTCTGGATAACTGGCAATGGAGATGCCTGATTTTAGGAGGAGACAACTATAAAAAGATCTACTCTGCTGCAGGCATTCTGAAGCTCAGGAATCTTGGCAAAAGAATCTTTTTTTTTTTTTTTTTTTTGACAGGCAGAGTGGACAGTGAGAGAGAGAGAGACAGAGAAAGGTCTTCCTTTACCGTTGGTTCACCCTCCAATGGCCACCACGGCCGGCGCACCGCGCTGATCCAAAGACAGGAGTCTCTCCTGGTCTCCCATGTGGGTGCAGGGCCCAAGCACTTGGGCCATCTTCCACTGCACTCCCGGGCCACAGCAGAGAGCTGGCCTGGAAGAGGGGCAACCAGGACAGAATCCGGTGCCCCGACCGGACTAGAACCCGGTGTGCTGGCGCTGCAGGCGGAGGATTAGCCTATTGAGCCGCAGCGCCAGCCGGCAAAAGAATCTTCCTACGTAAAATGCACCTCTAACACACAACAAAAAACAAATGACACCAAATAATGTTTCCTTTCTAAAAACACCAAATGTCCAATGACCCTGTATTTTGATGAGATGATATCATCAAGAAGCCATCATTCAATGCCAATTCATGAGAATCAGCAATGCAAAGTAGGGAATTAAGTCATAGTGGGGATGTAGGACAAGGATATAATTAACGCTGATGGGTGTTTGGAGTTTTTAAAACTAACATCAGGAAAACCACATAAAACTACAGTGTAATGTAAAACATTCTCGGAGCTGCCAGAGAAGTGGACTGTGCGACCCACAGGGTCTCTGTTCCAACTCTAATTGCTATTATTCTCTCAGATGTGATATCTTAATCAGAAACAATAGCTTGTCTAATTGACTAAGGCTGGGGGGAAGCCTGCTACCTCTTGCAGATATCTGAACAGTGAGCACAGTAAATGAGTAATGCGGTGAAATTAAGAAAGGACAATTCAGACAGTGAGATCAATTAGATTGTGGAACAGTCACAGACACAGAGGCCTAGAAGCTTCTTGGCTTGAAATATTTCAGATTGGAAAGGTGACACAGAGAACATCCTCTGTGGAATTATCTTTTATTTGCAAGATTGGATGATCTATATTTCTTTAAAAAATACTATTGAATAATTGCTCACATTTGTAATGTGTCTTTCAATCAAAGAACTTAAAGAATCTTCATACATATTATCTCCATGTTTCCAGTTGCCATTGCAAAATACTTTACTTATTGTAACCCCAAATTTTCAGATGTAGAATCTAAGACAAAAGGGCTGCACCAGCATGCAACACAGAATTTAATATAGGGAGGATCCTCCATGAGAAACAATAATCCTTGGGGAAATTTTAATGTCCCCAAAACATCTATTAGGAATATTCTATGTAAGCAATACAGTGTAGCTATTTTTATGCAGGCCTTTTTATTGGCATGAACCGCAACAAAAATGGGAAAATTTTTTTTCTGAAAGTCGTTTTCTTAGAGAGTAGTTGCATATGCAGTCTGAACATAGCCTCTTCAGTAAATCTGCCTGCAAAGTAAGAATGCAGTCTGAAAGCAGACTATTAGTCGGAAGACCAGGAGACCTGCTGCTTTTGGCTAGCCGGGGGATTTTTGGGATAGGTTACCAAATGTTCCTGGAGGATATTTCCTGACACTCTCAGTACCAAGAAGTCCCCTTTTCCTTCCCCATCCTAAGAGATTCACATGTACCTGCCACACTTAATGCACTCCACAGCAGACCTGCTACCCCTCACCTCTTAGTTCACTGTTTTTGCCATTTGCTCATCAACTGCCCAATTACAACTTCTGGTTACAACACAACCGTCATTATTACTCTCAAGTGAACCAACAACTCCATTCGTTGGCTCACCCTGCTCACTCTTGCTCTGCCAACACTGCTCTGTTCTTCTCCAGAGTGGATTTTGATTCAACAACAGCTCTAAGAACCCCAAGCTGGGAGCGCCAGAATGATGTCCCAATGAGTTAGGGAGGCGTGGGTCACAGGAGGCTTGGGCCTCCTTCAAGAGCTAAGAGTGACTCCATTCTGCCACAGGTGCCATATGGGGACCAGGATCAGGACGGAGATGGCCCCACTGCTAAACACTGGAACTGTCTCCCAGTGTAGTTCACCAAGTCTAAGACACCATTGCTTAAGATGGGTCTTCATCTCTGAGGAGCCAAAAAACAAAGATATTTCCTGGAATTAATGAAGTATGAGTATAGTGGGTTGATATTTTTTAAAAAGTTCTTGGTTCATAATTTTAAATTAAATATTCTCTATAAAATGTACATTTATTTGCAAAAGGATATGAGACAGGATAACTTAGAAGCCACCAGTTTTTTGTTTCTGCCTAGTTGCTATCCCTCCATAACTCTAATATTTAATTATTATTTATTATTTATGTTATATAATATCATTATATATTAACATATAATATATTGTATATATTATATATTATACTCACTACAACATTGAGAGGGTAGTGTATGAAGAGTTTTTTTTTTAATTTATTTAATTGAGATGCAGAGAGAAACACGGAGGGGAGGAGGGGAGAGGGAAAGAGACACACACAGAGAGAACACTTCCATCTGATGGCTGACTCTCCAGACGCCCACCACAGCTAGGGATAAGTCTGGACTAGAGCTGGGAGCTAGAAATGTAATCCAAGTCTCCCACATGGGTGGCAGGAACCCAATTACTTGATCCATCACCTCTGAATTCCCAGGTCTTCATTGGCAGGAAGTCAGAGTCAATAGCTGGGGGCAGGAATTGAACCCAGGCACCTTGAAAGGTGATGTAGATGCCTTAACCTCTAAATAAAACTTTATAAACAAACTCTTCCCCAGGAAAACCACTGCAGGAGACAGATGAAATAATAACTTTGTAAGAGCCAGTAACACATAAGAAACACACCCCACTTTCAATAGATGATACAGAACTACATAGGAACACGTCACCATTTAATTCATTAACACATTATTATGCTGCATATACAAGTGACCACAGATGTATCTATCATAACCGACCCTCGTTTTGGGATCATCATTTGTATTCTCAGGGTTCAAACACGTCACAAAGCTTCATAAAGCTTCTAGCACCCAATCCCTCTTTGGCTCACCTTGCCCTGTGGACAAAATGGCTCTATTCAAAGCACAGGTCATCTAGTGAAGACTGACACATGTCAGAGAACCATGCCAGTGATGGTACGCATCATCCCACTTCATCCCCACACAACACTTGGAGGTAGGTGTTGCACAGCCTTATCTCAATGGGAAGGAAATCGAGGCTCAGAGAAAAGACTCGCTCAGAGCCATATCTGATGCTGTGGGCCCTCCCTGGCTCCCGGGGCTCCGGGTGCACCGGCTCTGCCCTGGGAGACTCTGCAGTACCCTCTACCACAAAGGCTTCCTTTCCTCTCAGCCTCGCATTGGGTTTGGCCAATGGGGAACTCCACTGGGAAACTGCAGGGGTGGAGGAGTGATCCCGAGGAATCCTAACGAGCTGGCTGTGACCCTCTGTCCTCTGTCTGCTCACCTCTCCTCCTCCTTCCCCCAGGCAGCAAAGGCACCCCTGTGGCCCTGGCCCTCAGCTGCTTCCCTGGATCTGGTGACTCTCCTGTACTCCACCCACATTTCTGCAAACAGTCCCTTTATTAACTCTCTGCAAAAATACACAGCATGAGGACACTGGGTCCAGACAGCTGCAGGGAGCAATTAGAGGGTGAAACCTAGGCCCCAAAGATTTGGAATCAAAAATATTTTTCAACAAACTATCAGGCTTTCCAAATATCTCCTTAGAAATACTCTAAGCATGTGATGTTACAGTAATCTGTCAAGAAAAGGAAAAAATATTTTTAAAAAAACAATGCTTACAATGGTATGTTATGCTCCTCATTAATATCAAATACTATATCTTTAAGAACATACTGAACAGCTCAAAAGAACAATCCTGTGTAAATCTTAGGTATTAATATTATATCATTTTTACGTGGGGATAAAATCCTCAGGGACACAAGGCTACTACTATCGGATAAAAGCATTTCAGCAAGAGGAAATCTTTAGGAAACAGATTCTACTACAAAGGAATTTACTTTGTATAAAAAGCATAGACCTGTAGAATCCAAATAGGCGTTAGAGGATTTAGTTACGCAAAGAGGAACACAGGATTATCTGTACATTGAGAAAAGAATGCTCTGGTTCCTGTAGCACAGCCAATGTCTCATTTATTCCCCAGGTGGTCACCTGGAATTGCTTTGTGTATGCATCGATATTGGACCCAACAGATATTACATTATACGCTATTTTACATATTATATAACACATTATTGTACATTACAGAATACTTTACCAAGTTTTTTTTTTTTTTTTTTTTGGACAGGCAGAATGGATAGTGAGAGAGAGAGAGACAGAGAAAAAGGTCTTCCTTTTTGCCGTTGGTTCACCCTCCAATGGCCGCTGCGGCCAGTGCATCTCGCTGATCCGAAGCCAGGAGCCAGGTGCTTCTCCTGGTCTCCTATGCGGGTGCAGGGCCCAAGGACTTGGGCCATCCTCCACTGCCTTCCCGGGCCATAGCAGAGAGCTGGCCTGGAAGAGGGGCAACCAGGACAGAATCCGGCGCCCCGACCAGGACTAGAACCCAGTGTGCCGGCACCACAAGGCAGAGGATTAGCCTGTTAAGCCATGGCGCCGGCCTTACCAAGTATTTTTCTAAATGACAATGTTTTCCATTTATTGTTTTATTCACATAATTTCTATTAATATATTTATATAACAGCTTTTTTTCCCTTTAAATCTAGTGATAATAAGGAAAAACACCTTTAATAAAGACTGACTGCGTTCCATAGCCACGTTAAGCTGTTCATATGTATTTCCTCAGTATACATATCTTATATAATTTAACATGCACAGCAACATATTATTGTATGAGTGTATCTTCATCACTCCCAGTTACAGATGAGAAAACTGAAACCCACTATGCCTATTCACCTGCCCGAGGTCAAACAGCTGAGAGGGGCTAGGCCTGAATTTGAATCTACTGCAACCTTTTCAGCTCTTATCCAGAAGTACAAGGTCAGATGCTCCCTGAGACCAGAGAGGGGCTCAGAATTAACAGATCCGGCTGGGGCAAGACAGGGAAGAGACAAGCTGGACAGCAGGCACTCCACCTAACAGGACAGTCACTGTCTAGAATCAGCTGATCAACTATTTTCATGAACAATGGGGCGGGGGGTGGGAGGACACAGTGGAACCACATCTTCAGTTTTTCAGAAGTGGAAATCCGAGTTTTTATATATGAATCTCTCCGTTTTTAAATGCAGGCTGTTCGTCCATAACAACAAGCTGGGTGAGGGGACCCTGGGGGCTGTGGTCTGTGCTCTTCCCTGGGCCCCCTTGAGAAACGCACAGAAGTGGTTCCTCCAAGCACCTGCCCATCTATCTGAGAGCTGGAGACACTGCACAGGGCCTCTGGCGAGGATGACCAGCCCACTCTCATTTGCCCGGGACTTGGATGATTTCAAAACCCTAAGCCCCAGCCGGCGCCATGGCTCACTAGGCTAATCCTCCGCCTTGCGGCGCCAGCACACCAGGTTCTAGTCCCGGTCAGGGCACCAGATTCTGTCCTGGTTGCCCCTCTTCCAGGCCAGCTCTCTGCTATGGCCCGGGAGTGCAATGGAGGATGGCCCAAGTGCTTGGGCCCTGCACCCCATGGGAGACCAGGAGAAGCACCTGGCTCCTGCCATCGGATCAGCGCGGTGCGCCAGCTGCGGCGGCCATTGGAGGGTGAACCAACGGCAAAAGGAAGACCTTTCTCTCTGTCTCTCTCTCTCTCACTGTCCACTCTGCCTGTCAAAAAATAAAAAAAATAAGATAAAATAAAAAACCCTAAGCCCCAGGCCGTGGGCCACCCCAGTCCCATGCACAGAGGGCTGGCTTCTGGCATCTGCAAAGCTCCAGAAGGTCAAACAACCCGATCTCTAGCATGTGTCCTTTCCGGGGAATTCTGCTCTCCTGGCAGGTGCTAATTTGCTAAAGCTTTTGTGTCTTCACTTCAAAATGGAGACGGCCTCAGATGCCTAGGACAGCCCCCAGCAGCAAGTTTTCCAGACACTCTCTGCAAGGAGGAGAGGAGAGCACTGGAAGGCAGGCAGGCGGACGTCCCGAGATAGCTCCTGGTTGTTATTTGTCAGAGAATCCTAATTCCAATCCAAATGGGAGCTCGCCATTATCGGGGACTCACACGGCTCCAGGTAAACAGCTAATGAGCAGGCTGCCAGTTCCATTTTTACCCAGAGCCCTCCGAGACTCCACCGTGCCATTTCATAAAATATGCAGATGATAGTGCTCCGAGAAGAGCAAAGGCTTTGAAAATGATTCACACAACCTAAAAATGATGTTGAAAAGGGAGGAATTAAATATTCACAAAGTGAGAGAAATTAAGGCATATTAACTGTTAGAATGTGGAAATGAAATGACTAACATGCATAGAGTTGATGAGAACTGCGTGATTACAGATCTGTCAAAAGTTTCTAATTCTGACACCGCGCGACGTGGAGGTGCCAGTCGGCTGTAAGGGCAAAAAATTAGGTATGGGACAAGCCACGCGATGCTGACAGATCAGAGCGAAAGGGAGGGAGTCACAGCAGTGATTAACATGAGGGTCCGCTCTGTGCTGAGGGTGAACTCCACGATCACCAAATGAATACTAATTAAGAGCACACAACAGACCGTAGGCAGACTGGACGCTGGAAGCGGAGTGTGGCTATTAAGACCTTAATGAGGAAGGCAGGAGAGAGCCTAAAGGCTGCAGAAGCTAAATTTGGTGAGGTCATCTTACCCTGCACGTCGAGGGGATGGAAAGCCAAGTCGTAGCCCATCCAAACTAGAATTAGCAGTAATTATTATATAATAGGTAGTGATGGGATTTAAATGGCTAACACATTTTCTCTGCTGAGATCATTTAGACATGATTCATACAAATGATTAAATTAATAGATCTTCCTCTTTGTGGACTCCCTGGCAGCTTCAACTAGATTTTTCAACAGAGACTGATCCTGGCAAAATCAAGTGAACAGAGAGATTTACAGAAATTACAGGAGGGACTGGTTCCGTGTATAGAGCACGCCAGGTCTTAGAGAAATACAGGATTTGTCTCGAGGATGAGACTCAGTCCTGGGCCCTTGCTTGCTGTAATCCACCTACATTTTTGAAAGGAGTTTCAGAAGGGGACAGGAGGAAATCTGCTCACCATACAGAGACACAACTGTGAAGCCCACACCAGTATTCACATGGAGAAGTTGCTCTCCTTGCGTCAAAATGCAGCTGCTTTTTAAAGAAAACAACTGATAGATGGAAAAATACATTTTCAATCATAATAGGAAGACGATTCTGAGGAGTTTAAAATTTCCTACCAATGGAAAATAGAATAAAAGGTGATAGTGTTTGCAGATGAAATATTCATGATTTCAGGGAAGCATCTGAATTTTCAAAAGGAAATTAAGGAAAAGGAAAAAAAAAAAAACTGCAAACACAAAGAAAAGCTCAAAGCCGTCTTTGATAAGGCACTTCTCCACTAACATTTCTGCTTAAGCCGCATCACGGCGGCTGGGTTTGAGGCTGTTTCCCCGCCTCCCTCAGAAGTAGAACGCAGTTACGAGAGACGTGAGGAACTTCCAGTGATCCACTGTGTGCTCTGGGTGGAGAATTTTCCAGTCCCATCAGCTGCACAGCATATAAGCAAATTAACAGGCACTTGGGGAGGAAGCCCACAGTATGAGGCTGAGGCATGTAATAATTAACATAGCCTGGGTACCTCTGTGGCATCTTGGGATGAAAATATTAATCATTCACAGCTGTGATCGTCTCAAACTCTCCTATTTTATGGCTTTGACACATCCATGAATAATGCCATTTACGATAATGTGCAGCATATCAGAAAGAATATTTTTACAGTATGGCTGCTTCTCTGGAATACACTGAAAAACTGACACGAAAGCTTGTTTTCCTGCAGGCACGATGGAGAAAAAGAGCACGTGCAGATCTCTCCCCATATTACACTTTCCTGAGCATCCACTCTGTGCCAGAATTTCCAAGAATTCTTCACTGAAACCCGATGCTCTAAGGGCAGTGTTGCTGTTTTCTTCACTTTGTGACTGAAAAAAATACAGGACTGAGAGGCTAGGGACAAGCTGCCAAAGAAATAAAGGTAGGAGATGAGCTCTACTGTGCTCCAAAATCCAGGCTCTTCCCAGAGCACGGAACTCAAAGGGAACCCTAAATATGACTGTGACATTGGTTTCCACAGCACCCTCGCCCCTGCCACTCTCTAGGGGATCACCTTGGCAATTAATTCACTTAGAGAACCCATTCAGAATGCTTTCCTCCTCCACTTCAGCACTTTCGTCAGCATTCTTTTGCACTTTTCCTTCTCTTGATTTGAGCATTCAGCTCAAGTTCATGCCCTTGCCAATTCATTCTCCACACTGCAATCAGAGAGTTTCCTGACGTAAATCAAGTTGGAAAATCCCCTTGCCTAAAATCTCCACTTTTCCCCCTTCGCACTTAGGATCAAGATGGACAGCACATTGCCTACAGGGTCCCTGGTGATCGGGAAAGTCACCTGCCCCTCCCAGTTCTGTCTCCTGCATCCCCCTGTGTCTATCTTCCACCAACATCCAGTGCAGGATGGCATCTTGCTCCACAAACTTGCCAATCTCATCCCATCTCAAGCCTTTGGATGTGCTGGGATGCCTCTGCCATCTTTTCCCACCACCTGCACCCCCTAACTGGACCAGTTTTTTCATATTCTTTGAATCTTCCCTTCCATTTAGCTTTTTCAGAGTTGACTTTGCATAGTCTCCATGCTTTCATAACACCTTGCAATTGCCACAATCACAGGAAAATTAGTATCTGTAGGATTGTCTCTCTTAGAACGTCTGGCCCCACAGTCGAGTTTGTGTGTTTTAAATTCCTATTTATTTGTATGGAAGGTAGAAAGGCAGAGACAGAGAGGCCTCTCATCTGCTGGTTCACTTCCCAATGCCTGCAATAATCAGGGCTAGGCCAGGCTGAAGCCTGGAACTGGGAATTTAATCCAGATCTCCTGTGTGGGTGACAGAGACCGAACTGCATGAGCCATTACCTACTGCCTCCCAAGGTGCATATTCTCAGGAAGCTGGAATTGGGAATGGACTCAGGACTCAAAGCTAGGCCCTCCAGTAAAGGGTGCTGGTGCCTTAACCACTGTGTCAAGTGCCTGCCTGTTAATCTCCATAATGCTAGAAACCATGCCAACGAAATAGGGGGTGAAGGGAAAGAAAGGGCTGCAGGAAGGAGCGCGTGAAGCATCTTCATTTTTGAGCAGAATTCTATCCTCTTGGCACTTTCTCTACCAGCTGACGCAACAGAGACACCTTTCCTCACTGACTTGCACACCACCTGGCAACAGTCAGGACTGATTGCATCATGAACTTTGTCAGGAGGGAGGAGGGCTAAGGGCTGCACGTGTGCCCTCGGGGCATCACCTGACTGCGGGAGAATCAACTCCCCAGCCTCCCACACCCCTACTACACACCCCTCGGAGGCACCGCCCTCACCCTGTGCTGGAACTGCATGTTCGCAGGGCTGGCTCCCTCACCGCACTCCCCAGGGCAAAGAATCACCTGACCAGTATCTGCATGCACCTCAGACACTTGGTAAATGGCTACTGAAAACTGATTTCATTAATTACTCACTGTGAGTAGCTGAATGGCCAGAGGAATCAGCAAGCTACAGTGAATGTGAGAACTGCTGATCACACAAGGGTTTCCTAACATGTAGTACCCATCCCTTGAATACCGGACAAGACCATTTTAGGGAATAAACAAACCTTTAACTTTTAGTTGCTAAGGAATGAATCAGTAGATTTAGAAAAATTTAACTTGCTACTAAATCCTTTATATCATTGATATTTTTACTTTAGGACAATATGAGTTAAGCAAAATTAGCGAGCAGACACAGCCCGACTATAGAAGGAATTTGAATAAGGCAAAAATCATGAAACTGGAATATATAGGGGGTTTGGGAATGCATGGTTCTCCATGAATAGGGCAAGAATCCCCTGTGTGTGCACAGTGTTCCAGCATTGCCTTAATCCTGGGAATGACTCGGGACCGGGAAGGGGGCTGTGAGTGACCCTCATCTTGCGTTTCCTCAGCCAGAGCAGTGCAGTGGCCAGGATACCCCTGGGGGGGAGCATTCCTAGGCATCTGCTCTGGAAAGCGCCCCATCTCTCTCCACTGCAATGGAGGTGGCCACATCTCCCTGAGCTCATTCCAAGAACAACACAAGTGGAGGTGAGGTGGGCCCATGTGCTCCTGGACAACCAGGCTCATGGTGGACTCTCTGCAGCACCCACGTGGAAGGAGATGGGCACACATGGCCTGCATAGCAGCTATTATGACCTTGACGAAGAAGGGAGGAGGGTGACCCCACATTCACTCTGAAAGATGCTGAGTCTCTTCTCACTTTATGAGGCTCTTAAAGCTCAGCTCCCATCCTGACAATATGGTCTTATAGCACACAATCATTTAACAATCAACCAACTATCTAACTCTTTCTAAACCGCTTTTTCTCATACTTCTTCCTCTACTTGAGAGGCTCTCCCTCTATAAATCCCAAGTCTGATTTCTTCCGTGTGTCAAATGGAGAAAGTAAACATCTTGACTCACTGTGTTGGTGGGAAGTCAGTGGAATGTGAGTGTTAGAGCACAGGGGACACCATGACCAGCAGCTGTTACTACTCAACCCACAGTGGCATTTATTCCCTAGTGTGTGTGGTCTCAGTCCATATGGTCAGGGGTGCACAGAAGTACAGTTGACTTTCTATCTGTAACCTTCACTTTCATTGTCAAGCCATCATTCACCAGGTGGCATAAGACTGACTTGAGGGCTCATATCTCCCCTTTCCTTGAAGTTGAATCTTAGATCCCAGAGATAGAGGTCAATAGTCACTTTACTTTCATACAGGTACAGCATACAGCTCTGGTCAGCCTTGGCCCCAGGCGTTAAAGCAGCTCTCTTTCCTCCATATAAAACATGTTGGCTATCAGCAATCCCTGCCACTTCCAGCCATGTTGGACCCTCTGGTCCTCCTCACTTGGTGAGATGGTAGAGAAAGGCTCTGGGCAGCTGCCTTGGAACTTGGATCTGCCTGCCATTCCGGAACAGTCAAGATGTGGCTGCAGGGAAAATCCATCGCATCACAGTGCTCACACATCATGGGAAGGCCTGGAGGATCACCTTCTAGGAGTCACTTCTCGAACAGCCCTGTAGCCCTGGAATGGCACTGCAGCTGTGGCACCTGGAAAGCTTCAGGTTGTGGTGAATCAGGAAGCCGCCACTGGAGGCCTTGGCCTCAGGGACCCTTCCCGATTCAGGAGTCAGAAGTGCCTTCCACAAGGGCCCAGGGCCCCACAGTGCCTGCCAGGCAGAGCCACTCTGCCTTCTGCCTCTTGATGTTTGCAAAACAAGTGTCTGATGGAGAGACTGCTGTCCTCTGCCCTGGAAGAAACCGCAGAGGCAGCAGGAGTGCAACTTCACCCCCCCCCCCAATTTTCTCAGGAAAATGCAAAGGGGAACAGGATGAGGATGGAAGGAAAGGAGGGAGGGGGGAGGGAGGGACTTAGAGACAACTGCTAAATTGTTCTCACCCTGTCTCTTCCAACTCATTCTCCCAAGGCCCTGGAGAGGGGACCCGTGGTGATTGGATGCAGCTAGGCCCCCAGGGGCAGTAGCTGCTACATAGGTGCTGAGCAGCTTAATTAAGGCCATGGGGTCCCTGGCACCTTCAGGATGTTTCCAGCCTCTGTGGGCTCTGAATAAACTCTGCATCCATCCACAAATGTGGTTATGCAGGCCCTGTCTGAAGACTCATCCAATCAATGTTCCCTCCGCAGGTAACACCACCTGCTGCTGTTACTGCCTCCTCATTTTCCAGGTGAGGGAACAGAAACCAACTTGGAGGAAGTGCTCAGCATCACCCGGCCATGGAGCAAGATGCAGGTTTTGTTGATATTCCAGTTTATTCAATCGGATCCTCTTTCAAAACAAGGGATCCAAATCTCTGATATCAAATTAGGTAAGGAGTATTCATTTGATGAGAACAAATCAAGGTGATTTACAAATTTTAAAAAGCTAACAAACCATAGATATCACAAAATCTAGAGAAATACCTTAATATTTTATTAACTGTCTGACATCTAAAATATTTTTCTTCCGTTTTTTTCCTTCATGCTCTTTGATCATCTCTTTGTGACAAGAATTTTATAAAATATTTTTCAATAGAGAAAATAGAAAAATAATTTGGTGTTTCTCCTAGCATAGTTGATCAAAACTTTTTCTATTATTGATAGTTTACAAATATTTATGTGAGCTTTATAACACATTATTGGTGATGTTGTATACATTTTTAGAATATTGTCACACTTGGCAAAGCCACTATCAGGTTTCTTTCACATGTGAGTTGCAAGATTTCAGGGAAATTTAAAGTTTTTCTATGTGTATAGTGACTAATCTTTTTTTTTTAAGACTTTCATTTATTTATTTGACAGGTAGAGTTACAGACAGTGAGAAAGAGAGAGAGGCAGAGAGAAAGGTCTTCCTTCTGTTGGTTCACTCCCCAGATGGCTGCATGGGCTGGAGCTACGCCAATCTGAAGCCAGCAGCCAGGTGCTTCTTTCTGGTCTCCATGTGGGTGCAGGAGTCCAAGCACTTGGGCTATCTTTTTACTGCTTTCCCAGCCACAGCAGAGAGCTGGACTGGAAGAGGAGCAACCAGGACTAGAACCGGCACCTATATGGGATGCCGGCGCTGCAGGCGGAGGATTAACCTAGTGCGCCACAGCACTGGCCCTGTATAGTGACTAATCTTAAACACTCTTGGATTTAAGGATTCCCAGTTACCAGTTTGTCACTGATATACTAAGTACTGAGTTTTATCTTCAACTATATTAGTAATCTGTGTCAGATCAGCAAGAAATTTAAACAATTGAATTATGAAAATTTTAAAAAACTCCATCCAAAAGAATAACATGTGGTCCCTTTATAATTGCATAGTGGCAACAATGAGTACTTCTATTTCACTAAATGCTGATGAGAATCAAACTCTCCACTTACCAGGGGACATGTCTGACGTTCAGAAGGATTTTCCACAGACTAGTGTCCAGCTCCTGACATTGCAAATGGGATTTCTCCTCGATCATCCCGTGCCGGTACAGACACTAGGGAGGTATTTGTATTGCAGTCTAACTAGACCAGAACCTGCCCGCCCTTGCATCACCTCCATGGGCATGTGTAGGAGTGTTCCTGAATCCATTCCTACACCAAGGCATTAGCAGTACCTTAACCATAAATGAGAGTGACAGAAATCCACGTCAATTGTTCCTACAAGGGAACCTGAGGAGTTTGTGGAAAACGGAATTACAAGATGGTACAAAGATTTTTGAAACCTATGCATAATTTTTTCATAATACAGGTACAGCATACACGTATTTCCATTAAGTTTCAAAGACCTCTCCCATATAAATTGTCTTCCATATAAATTCACCCTCGATTCACCTTTCCAATAATCACACCTTAAAATGCCAATGAGAATTCCCATGCCACCAAATTCAAAGGAAAACATGAGGAAGGGAGAGTTGGAATGGCACAGGAGAGTATCATAACCAATTGAGCTTCACACAGTTTGTTTTTACAGGCCTTGCAAATGCGTATAATCACGGTAACACATTGGTAGGACCCCTTCCAGGTCTGAAATGTAGAGTCTCTGAAGTTTAACTTGTTAGCCCTCAAGGTCTACTGGTATACCCAGAAACCAGATCTGCAACTCCTACCAACAAAGCAGGGCCTCGTTCCCCTGTCTACAGACCTCCCCAGCCCCAGAAGTGCCTGCATCGTCTGGGGACATCTCCTCGCTCTATATTAGCCACAATTAATAATCAGAAGCAGAGACACAGCCACTTAATGTATATCAACCATTCTTCTGGGAGAGAGCTGTCATCCTCCAGTTCGCTTTTCCCGAGATAGGGAAATTGATAGGTCACTAGTGTCTGTGAATAGCACTCCAAAGGTATCATATTTATTTTAGCTGCAGCTTCAAATCAGTGGCTATCTGCATTATGAAGAACATCATTCTATAAAACACATTTGCTCTTCATTTTTCAAATGCTCCTGAAGGGAACATATGGTAATCTGTTTAACTCTGTATTCCATGGAGAGACCTAAACTCCATCTACCAAACACTCATGCTATTTTTATTATAAAATTCATGTGCTTTTTATACCCTAAATATTCCCCCTTTCTGCTTAGTTAAAAATACTTGAGGCTACAAGACTACCCTGTTTACCATCAAATTCACCAGTCATGCCCTACAGTCATTAAACTGAACAAAAATATTACTCACCAGAGTGTTCACGAGGACCTATCGGCAGGGTCTCTGTGAAATGAACTATTATGAAGTCATTTGTTGTCCATCAGGCCCCATGCTAACATACAGTCCTGATTTCATCTTCCAAAATGGTCTCCAGCTAGAAGCTAACCCCTAGAAGTTTTTCTCGACCGTCCAGTTTTGAGGCTACATTTTGGAATCTGATTATTTTTCTAGATCTCAACATTGCTTCTCCCTGCTCCACTTCCTGCATTGCCAGTGTCATGTAAAGCACTGATTTCCCTTGTGAAATACCCCTAAGCTCACTGCCATTCCCTTCCCCAAGAGAGAGCTGCTGTGGAATGTGACTTTGGGAACACCAGGCCTCCACTCTATCGGCAGAGTGAGTGTTGATGGTCAAACCATGACCCACAGTTGGCGTCTCATGGGCAGTTGCTGCCCATGTGAGGAAAAGAGTGCGAGGACAAAAGCATAATCCATAGAATTTGGTCTGTGGGAAAGGTGGAGTTTCTCTACAAAATCAACAGTCCTTTCTCCCAAAGCAGGCATAAGTATGAAGTATTCACCTGCCTTCCCTTACACTTAGTGGCATTTGCAAAAGAGGGTCTAAAACAAGGTGATTTTCTGTGATCAGATATACTTAGCACCTCATTCTAAATCCCCTTCATTGGTTTTTATAATGCACATTACAATATTTAAACCAAACATTTTCTTAGTTTCCCAATTGCACTTGATCATGTAACTCTTGTCTCTCTAACACCCAGCAAATCTAGCACTCCAAAAACCACACTGGGGATATTGCCTAACAAATTTGTTCTGATTTTCTGATGATAGCATGTACTTTTAATGGATACATATTTTGTAATAAAGGAGAATCTTGATATGTTTAAGACTAGTTGCTTAATTTTTTTGTCAAAACTGGTAAAACAATATTTCATAAAATAATGCAAATATTTTATGTAAATCTTAATATAAATGTCAGAATTCAGAGCTTGAGTTGCTTTTTTTACTACTTCCTCAAATCATAATTAGTGAGATAAGGCAACTGATTAAACAAATATTTACCTACTCATTCATCATTTACTTATCCTCTAACTTATTGAGCAACTACCACATGCCAAGCACTGCACTGGGCACTAAAGATGCCTTAGGTAACTCACATGGGGCACTGGCAGCCTGTTGGAAATTCTAAATAAATAACAACCACATGCATATTTAATTCTAATTTTTGTAAGTTCTAGAGAGGAGAGAACAATGACATTTGATAATAAAAGGGGTCTTCAAAAAGTTCATAGTGAATTCTCATTAACTTTTAATTCCACTTTCCCACGAAGTCTTCAAAGTCCCCTCATCTGTGACAGGTGAAGACGGCTCCTTTTAGGGGAGGTGAGAAGGGCTTGCTGAGGAGGCTGTATTTAGGCTGACACTGAGAGGATGAATTGGAAACAATCAGGCTGAGTCAAGAAGGAAGATTATCCCAGCCCCAAGGTACTCATAGCAGGAGCAGGAAGGGAGGTTTCTGGTTCATGGACATGGAAGAAGGTAATGAGGCTGGAGCTAGGGAGACCAAGAGAGAAGAGTCAGGCCGGCGCCGTGGCTCAACAGGCTAATCCTCCGCCTTGCGGCGCCGGCACACCGGGTTCTAGTCCCGGTCAGGGCACCGATCCTGTCCCGGTTGCCCCTCTTCCAGGCCAGCTCTCTGCTGTGGCTAGGGAGTGCAGTGGAGGATGGCCCAAGTCCTTGGGCCCTGCACCCCATGGGAGACCAGGAGAAGCACCTGGCTCCTGCCATCGGAACAGCGCGGTGCGCCGGCCGCAGCGCGCTACCGCGGCGGCCATTGGAGGGTGAACCAATGGCAAAAGGAAGACCTTTCTCTCTGTCTCTCTCTCTCACTGTCCACTCTGCCTGTCAAAAAAAAAAAAAAAAGAAAAAAAAAAAAGAGAGAAGAGTCAGGTGAAGCCAGGAAGGCAGACAAAGCCCAGGTCTTCTGAGACCTGGAAAGTCAGAACATACAAAGCACCTCAAAAATTCACAGAACATGGTGCAAAAAAAAAAAAAACCCTTGAAATCCAGGCACAGTTTTCTGTATTTTTTTTATATGATGCATTTTCCATGAACTTTTGAAGACTCCCCCTTAGGGATGTTTTCATTCCAAGAGCCAAGGAAGTGTGGCTGATCAAGCCTCCCAGTTTCAAGGTAAGAGGAGGAAGAGCTCTTCGTTTGGGCAACAAAATGGATTCTTTCCTGGCCCAAGTAAGCATCAACAAATGATAAAAGATCACATCCAAATTAGTCTCAAGAATTAGCAGTCCCAAGTGAAAAAGGTGGGAGTCACACAACAGGAACCCAGCCTGTCTCAAAGCCAGAATTCAGTCAGGAGCACGATCCTGCTGCTGCCTGATGGAAGGTAGCATCCTGCCACTGAGGAGCAGCCCCACAGCCCTCTCCCCGCAGTGTGGCCCCAAAGTACTTCACTTACTGCCCCTCTCAGTGAGTCTAACATAAACAGGTGATTTTACATCTCCTTAGTATATTTTCTCACAAAAAGTCTTCTTTTTAAGTAATTCTATATTATTCTGGTCACACTGCCTGGACATCTTGGACTTATTTAATGGAATGGTTGACTTTGTTTCTGGAAGAAGGTTTTTAATTAATATATGTATTTTGTTTATTTGAAAGAGAGCGAGAGAGAGAGAGAGAGCGAGAGCACACACTATTTTCCATCTATTGGCTCACTCTCCAAATGCCTGCCACAGCCAGGGTTAAGCCAGACTGAAGCCAAACCTCAAATTCAATCCAGGTCTCCCATATGGGTGGCATGTGCCCAACAAGTAAGCCATCACCTGCTGCCGCCCAGGCTGCACATTAGCATAAAGGTGGAATAGGGAGCAGAACTGGAACTCTAACCCAGGCACTCAGATATGACATGTGGGTATCCCAAGTGGGATCTTAACTGCTGTACCAAATGGCCACCCCTGGAAGAAGACTTTGAAAGATCAGAGCATGTGTCCTCAAGACTAGAGGTCAGAGTGTGTGATCAAATGTTCTATCCTTGAACTTGAAATACCATTATCAATGTGTGATTCAAAGAGTGAAAACCTCCTAGAAATTAGTAGCTAGGAGGAAAATATCTGCTTGAAATTATTTGAAATGATTAATAATAAAATGGCCTTAATTCTCCACCTCTTTCCTCTCATCTTCTTTTTCTCTGGAAAATGGCATTTCCAAGTTGCCACCTACCCACTTAGCAGAGCCAGCTCTTTCTTGTGCCTTGTTGGCCATATCCAGGCTGTGCTGATATCTTGTTGAATTTCTCACCTCTACTCTCCAGCCCTTTCCTAGCCTAACAAACTCTGACCAGTATTCATTAGCTCTCTTTAGAAAGCAATTCTTCTAGCAGTCTGGGAGAGGAAAGCCAGGCAAAGTGGAGTAGGGTCCAAATCTCAGAGAAGTCACTGCCCTTCTATCAGCCTGTTTTCTCCATCTGGAAAATGGGGAAGGAGGTAGGTCACACCTGTTCTAGTAACAGTGTTTTACAGCATGAACTGTGGATCCTGGAGTCAAATAGGGCTCTCTTGTGTGATTTAGGAAAAATTGAAGTCCTCGCTGTTAAGTTGCCTGTATTCAGTTCCCAATTCTGGCTCCTGACTCCAGTTCCCTGCTAATGCAGATTCTAGAGGCAAACAGGAGACCTGGATTGAGTTCCTGGCTCCTGGCTCCTGGCTCCTGACTCCTGGCTCTGGCTCAGCCCTGGCCATTGCAGGCATGTGGAGAGTAAATTAGTAAATTAGAAATCTCTTTCTTGGTCTATTGGTACCTCCCTCTCTCTCTCTCTCTCTCTCTCTCCCCCTCCCACCCCCACCCCCTGTGCTTCTCAAGTAAATTTAAAAAAAATACAAATCAGGTTTAGAAAAGAAAAACATAGGCACACTAAAAATATTGCACAAAACTGCCTTCAGGAGGTGTATACAGGGTGTATATGAAACATAAATAAAGTTCAAGTTTGGATTCCATCCCCAAGGTATCTTATTATCTATATGCAAATACTCTAAAGTCCAAACCATTCTGTATTCTGAAACACTTTGTTAGGGCATGAGTGTTAAGACCACACATAACCACACAAGGGCTTGTCTCAATGACACTGCAGGACTGGCATTCATGATCACCATGTCCTCAGGCCACCTGCCTCTCATAAAGTCCGAATCCTATTTGCCACACTCCTGACACTAATGCACCGTCCCTGGAACCCTGCTTTTCCCCTCCTCCCCCCACTCTGCTCTGCATACAAACATACCATTGGCATTCCTTTGTTTCATCTTCTCCTGGCCTGATAGCTCTTTAGGCCAGGGATGATGTCTTGTCTCACACATATGTAACTGGCAATAAATATTTATTGGCAATAAAAATTGGGAGCATTTGTTATACTGCCCCATAAAGCCCTATTGTCACTTGCCTGTTCCACATGTGAAGAGTGCCTTTGCCATTCTGTGGAGTGTTGGGCTGGTATCCCTGTTGAGAACTCCAGCCCCGGGCTCTGCCTCCCAACAGCTCCAAGACATCCCCATTCAGTTGTACCTTAGGCATTTGGGGATTCAGATTTTGAGTTCTCCAAATAAAGCCAAAGGTGGCAAGGTCGCATTTTTAAATTTTATTCATTTCTCAAGGGTTCCTCTCTGAAGCTTTTGGGTACAGTAGGGTTGTTATTATCATTATCATTTTATTTTGGCTTTGGCTCTCCGCCTTTCAAAATAAAAATTTTTTAAAAAAGAAATATTTTTATTTTAAGAAAGCATTAGATGCCCTGGCTTTCAATCATAAACTGACTAGTGATTTGGGGCAAGTTCGTAATCTCTGAATTTTCTTATCTACAAAATGAATGATACTATTAATTCTTCATAAAACTGTTAAAACACATAAATTGTTAGAACATTGCCTGGCCTAAACTTCTCATAATTTAATGTTAGCTTATTGAAAAAGTAGTTCCTTCAGTGATAGCCTACAGTGACCAAGGGAAAAACTTGAGCCTTTCATGCCACCCCAGAAGAGTGGGTAGCATGAAATGGCATGAAAGTGGGTAGCAACTGCTCTGTGCCAAGCACTGCTCGAAGAGGGAGGGATACAGGTGCAAAGACAGACAGGACTGTTTTTGTGCAAGAATAAAAAAGATTTAACAAGGATATGAGTATGAACAAGATGATCTGGTGCACGCGCACCACGAAGCTCACGCTGCAGAATGGTGAGATAGAAAACTTCAAGAGGGGCAATTTCTGATGGGTGAATAGGGAGTAGGGAGGAGTTCTCTGAGAAGTGACCACAGAAAGCCAGGGGAACACACTTCCCAACAGATGGAAGTTTTATTCATCAAACATTGACCTGAATGATATCTGTCTCGCTCATCTAGACCAGAGACCAGGAAACTATAGCCATGAGACTAATCTAGCCAGTGGGATGTTTTTTGTAAATAAAGTTTTATTGGGACATAGCCTCTTCCATTCATTTACTCACAGTCCTGGGGGCTCTCAAGCTACACTGGCAGAGCTGAGTAGTGGTGACAGACACCACACTGCCTGCAAGTCCATGGTGTTTACTCTGTGGCCCTTTGCAGGAAACCTGCCGGTCCTGGGCACGACCACACTTGGTTCTCTTGTTCTCTACACTCCTAGTTGTGCCTGACATAACAAACCCCAGGAACCAGCTGGAGAGAGAATCAAAGTGAGGTATCATGTGCTTGGAACAATGGTTTTTGTTTGTTTTTTATTTTTAAGGACTTAAAAAAAGTCAAATTCTTGACATAATGATTTCAGGGCACACAGCTGCCTTCCAGGAACACATCATCTTTTCCCATGTGCACAAAGAAGAGGAACTGTAAAGCAGTGGCCAGCTGAGAGCTTCCCGTTATCCATCACAGGGATTTCCTGCACCGTATTTAGGTCAAGATGGGCTGGCCATCAGCGGTGGTTCTGGAGGATGCCACCAGTCTGGCAAGTGTTGAAGGACAAGAGAATCACCCCCTTGCTGTCTCCGTACATAGCCTGGTCCTGTGTGGTGCTGATGCAAAGCTGTGGCCCCTCAGCCTGGCATACACCTGGGCATCCCAACCTTGGCACCGTCAATACTAGGGGTGTGACAAGTCTTTGTTGTGGGACCATCCTGTGCACTGCATGAGAGTTAGCAGCATCTCTTATCTCTTCCAGCTTGAGGCCTGCAGCAGCCCCTCCTTCAGATGTGACAGTCAAAAAAAATATCTCGAGACATTGCCAAGTGTTCCTGGGTGTCACAGTGAGAAGGGACAGCAAACAACATCGTCCTCCTCTGGGAAGTACCAGCGTGAAAACTTTTAGGTGTTGGAAGCTCTCACAATTAATATATAGAGAGCGCTGACACTGAGTGGCCAGTCTTTCATTTCAAATCACCCGAAGTATTTTCAGATCCAGTTGGGGGGCAGATGCCAATTAAAAATGGTAGTGTTGATAATTCCCAAAGAATTATAGGGGAGAATAATGTTTTGTAATTTTTTAAATTGTTTAACCTGAAGTCCAGAGTTGTGTGCCTGCCTTGGACTTGGGATGTTGCGGTGGTAGTTGTTTCAAATGGACACTTGGGCATACATGAAATCTGAGTGCTGTCATCCCCACACCACTCCTAGACCAGCAGTGATAAGAAGTCTTCGAGGCTGAACCATATCTGCCGCCTGCCTACAGCAAATGTTCGGCAAGATGTAGCACCAGAAGTAGGTGCATACGTGGTATCGCTCTTTGCCAAGATGAGCTGGAGGAGAGCCCAGAGCAAAAGAAACAGGAAGAAAGAATGTGGCAGGGACCTAGGTGGATTTGGTTGTTCAACAAAAAAAGAAATGAGATTGATTTGACCTTTCAGGAAGGGAAATTCAGAGGAGTACCATCTTGGCCTAATTGCCTATTGAACCTAAACATTCATGGCTTCTTAGTGTGCGCAAAATTACACAGTTGTATCATGGTGGTTTTTCATATAATACAGTTTCTCACTCTATTTATTGTGATACTTATTTGTGATACTTTATTGTGATACTATTGTGATATTTATTGCAAAAGAATCCCAGCAATAATTTCCTAACATACGAAGGGTTATAGGCTGTAAGTTAGCAACCTACAAGTATATATACCAAATGTGTATTTTATATCTATACTACATAACACACACACACACACACAGAGTTCACATTTTATTTTTAGCTCTTAATTGTCAATGCTGAAAAAAATGAAAATTTTTTCATGAGAAAACTTGAGTCTCAGGCTTGTCTTCCAGATCTGAAAGATCTGATTCTACCTTCTTCCATGATGACAATCCACCAAAGAAGAGCAATAGGTCTTGTGCTTGCTGTTTACCCCACTCCCCACCATGCCCTAATGCCTGAACCTTACCAATTTTACACACTGACACCAGCCGCCTGGGACATGCTGTCATCTCTGTTTGCAGTCTCTTGCATAGATTAATTATATATTTGTCTTTGACCTCTTTCAGCAGCAAAGACAACTTTTCAGTTGCAAATGATCTTGCCCCAAATTCATTACTTTCATAAAAGTATTCCTGATTCATATAAATTTCTTCTACTACAATTTTCTCCACTCAAATATACCATAATTCACTGATGGCAGCATTTCCCAAAATGTACAGTGTGGAACAAATATATACATACATATATATATATATATATATATATAAGATTTATTTATTTGAAAAAAGATTTATTTATTTATTTGAAAGTCACAGTTAAACAGAGAGAAGGAGAGACAGAGAGAGGTCTTCCATCTGTTGGTTCACTCCCCAACTGGCTGCAATGACCGGAGCTGTACTGATCAGAAGCCAGGAGCCAGGAGCTTCTTCTGGGTCTCCCACGAGGGTGCAGGGGCCCAAGGACTTGGGCCATCTTCCACTGCCCTCCCAGGCCAAAACAGAGAACTATATTGGAAGTGGAGCAGCCAGGTCTTGAACTGGTGCCCATATGGGAAGCCAGCACTGCAGGTGGCAGCTTTACTTGCTATGCCACAGCGCCAGCCCCGAAACAAATATATATTATGCAGAGAAGATGTAACAAGTCCCGGGCAGAATGATTTAAGAATGAGTTAACAATAAGTAAAAGAGCACCTGGCTGGGCATTTGGCACATGGGTTAAGATGCTGGTTGGGGGGCCAGTGCTGTGGTGTAGTGGGTTAAGCCGCCGCCTGCAGTGCCAGCATCCCATATGGGTGCCGGTTCAAGACCTGGCTGCTCCACTTCTGATCCAGCTCTCTGTTTTGGCCTGGGAGGGCAGTGGAAGATGGCCCAAATCCTTGGGCCCCTGCACCCTTGTGGGAGACCCAGAGGAAGCTCCTGCTCCTGGCTTCTGATCAGCATGGCTCTGACCATTGTGGCCAGCTGGGGAGTGAACCAGCAGATGGAAGACCTCTCTCTCTCTGCCTCTCCTTCTCTCTCTGTGTGGCTCTAACTTTCAAATAAATGGATATATCTTTAAAAAAATAATAAAAAAATAAAAAGATGCTTCTTGGGTCACTTGCATCCCATACCAGGGTGCCTGGTTCAACCCCTCTGCTTCCAGTCCAGCTACCTGTTTATATGCACCCTGAGAGGCAGCAGGTGACAGCTCGGCTGTCTGGGACCCTGCCATACACGGGAGATCTGGGTTAAGTTTCAGGCTCCTGGCTTCACCTGGCTCAGCCCTGGCTGTTGCAGCCATCTTGGGAGTGAACCAGCAGATGGAAGATCCCTCTCTGTCTGTCCCTCTGCCTCTCAAATAAATAAATAATTTTTAAAAAGGTTTCTTTGCAGCTAAACTTCTAGAGCCTATAAAATACAGATGTGCTTTGTGACTCTCCAAGAATGAGCAGGGTAGGTGGGCTCCTAGTTTTCCATGAAACTTCAGGAAGCTCACTCAGTCATCACATTTGTTTACCTTTTAAAATTTCAAATTGATAGTCTGCAAAATTTTTGGGAATTGTTTTCTTTTTTAAAAGATTTATTTATTTATTTATCTGAGAGGCAGAGTTACAGACAGAAAGGAGAGACAGAGAGAGAGTCTTCCATCCACTGGTTCACTTCCCAAATGGCTATAATGGCCAGCACTGGGCTGATCCAAAGCCAGGAGCCAGGAGCTTCCTCTGATTCCCCGACACGGGTTCAGGGGTCTAAGCACTTGGGCCATCCTTCACTGCCTTCCCAGGCACACCAGCAAGGAGCTGGATTGGAAGTGGAGCAGCTGAAACTCGAACCAGCACACATACAGGATGCTGACAATGCAGGCAGAGGCTTAACCTATTATACAGCACCGGCTCCTGGTAATTTGTTTTCAATCACAAATATGCTGCATAGAAAAGAGGCAGATACCATCATGCAGCAACCACTTTTTATTTTACAAAGCAAGATCATTAAAAAGCAAGATGTAATGACCATCAACAAGAAATACCTGTGCATACGAGAAAAGTAATTTTAAAGAATAAAAGTAGGAAAAACACACTCTCTGGATAAAAGGCCACCACATAACTGGAAAGTGTGTGGCTTGTTAAACATGTGCTGTTTCCCTTCTTCCTGTTACTTCATTGAAGATCTGTAAAAATTTTGTCACAGACTGTCACCATGTGCAAAACTGAAATTGAGAAACCTCGGTCTACCTTGCAGTCAATCTGGAAACATCACCAACTCACAAGCACTGCAAAAACAGTGCACACTTGAGAGAAGAGACGGCAGCTTTCTGAGGGAGGATTTCCACGAGACTGGGCAATGCACACAAGGAAGCACTAAGAGGTCCTGCGAGGGGCACCTGCTGTGCCACCGAAGCTGGTCTTGCACTGGAACCGCACGCGGGAGGGCTCGGGATCTTGCCTGATGACCTGTGTGGACCTAGAGGGGCCGAATAGCTTGGTGACCAGGATACAAACTGACTAACTTTATAGTTTGGACCAGAACAAAGAGAAGCTGAAGTAATACCTCACATGGAGAGTGGTGCAAATTTAGGCTAACACCATGAAAATACACTCATTAAACCACCTCACAATGCAGAAAGATGATGGCATCTATGGGGATTTTAAGGAGACGGCAACACAAGACAGAAATATGGCCCCACTATCCATTACCCAGAGAGACTGTAGTCTCTGGCTCATCTCTGTGATTTCTCAATGGAGCCAATTTCTTGAGTTACACTGCATAGGAACCTGAAACAAATAATGCTCTTTGTTGTTTTTTTGTCTTTGTTTTCCTTTTTCTCATTTAATCCTTACCAGTTGATTTTAGGGTGATAAAATATGGATCCTCCAAGTAACCCATTTTTAAGAGTATTTTTTTCTTTTTTTTTTTTTAAATGTTTCTCATGTTGGTATTTCTTCAAATGATGAATAAATCCTTGAGAGCAAAAACTGAAGTGACACACCCTCGGATCCTCGCAGCCCTGTGTCGGGAAGGCTCGCCTGAATCCCTTTGTGAAGAAATAAATGCTCACGAACATGGGCCCTGAACGCAGACCAGAGACGGCACGTTTCCCCCCTGCACTCCACACTTGTTAAACTGCACTTTTTTATTTTGAGGTTGTTGCTGACTCACATGCAGCTGTTGAGAAACAACAGAGAGCGAGCACGTACCCTTGACCTAGTTTCTCTTAGAGGCAACATCTTGTAAAACTGCAGTGCAAAATCACAGGCAGGATGCAGACACAGAGCGTGGTCGACGCCACAGGGATCCCTCAGAGCCCTTTCGTAGCCACCTCCTTCCCACTCCCAGGAACAAGCCCAGGTTCCCCACTCAGCCGCCACCAACAAGGAGGCTAGGATTCCTGGTTTCTGTTGGGTAGGTGGGAGTGCTGGCTCCCCACTGGGCTCCTCTGACTATACCTTCACTGGGTGAGGGAGGGGCGCCTGAGTACTGCTCCTATGGGCCCTGCAGTGACATCCCATTGGGGAGGTAATGGGATCATTTCTACTGGGCAGTGGTGGAAGTCCTGAGACTCCACTGGGCTTCTTGGACACCATCACCTCGTAACAGTGAGTGAGAGTGGGGATCTCAGTTTCCCACCTGGCCTCGGCAGGCACAGATGCATTAGGGCCAGGGTGAAGTAGAATGGTTATTATTTCAAAGTTTTCTGTTTTTAGCATGCTCTGCCTTCTCCTGGTCCTTTGGACAGAGAGAGCAGGCTTTCGTCTCCCCTGTGCTTGGTGTCTGGCTTCTTTAGCTCCAAGTTGCAGGATACATGAGGCACTGAGAAAGCCTGGGAAGTTCACCACTATGTCATTCCCAAGTCCTGGGTTCCTGTGATGACCTGCCTTCTCCACTTGCTTTTCTGAGTCTTTGTGTGTGTGTGTGTGCACATGTGATGTGTGTTTTTGTGTTTACATGTGATATGTGTATGTGCACACACATACATGAAAGGTAATTGTAGAAACGTGGAATTACAAGATAAGCTATTTTTGTGTCAAAGAAATTTGAAATCCATGCATAGTTTTTCTTAATGCGCATTTCATGAACTTCTGGATGCCCTCTCTGCATGGGTACAAGGTGCGTTTCCAGAGTTTTCGGTGGAACTTGGTGGAAGAAAGAGGGAAAATTCTGTCTTTCTGGAAATGGAGGTTCTTGTTCTACATTTCAAAATAAGAAATTTTTCAAAAATCCCTGAGTACAACATGTTTCCATGTTCTTCTTGAAGATGTTTTTTTTTTTTTTTTTTTTTTTTTTTTTTTTTTTTTTTTTTACCTAAGCAGACATTCATTAAAGCAATACCCATGAAAATCTAACTGGTGAGGAGCAGGAACCCCATTGTCAATTGAATAAACAATAGCACTTCTATTTCAGGAACAAATTTCCACTCATCCTGACTTTATTACTTGTCTGCATAAAATGTACATATTTACATTTCAATAAATTACTTTTCCCATACCTATCACCCACTCTTGGGGACAAACAGTTTGCTTTAAGCTAACTTTTCAGAGCATAAAAGAAAGGTGAAAAACTATGGCTAAGGACATTTGTCTTGATTTTGTTTCCATTCTATTTATTGACCCAAAACAAAACCACCACAGAATATATTCTAATTTCTCCCACAAAAACACAGGTTTTTCTTTTTTAAAGAAAGTTCACACTGTGAGAAACCACTAAAGCCCTTTCAAAATAAAGATGGAAGTTTTCCAATGCAGAATCATTTCTGATGTTCTCTCAGTTGGGAAATAATTTCACTTTAGCACCTATGACGTTGGGATTTGCCAGACTCAGGGTGGGCGGCAGGAAGAACTGGGACTGTGGAACCCAGGAGATTCTGACCTGCCCCCTTGCACGCCTGGCCCTGGACTTACCTGGACTCTTCCCACTGCTGTCGTGTAGGGCACACCTACTGGCATCTCAGAGAAAAAACACACAGCTCGAGAAGGAAGAATGAGCAGAAATTAAAGAAGAGAAGCTTCTGTTTACAGGCTTAGCACCCAGCAGACACAAAGTGAAACCCTAGGGTGATGACAGGAAATTTGGTGCTGAAGATTGAAAAGGACTTTTAATCATAAAAATTAGAATTTGAAACCTTAATGTCTAGAAACATAACTAATGGAGTCACTAAATTAACCAGGAGAGAGATGTCCCTCTCTCACATTCACTCATGCATTGATATACAATAATGGTACCTTTCAAAATTTCTGAGACACATCCTAGGTCAATATAAGAACAATTACGATCTATTATTTGCCCATTGCTTCTCTCCTCACCCTTCACAGCCTTATTTATTTATTTATTTATTGTATTTTAAACAGGCAGAGTGGACCGTGAGAGAGAGACAGAGAGAAAGGTCTTCCTTTGCCGTTGATTCACCCTCCAATGGCCGCTGCGGCTGGCGCACCGCGCTAATCCAAAGCCAGGAGCCAGGTGCTTCTCCTGGTCTCCCATGGGGTGCAGGGCCCAAGCACTTGGGCCATCCTCCACTGCACTCCCGGGCCATAGCAGAGAGCTGGCCTGGAAGAGGGGCAACCGGGACAGAATCCGGCACCCCGACCGGGACTACAACCTGAGATGCCGGTGCCGCTAGGCAGAGGATTAGCCTATTGAGCTGCGGTGCCGGCTTCCTTCACAGCCTTATGTAAGGATCCAGTTAGCACCCTCAGTGATACCGACAAGTGAGTCAAAGCGTCATGCACCCATGGTCTCTACCAAAGTGGGAAGGAAGGGCCTGTGCTTCCTGGAGGACTGGTCCCAAGACTGGAATCGAATGGGCAACCCTCTTCTGAAAAGCTCCTCTCACTCTCCACCTCCACCGTCTGCACTCAACATCCTGCTGTTTGTCATCAGAGTCCCCTGTACACATCACCGTCATACACAGCACCACGAGCTGTTTGGGAGAATGTCTCACTGTTTGATACCCCCAGTACCTAGCCCTGTGCCTGATGTAAGATTAATGTGTACTCTTTGGGTAAATGAAATAAACTTCCATCATAACAAACAAAAACAAGACAAAACAAAACCCAGAAAATGTCTAACCCTGACACACATGACAAAAGCAGAGTGACAGACAAACCAGGTTGTCATTCTTTTCCCAAAGGATGCTTATTGCAGTGCTGTTCAGGACACTGGGAAGCTGGAAGCGGAACAGAGATGGTCAGTGGAGGACATTCAGCAGCCGGAAAGGAACGAGCAAGAATCACATGAAGGGGCACTAGGGGACCTTGGAAACGTGGTTAAAGGGAGAAAAAGCAAACCGCAGAATGGTTTGTGCATTGCGACACTTCTGTACACAGGTAAGGGAACCACCCAGGCAAACAGGGATGTTTTCTAAGGGGTGGAACCTAGATCCGATGATGAGGTTTTTAAGAGAAAGATCAGAAGGCTCGGAACTGTTTTGCTTACAGCAAGAGAAGACAACCAAACAGGGCTGGGCTCCCACAGGGCTCGCACTGCTCCCAGGGTCTCTCTCTCCTCTTAGGAGGAGCGTGCTGGATGGCAGCATCACCTGCACACTGGAACTCTCTCCTACGCTGAAGGTCGGCACAGCCCGAGACTTCAAACTTTCACCAAGCGTGACCCCAGGGCTCCAGAATACCTTGCTGGGGTTCCCCCCACCCCCTCCTTCATCAAAAGCTGAGAAAAACATTTGTGAAGGCCACTGTGTAGGCCAGTCCTCCTCCTTCTGGAACAATCTCATTGTTTGTCAACTGCCAGCTTTGACATTCTCTCGCACTTCCCACGGTCTGGCAGCCGGGAAGGAGTCTGCAGCCAATTCCATTCTCCCCCTCTGAAGAAACAGCTTAGCAGTCGGCACCGTGCGCATTTGGAGAGACGTAGGAAAATGTGCAGGTTTTTTTTTTCCTCTATTCCAAATGCCCAGGCGTTTGTGTTAAGATGGAGAAAATCTGCCTCATGGCAAAAAAGTGCTATCAGCATCTTCTACAGGAATTGATTTTCTGATATTTCTTGGTGTTTAATGGAAGAGCTTGAAAGTACAATGAAAAAACATCCAGGCCCCACCCCTTACTTCCAAAAGTTTGCAGTTAAAAATAGACATAATGCTTCATAATAGTGATAAAGGTTGAGTGCCATGTATCTCAAAAACTCTAGGAACTAAATCCTGCTATTACCAAACCCATTTTACAGATGAGTAAACTGAGATTGGGTGAATTGCAAAAAGTCCCATACCTAACTGGCGGCATAGTCACAATTCAAATTTGAACCATCTGGCTCCAGAGAGACCATTTTTCCATTCTGCATCACAACAGAATCTCTTCCATCTAGATCTCAGCTTATAGAAAACCCTCAATAAACACTTCCTGAATGAAGTAATCAGTATTGTATATCCAACTGACATTGTACATGAAGCCAACAGCCCGGTTAACTGCTCTAGGTATATTGGCAAGTGAGATGATCTTCTCCAGAGAAATAACCAAGGATCTGCAGTCGTAAAGATGTTCATGTGGTCACAGACCACTCCACTTAGAAGCTTTGTTAAGTTCCTTAGTCTTTATGAGCCTCAATTTCTATTTTCTAAGATGGCCCCCAAGACTCTCACGTCCTGGCATTACACAGCCTTTCTACATGATGGGGTATCCATCATGTAACTGGGTTACTAATGAGCTACTTGGAGTCACACAGAAGGGAAATTATCTGGGTGGGCCTGACCTAATCAGAGGATTGTTTAAAAGACAAAGTGTTAGGAATGAGTTTCTGCTGGCTGGGAAGCAAGCAACCAGCTCTGTTGTAAAGTGCCTCCGGGGCCACACAGCAGGGAGCCACCGAGAACTCTGGGAGCTAACGGCAGGTCCTGGCTGCCAGCCAGAAAGGAAAGGAGATGTCAGTCTTCCACCCACAAGGAAATGAACATGCAAACCACCAGAGAGGCAGGACAATGATCCGGATGAGAACCATCAGACCTGGAAGCTCTGAAAGTGAATATGATGTCTGGAGTTCCAGAAGCCACCCACCAAGGAGGATAAGAGATGATGAGCAGAAAGTCAGAGGGTGCCTGGAGCCCTGGGCCACCCTAGAACAACCACACCAACACACACTTGGATTGGCAAGCAACAAGGCTCACAGTCGAGCTACTCCTTTGGAGTCTCTTCACTCCCAACCCAACCCAATTCTAACTACTGGAAGGTTCCACTCACTGAGATATTGACAGAGGTGGGAAGGATAGAGACACTGGCCTTTCCAAAACAGAGGAATTCAAGATATAGATGTATAGATACAAATATAGATAGATAGAAGACATATATAGTTGATATAGGTACAAAGATTTATATATAAAATATAGATATGTTTATAGATGTTACAGATATAAAAGTTATACATAGTATAAATACACAGTTAGATACAGATATAATAGATATAGACATGAGATTATACAATATGTAGATATAGATATAAAAGGTTATATAGTATAAATATATTAAAATTTATATATATAGATACAGATATAATACAAATATAAAAGGTAATATATAGCACATGTAGATAGCTATAGATAAAATAGATATAACAGTCAGGCGTATATGTAAAAGGTCACTCCCTTGTTGCCCAAGATTTCTTGAGAGGAGTGAGATTTTGTGTTTGACTGGAGGAAGTAGGAGAGGTGCGGGGAGAGGGGGACAGGTGACACGGAGTGCTCAGCACAGCTACGAGGCTCAGGGCCTGCAAGCTGCTCAAGGCCCCGCCTTCACCAGCACCGCCATTGTCCGCCCAATGGGCGCGGGGCATCAGTGAGAAGGACCAGCTTTTCCAGCAGGCTCATTTCAGGGCTTCAGCGGCAGGCCTCTCTTTTTCTGGACAGAATTTTATCACCAACGCTGTGGATCGTAGCCCCACTAACACAGGAAGACTGCTCACACCCACACAGAAAAGGAGCTAATGCTATCAACCCCAACACTCATATTAAATTACTGTAACTCATTTACTTTGCCTGCACATTCCTAGCCCCCTCCGCTTGGCAAGAGCTTGTACATGCACACAAAATCTATAAACTCTTCCCAGGAATACAAAAGCATCCTCTATGATGTTGATAAGAAACAGGACAGTCACTCTCTCCTGACATATTTGTTCTTTAAAAACAAATCAATGGCACAGGGGTTTGGCACCTGAATGCAGAACAACGGCTTGATGAGGCAAAGATTGTCTTCATTAAGGACATTAATATTCATAGGGAGTAGAAAATCTGACACAAGAGAGGACTCACTAACCTTTTCTCATATTAGATTTTTACTTCTTAACACAATTACAGTCCGGCAATGACTTAATTAATGCTGCTTTTCGTCAGCCGCCTTTAAAGAGCTGTCAATTTGGTCCTGCAGAAGCTGTCAACGAAACAGAAAGACAGTCATCTCAGTGAAAAAGACACAGGAAGAAATTCAAACACTTAATAATATTCAAAGTGCTAAGCAAAGTCACAGAGCAGCGGGGACGAAGGAAGATTTTTGTCTTTTCCGTCCATCTTATTTAACTGAGTCTTGGCAGTGGGATTAGGACTTGACTCTTGCTTGGGTTTAGAAGGTACAGAGAAACAAGGAGTGGAAGATACAGGGGTGGATGGAAGACATCTCCCTAACATCACAGCCCCATATGGTCCAGGACGACCTGAGTGTCGTGCCCTTTACTGTCATGGGGTGCTGAATCGGAAGGGACTTGGGAAATCATGGTGTCCAAACATCTCTCTTTACAAGTGAGAAAACTGGTTATTTCAATCTGTCTCCAACTCAGATGTTGCAAACCAAAATTTCACCCAAAGATATTTTTCTGACAGAGTTAAAGATGATTAAAACAAAGTATTGCCAAGATATAAATCTTAAGGATATAGGCTTTCAAGATGCATACTGTTTAGCAACTCTGGGGGGAGCTGGTAGCTGTCTTCATGGATGAGGATCTGAGAATTGAAGCCCTCCTCAACTTTGCAAGATGCACGCTTCCCGCTTAGACTGTCTTGCTCTCACCCAAGGCACATGCAGTTGGCTCAGTGGCACCACCCAGCCTGACTTGGCCTCTCTCCAGTCACAACTCCAGATCTTCCCAGGCATCAACACCTGTGCTCACCCCCCCCCCCCCCCCGGGATCATCAGTTTGAACAAGCTACACTGTGTTGGAGGGTATTTCCTTCTGGTCTGTCTTAACAAAAACAGTGCACTTTGGCTGTGTGACTGGGACATTCCTCCAGCTCTTAGCCTATGCCAGGGTTTCTCAAGTGTGTTGGCCTTGACATTTGGGGCTGGTGGGTCCTATACACTGCAGGATATTTAGCTGCAACCCTGGACTCCACACACTAGATGCCAGTAGTCCTTCTCTGACCCCTCAACGTGACAGCCAAATGCATCTCCAGACATTGCCAATGCCCCCAGCAGAAGAGTCACCCTTAGCTAAGAACTACTGTCCTAACTGGGCACTACGTTCAGCTCCCATGCTCCATCTTCAAGGAGACTTGACCTGATCACTCTCATTCTCACCCTACTCTCTGCTGTGACCCCTCAGGAATTTCACACGTTGCTGTAGAGTTTTGCTTGTTTGTTCAGTATCTAGGTTAAAGCGAGCATAGGAGGGGGAAGTTGCTCCAGATATTATTTGAAGAAGTGATTTACAATCACTGTAAAGTTAATTCTCAAGGATGCCTTGAACAAACTGCTGAATCACTCCAAACTTCAGTTTCTTCATCTATAAACCATGATTTCATACCAGTTAGCATTTACTGAGAATTTATTATTAAGCCAAGATAAGTGTTTTTCATGTACCACTTCATGGAACCTTCTCAAACCCTCCACGAGGGGCAGGCACAATTCCATGAGCAAAAACAAAGGTCTGAGGTGCCAACAAATTGCCTAGGACGATGTAGCTAATACATCATGATATCGGGTACAAACCCAGGCTGCCTTTATACTCATGCTCCAGCCAAACCACCATGTGAATCTGTCTTGGAGTCCTGTGATTCTGAAACAAGCACTGAGCATAATATTAGTACATGGGGACCAATTAATGGTTTCTCTTTCTCACTTGAACATATTGGGATCCTACTTCTAAACATCACCTCCTTTATTCTCAACTTACAAAATCCTTTTGTTCACTTTTTTCACCCGGGTCTAACACTACATACTTCAGACTTAGGTCGAAGGCTTCCTTCCTAGAATTTTGATTTCCTTTTGTTCAGAAAATCATCCTTGGCATTTCTTGAGCTCTTGTCCTCTTTCCCATTCACATTTCCACAGCAAGTAAAGATTTTCATATAATTCTAACATCAATGTTGGGATTTCTGTCTAAATTGGAGGTTTGGCACTCACTGTAGCATCCTTCTCCACAACAGGACCTCTTCAAGTTGGAAGTGAGCCTTTCTCCATAATCACAGATTTGGAACTAAGTCTGTAACCAGACTGCGAGCTTACAGTTGAATATCAACAGAAGTTGATATGGCTTGGGAATCTCCTTAGGGACTGAAGTCATGTTTTATCCTTATCAAATTCTGAAGATGAAACCATTTTCCTTTAAAACCATCTATGCAAGGGGGACACGTTGTTTTTTCCACTAAAAGTGCTACACAATCCTTAGCAGGCCTGAAGTGCCAGCATGGTGGGGGACAGGCATAAAGGCACTGATTCCTCATTCTGCCAAACTTGAACTCAGAGAATCTCACCCCCAGGTGGTCCAGGAGATGCTCAGAGGGTGAAGCTCATTTATCACTGAATGAACTCACTTATCTCTGAGGACTTGGTGTCTTTTGGGAGTCACACCTGTCATGGGGAAGACTGAGAACACCTTTCAAAGAAAATCTAATTTACTTAAAGAAAAGTGTGTGTGCCCCTCCAACAATCTTTTTGTGTACTATTCCATGGACAGGATGATGGAACAGACAATTTCAAGCCAAGGCACTTTTCTAAGACACCTGTCTGCAGATAACTGATCATGAAATACAAGTGTCTCTTACGCCCAGGAAGAGGGATTACAGATACTTCCACTGTGATGGGCTGGGGCAGAGATGGGTGTTTGCACACCTGTTTAGGCAAATTCTCCCATGCTTCAGGGAATAAAGAAAGGTTGTCAGACCAAACAAAGAACCAGCTTCACTCCAGACTTTTCTTGCCTTCTCATTATAGGTCAGAGATATAGGAAAGATGATTCTCATTCCATAAAAATGGGTTCAAAGCAATGCAGGTAGAAAAACCAATGTAAATAATCATAAGCAAATCTATTAGAATGCAGATGCAACAGGATAAACTTCAAAGACATATCTTGCTACTATTTTCATAAACACTGGCTTGTATTAATGTGCATCTATAAAATATCTATATAAACAAAACATAAAATGACATAAATATATATTAATATATAAAATATAAAGTCCACTGCAATAATAGATAATATTTATTGAATGCTAACTGGGTGCCACGTAATATTCTATCTGATATGATACTGACAACCATCAACATTTGCATATAAAGAGGAAAACTGAGGCTGGAAGAGGGTAAGGCTTTTGCACAGTGTGACACAGCCGGTAAGGAGAGGTGAGTAGTATAAGGTCAGTTCTTTCTTTAAGGCGCATGTTCTTAAAATTGTGCTGTCTAATCTCATCTCACACATGCAATGTGCGTACGTATTCACACTCCCAGATGCTCCTGCATATTGGTAGACGGCACCCCGGGACATCTCAGATAATGCATGCATGAAGAAATAGCAGAATTGAATAATTGTGCACTGCGGTCGTCTTCAGGGTGGCTGTCAACAAGCTTTAATTTAAAAATAAACAAAGTGAAACAAAACATGCAAATATAGTAGTAGCAGTATGCTGCATTACCCTTTGTCTCTCCAGTGCATAACTTGGAGCCCTGAAACAGAGAAGGATTTGGGGTGTGTATGTGGGATCCTCATCCAAATGCCTCACACCACTTCTACATCAAAGGCCCTCTGTAACAAGATGTCTAGCATTCAGCTGCACCCGTCTGGGATACTTTTCTAAAGCAGTTACCGGAGGTAGAGATAAAACTGAAATTGTCAGCCCAAACTTGTGCTAACTCACACATTCACTTTTAATGAACAGGTTGTATGTGGTCCTAAGTGTGTCTGCATTTTTTTTTTAGAACGCATTTCTTTCCCTCGGCTGTTATGAGAGGGGCAGGGAGGAGTGGAGAGCCACTCCAAGTCCTGCAATAGTTCATAAATATCTATTTAAATATGAAACTGTCTAAACCCTTAGTGACCGTTACTTATTTTTCAGGCTTCCTAATCAAACTTTGTTCCATATCATGATCACTGTCTGAACTCACACAATGGACTTTCAATATGTCAAACACTGAGCCATCCTCTATCAGATTCTATGTTCTTCTCTGGACCCTTTGCAATCACTTTTGCATTGGCCCAACTTTCACACTAAAATTCAGTACAGTGTTCAGTCTACATTGCCTCTGCCATGCTGTCTTCCCTGGAATGAGGGGCAAACCTAGGAAATCACCCTTAGAACATGTGCACACTCTCAGCAAAATCTTTTCCTCTCCAAAGATAGAAACAGAAGCATGTCACTTGGCATCTATCTAACAACAACTTATTTTTCTAAAAAAGAAACTAAAGTACATAGAGTTTGTTTAAAAACAGTATTTTAAAAAACAGAAAGCTAAGAAGAAAAAAATTTAAAATCATGACAAATGCTCTCACCCCAAAATAACAAATCTGAATATTTCAGTGTGTTCCTAAGTGGCTTTTGTCTATGCATGTCTTGCACATTAGATTGCACTATAGGTAATACTGTGAACTATCCTCTTAGAAAAATATAAGATTTTGACATACCAGGAAAAATGTTTCCAGTACTATGAAAGTAAAAGCAAAAACAGAATGTACTTATTAAGACACAAACAAAATAACATAAAAAAGAGGGTATATTTCTACTCCAACAATGTAGCTTTGTGTATTCTAGTTGGATCACAGGCCAAACAATGTTCTTCCTCATCTTTGGTATGATATATTGGGTTTATCCAGCATGGTTTAGGTAGCTGAGAGCCTTCCTGTTTATTAACATTAATTCTAACCATTAATAATCTTTATTAATGTTTTGTCTGACTGTATGTTCCATAAGGAAAGTATCATATTTGTCTTATTTCTCCCATATATCTAGTTCTAAGCATGATTCCAGGCACATATAGAAGCTTATAAAGAACATATTGAATGAAAAACTGATATGTCTCTATTTCCCTGTGAATCCTCAGAATTAGACACCAGTTCTATGCATTGAGATTAGATTCAGGAAGAGAGAAATAAGGATACTTCCTTTTGGTAGCTCACCTAACGAGGGAAAAGAAATTCCCATCCAATGCAGCATCATTTTTTTTAATTACTCTGCCTGTTTAGAGAAATAAATGATTACAAATCCTTTTGTGAATTTCAATACATTTAATTTTTGAATGATTGGACTCAGCCAGGGAGCCCTTGTAGATTTGTTAAGCTTTTTTGAATGCCTTTTGGGCAACTCTGACTTCTTCATGTTGAGTTGATGGTAATTAACATCCTCGCAATAGGGCACCTGAACACTTTGTTATTCCACAGAGTAGAAGACAGGAAGCAGGCTATAAAATCAGAACACAGATAGGCAATATCATCAAATAGTGGGAGCTCCATGGCACTTATGAGATACTTTGTATACTTCAGTGCATGAGAAGGTTTTATGCACAAGACTCTAGAAGTAGATGGAAATGCATGTTTTTCTCAGACATGTCTAGCAGTTGTGTTCTGTGCTTATCCTTTAAAATTGGAGATGGGGCCTGCATTTGGCATGGCAGTTAAGAATCCACTTGGGATTCCTTCATCATATGTGGGGGCAGGGTACCTGGATTTGAGTCCCAGCTCTGCTCCCAGGTCCATCTTCCTGCTAACGTGAACCTTGGGAGACAGTAGGTTATGGCTCCAGTAGTAGGGTCTCTGCCACCCACATGGAAGACCTGGATTGAGTTCCATTTTGGCCTGTTCCAGACCTGGCTGTTGTATCTGTGAAATGAACCAGTGGGTGGAGATCTCTGCCTCTGTGTCTTCCTCATTCTGCCTTTCTAATAAAATAGAATTTTAAAAATTAAAAAATAAAACAGAGATTTAAAAAATTAGTGGGAAAAGGATCACATTTACCCCTATATCCAGAGATAACTCCTACTATTATAAAGAAAACATTTTTTTTATTTCAATGATGCTGGTGGTCTTTAATATTCCTTGTCTCAAAATAGAGAGCCAAATTCTCCTTGCTGTGAATGGGAGCCAGACTTAGTGATTCGATTCTAACACACAAGACATGGACGAGGTGATGCTGAGTGACTTCCGAGGCTGAGTCACAGTGTTGTTATGCGTACTTCACCCATTTGCTCACTCCAAGGGTAGCAAACTTCCATGTTGTGAGGACACTCAAGCACTTATGGAGAGGCTCATGTTAGGAGGCGCTAAGGCTTCCAACACACAATCACTTCCAACCTGCCAGTCCTGACATTGAACCTCACTGGAAGAGGATCCTGCCAAGAGGCAGGTCCCACCCACATATGATTGTAACTTCCTGACAGGTCCTGAACTGGAATAATGTAGCTAAACCACTTGCAAGTTCTTGATCCAGAGATAATGAGATAATACATGTTTATTTTTTAAGCCAGTAAGTTTCAGGGTAACATACTGCATAGCACTCAATAACTAAAACGATGACAACAAATGGTCATGTATAATTTCTATTATTTCTTTTAGGGCTTGTTTGTCCTTTCCTCTAGGCTCACCCTTTATCAGAAACTTTCTTTTTTTTTTTTCTACCTTTTTTAAAATTTTTTAACTTTTATTTAATGAATATAAATTTCCAATGTACAGCTTATGGATTACAATGGCTTCCCCCTCCCATAACTTCCCTCCCACCCGCAACCCTCCCCTCTCCCTCTCCCTCTCCCTTTCCATTCACATCAAGATTCATTTTCAACTCTCTTTATATGCAGAAGATCAATTTAGCATATATTAAGTAAAGATTTCAACAGTTTGCACCCACACAGAAACACAAAGTGAAACATACTGTTTGAGTACTAGTTATAGCATTAAATCACAATGCACAGCACATTAAGGACAGAGATCCCACATGAGGAGCAAGTGCACAGTGACTCCTGTTGTTGACCCAACAAATTGACACTCTAGTTTATGGCGCCAGTAACCACCCTAGGCTCTCGTCATGAGTTGCCAAGGCTATGGAAGCCTTCCAAGTTCACCGACTCTGATCATATTTAGACAAGGTCATAAAAGACAGGGTGAGGATAGTAACCAATGTTCCTAAGAGTGGCGTTAACCAGGTCTGAACAATTATACAGCATTAAGTGGGGAAGAGGACCATCAGTACACACAGGTTGGGAGTAGAGCCATTGGTGGTAGAGTAGAGGTTATGATTACAAAGGAATGAGGCCCAACATGGTTCCATCACTTTAAATATTTCAACATCACATGTTTAAACCTCATTTGTCTAACCCCATTGTCTATGGTTATCAGGGATCAAATTCTCACTTTTTGTTTTTTTATTTTTTTATTTATTTTTTATTTTATTTATTTATTTTTTATTTTTATTTTTGACAGGCAGAGTGGACAGTGAGAGAGAGAGAGAGACAGAGAGAAAGGTCTTCCTTTTGCCGTTGGTTCACCCTCCAATGGCCGCCGCGGTAGGCGCGCTGCGGCCGGCGCAACGCACTGATCCGATGGCAGGAGCCAGGTGCTTCTCCTGGTTTCCCATGGGGTGCAGGGCCCAAGGACTTGGGCCATCCTCCACTGCACTCCCTGGCCACAGCAGAGAGCTGGCCTGGAAGAGGGGCAACCGAAATTCTCACTTTTTGGGTGTTGACACTTCCCATGGTGGTTCATTGCCTTGTGTGGTTTATAACTTCTGATTCAGAATTCAGAAGTCAGGTCAGTGAGTCCCTTGGTCAAAGATGCCTCCCTGTGGGTAGATTCACACGTGCCTCTGCCAGGACCTGGTAGTTCAGACCAATTTTATGTTTTATTCTGATTTCTGTCTCTCATATCCAGTAGAAAATGTGATCATGGACCCCACATTCATGCTTGCTGAAATCTTGGAATTCTGATTTCCCATTGTTAATGTTTTCCACTGGTGACACTGGGGAAATCACAAGTAAGCAACCTTACAATGGTGCTGGGAGGTAGGTAGGGGAGTTTCTCGAGCTCTCCATTCACTGACTGGTAGGTTCTGGCTTTACGCAGGAAGCTGATTCCTAGCCCTGCCCCTCCATACAAACCAGCCCCTCATCTCCCTTCCCTACATAACCCTCAACCTTCAGTATTAAGTGAATACTCTGCTTGAGATTCCTAATTTAGCTACATAGTCACGTGACTTCCCAACATTTCTACATTGAAGTAGGACCAGAGAATTTCACACAGCTGCTGAATCTGCCCTATGAACCATTAGTTCTCCAGAATTTTCTCTATGCACAACATTTATGTAAATACACAAATATGTTATTTGGCCTTTTAATATAACATTTTAACAAAATTATTAAAATTTCCCCCAAGGTTATCAAAACTCTTAGTAAAGAGATTTGAATGGCTGTAAAAGACCCCTTTTCAGATGAATATATACAAACTTACTTAATATTATCCCCCTGTCAGACACTGAGTTTCCCCTAACCTATTACTAAGAGGGAACATAGGGCCTTTTAGGTTCTTTGGGGAAGGAGGGAAGTTTTCAACACCATTTTTTTTTTTTTAGAATGGAAGATGGGAGATGAAATAATTTTTTCCAAGGCTGTTCAGTCAAAAAAAAAAAAAAAAAGAAGTAAGGAGGCATCTGGGTGCTTTACTCTACTGTGGGGGCTCCTCACAGCTGGGCTTTGATTCATATCATTCTCTCTTAAGAAGGGGCCATTAGAGAATGGAGGGATGGCCACAGCCACTAGCAGCACAGGCTGACCATGGGGTCACCAGGAAAATGCATCTCTCCGCACAGGTGTGGCTGATGGGGCTGGCAGACAGGATGTGGCTATCATTCTTGGTCTCCAAGAACTTCTGACTCTGAACTCAGAAGTGAGGTCAGGGATTATTTATGGGATATTTGTGCTGGTCAGTCTTCCAATAGAAAGTGGGATGTAGACACTGCACCTAGGAAGCAATCCAGTTTGAGTTCCAGAATATTTTGGAAGATCCAAGGGCCCCCAGCACACCAACATGTACAATTTTACTATGTGTTCTCTGAACAAACTCTTTCAAAACTTCATCCTGGTTTCTTCTTCTCTCTGGTGAGCATGTCAGGTATCCACTTTTGTCTTGAATCTTAAAAGTATCATGCTCACCAGGACAACTTTGTTGAATTCTATTGATTCAGTACACTTTGTTTTAGCCAAGTATAAAATATTCCCAAACATATGTGCTTCCTAGACCTCTCTACAAGGTCTATTTTTTCCATGAATGCTGTTTAACCCTATTATTAGTTTGCTTCATAGCCATTACCACCCGCAATGCAGTGTACTCCCTCTTTTGCTAACACATTAGTATCAAAAATCATGTCAGATGCTCTTTAATGTCAACCCAGATGCCCTGGGGGATGTGAGACAGTGGCTTACATAGTGAACAGTGGCTTATAATTCACTTCCCATTGCTGTGATCCAGCTACTGTCAAATGTATTTGTGGCAACACTGCCATGTTGCCTTTCTTTCTTCTTTTGATAAAATAGATGCCTTAGCCTAGTCTTGGACATCTCATAACATGCCAAATTCCTCTCGGAGGCACAGCTTTGAGGCTGGCACACAACGTGCCGTGGGTCTCAGAAGAACCCAGTGTGCCCGGGTGTTCCATTTTCATTGAGAACAGCTGCTCATTTGCTGTGGAGAAGAGAGGCCTCAGGGTTAGAAGGGACCGAACTGTTCAGCCTTTAATGTTTTTGCAAAATTATCTTGTTGACAAGTGCAGCATTATAAATTTGAATCCATTAGCTAAAAGGATCCATAAATATTTGAATAATGGCCTTTTCAGAGTTTTACCAGTCTATCAAACTTGTCACATGTCCACTTTTTACATTTTTCCTCCTGCTGAAAAGGAAAGGGCTGAACTAAATCTTATGGATGGTTTCTAGACATGGGTATTTTATCCTTGATTTGAAAATGGAAATGCTTTGCTGAGCTGAAGTCGATTAGCAAAGCCACACTAGTGTCTGGGAATCATGCAGAGGGTGTGCAGTCTGCTAGAGTTCACCCTGCCCCCATGCCGTGGCAGATGGCCAGCAGGGCTGCGTTTCCTAGCCTCGCACCCAGAAATGGCCAGGTGATGAGTTCTGGCCAAAGCAACGTGAGAGGAAATGACACGAGTCACATCCAGGGAGAGGTTTTATGGCGCCCGTATGTCTTCTCTACTGTCTCATGTTCTTGCAGAGGACTCAAGGAGGTAAATGATGGGGCCATAAGCTACAGTGAACTTAGGACCCTGCACTACTTCCTGGAGTAAAAGCAAACCACAAACACCAACATTTTGGGCTGTTGCACGCTGGAAAAAATGTGTTCCTACTGTGTCAAATGATGGGAATTTGAAATTGGTCTGGAAGCTAGCAATATCCCAAAAAAGTGATCTTTTAAAAGTCTGAATAGTAGCAAAAACTTGTTTTGTTTGTACTCTGGAATCCCATATTTATTTTATATTTCAAAAGCGATCTCCCAGATTCTGAAGCAGTGAGACCTGAATGCGCTTCCAAAAACAGAACACAATGTGGCTCTGTATGGCTTGCATTAGATGACAAGTCTATCAGAAGCTGGCTGGGTGAACACCTAGGTGACAGGCACAGGTTCCAGGCAGACAGGTCCTGTGTTGTTCTGCCACCTGCTTGTCTGACTTCCAGAGAATATGGTGCTTCGCTCAACCAATATCTACAAACGGCCCTCCGAGCTCCCATCAGGGTTCAGCCTGCAACTGTCAGGGGGCTGGGACTAACGGAAGGTTATTCCGTATATTTCACCCACACTTCTAGGCCTTCCTAGGTTTGCCAAAGGATCGAATAGCTCACAATAGAGATGCATCCCACAGCCCCCGCTAAACCATCACCTTCTTCAGCGAATGACACTTCCATGTTATCCTCTCTGCCTGTGGAATTAATTTTAATGATCAACATTCATTGAGCTTTTACTATGTGCCAAGCACGGTGCAAGATGTCCTATAAACATTATTCCTGCTAATCCTTATAACAACCCTGAAGGATTTACATAATTGACTCCAGGAAACTGAGATTTAGAGAGGTTAACCAACTTGCCAAAAGTTACATAGCTGGTAAGTGGCCGAACATGAATTTAAACTCAGATCAGGCTTGTTCCAAAGCCACTTGCTGAGGGAGTATTACAGGGAATACTGCAACATCCATATGAAAAAATGACTTTATAACCCAGGGTTTTCCAACCTTGGACTATTAACATTTAGAGCCAGATAAATAATCCTTTGTTTTACGGGGCCATTTTGTGCATTGTGGAATGTTGAGCAGCATCCCTGGCCACTATACACTAGATGCCAGAGCACCAGTCCTCCACCAGTTGTGACAACCAAAAGGTCTCCAGATACTGCTAAACGTTCCTAGGAGGAAATGCAGCCCTCAAGTGAAAACCAGTATTCTGACCTAAAGTTGGAAATACACTATCCTCCCCCAAGGAACTATTGCAGTCTCTCCTTTCTGATGTAACTGATGGTGTTTCCATTTTTGCTGTGGCTGCTAAGGAGCTCAAAGACAAATTTAAGTTTTGGCTATAGCAAATATTAAGTCCTGAACTTTTCCCATCAACTGTTTCCCAATCCAGAATCTACTCTGTCTTCCCCCCTGCCTTTTTAATTCCTCTACTTAATTTTTTCCCCGTCACAGTATGTATTCCACTATTTAAAGTTATTTGAGATACTTTACATAAAATAACAAGGCATAAATACAAAAATATTTTATACTGATTTTGAAATTGTCTTAATTGATCAAAACTGAATCTGTCTTGGAAAGATAAACATTCTTCTTTCTTTTTAAATCTTTTCAATGATTCTCCCTGCTATTAAAAAAAATGTTGGATTAAGAAATTGAGCTTTATTGAAATTTTCTGGCTCTGAGAATGTATTTTAAAATGGGTTCAGGCACAGTAGAATACTAGAAAGAATAAAATAAAAACCTAGAAAAGCTTTGGAAACAATTTTTTTCCTTCAAGTTCCCTCAATGCAACTATTGCAAGTGATCATTCTGTTAAAATATTCGTATTACTCTATTACAGAGGAGAAGGTAAAGGTGAGATGGACACCTTTCTAAGATACCTTCCTAATATTTTGCTACCACGCATGCTCTGTATTTTCAAGGGTCTGTCAGCAGTGGAGAGACTCTGCTCTCCGAATTCTACCACATGTTCTCACAAATGAATTTTCCAGTCTGTCAATTACTGGGGAGATAAAAATTGGGACCAGGACAAAGGGTGACTCAGAGGCTTATTTGGAAATTTGGGATTTCTGGTTCTGCTTTGACAGATCTGGAAGAAGAGGCAAAACATTTCCTGTAAATACCATGGCTGAGATGGGTTCTCACTCTCCCACTCCCCCGTCAAACAGAAATCTATATTGTGCCTTGAGTTGAGCCCCAGAGAAATTATCAATATTCACACATCTGGCACAAATCTGTTAGAAGAAAAAAAAAACATTATGCCATCTGTATTTCTTCAATCGTTTTATAGCACTGCTCCAGTCTCTGGCAGACATTTTGTCACACGGTCTTGTAAATATAAAGTTATATTACTTCTTGGCTGATCTGAGGACACTGTTCATCACAGGGGGAGGATGAAGAGATGATGTCACTGCCAGGAAGGAAAAAAAAAAAAGTTTGCCTTTCCCAATTCCCCACCTTCCCTGGAGCGTGGAGGAGCCAAATTTCATCAAGTTTGGCACAGTTGTAGGAATTAACATGACTGAAATGTATGCCAGATTTCAAAACAATTTCTAACAGTTTCTGTGAGACCGTGTAAGCAACTGAAAATTGACATGTTGTGTTGTGCCCAAGTCAGCCAACTGCTGTCACTGCATAATTAGATTTTCCTGCGTGAGAGGAAAGAGTTTCCTTTAAAAAATTATGAAATAAAGCAGAAGCTAATATAAAATATAAGTGGGCCTTTGATTTGCAAAGAGGTAGCCTTCCACTGAAGAATGACTTTGGAAGGACACACATACCCCCCCACACACACACACACACAATGTGGGAGCAAATGACACACCTAAGAGAAGCAAATGTCCCTGGCTTTCTGTGCTTCCCACGCATGAAATGCTCTTTGCAAAGGAAAGAAGCTTTACACACAGGCCAGATGGATGTGGGCCCATTTGGCTGCCCAAGAAATGGCTGCCACCCAGAACCAAGTACAGAGTTGGAGTGAATGACTATGGGCTTACTTCCTCCAGATATGGGATGATATGGGGTGGCAGCATAAAATGGATGTCCCCACACTCACGCTCCCTTTTCAGCAGTAACAATACTATTTGCTTGGCACAGGGTCACCCAGCTGGAGACTCTGTTCCCCAGGCTCCCTTGTACTTGGAGGTAACATATCACTAGGCTCCAGCCAACCAGGCCCAAGAGAAAGGAACGTTTTCCAGTTCCATGTCCTGTCTGTACCAAGAAAGGAGGGTCTCTCACCTTTCTCCTCTCCTGTCTTCCTGAGGGCAGGAGCATAGGTATAGTCATAAGGCACTTTTGATCACAAGGAAATTTATGCCATGGGGATGAGATCAACAGAGCCCCAGAGGTGGCAAAGGAGTAAGACAAAACCAGCCCTTGATACGACTGAGCCCCTCTGCTGATCTTGGATGTCCTTCCAGACTGCTCTGTGAGAGAGAGGCTATTTATTGCTTGGTTAAAGCCATTGTAATGCTGGAACTCATATAACAGCAGCTTTTTCTGTGTACTAACCAGTACTGTGCACTTGGAAATGACCTTCAGAGTTCATCAGAGGTCCCCACAGATGGGGGTGTGTTTACTCTGCAGACACATGTGTCTTTGTTTCCCAATCATGCCATATGAGCTAAAAACCTTTTCTCAAATAGTCTTATCTCTCTGAGAGACAAAATATGACTCAAAGTGTCATTCATTCACTTACAATGAGGTGATCATAATTGTTACCATCTTCCAAACAAAGGAGCTATAGCTTAGTGAGGTAAACAACCTGCCCTAAATCTCAAAGCTAATAGTTTCAGAGTTTTGTTTTATTTAAAAAAGAAACGCCTCATATGCTCAAGCGGAATAAATTCTTAGCATACAGAAAAGCATTCAGCAAATATTTGCAAAGTAACTGAATCTGACTATATCATTAAAACAGATCACTGGATTCAAGATCAGGACTCAAGTAGGTTGACTTCAAAGACAGTGATTGTAAATTTTATACTTTTTTTGTTCCCCAAGTATGCCATTAATTGGGCTTCTATGAGTTAGATTTACAAGTAAAAATTCCAGTGTATTTGCAAAAATATTTTTAAATTTTCCATTTATTAAATTGAAAATTAAAAAACTAAGATTTTTTTCTCTGTGGCCAAAAAAAGAAACCTTTAACTTAAACTAGCTTAATTGTCCCTGGAGTCTTATTGGCATATGCAACTGGAAAGTCTACAGGCAGAACTAGTTTAGTTCTGGCTCTACCCTGGGTTGCAGCACTGTCCCCAGAGCACGGGTCTTGCCATTTCTCAGCATAGCCTTTCCCCAAGTAGGCTTTACTCACAGGGTTCGTACAATATCAAAATAGCTGCCAGTCTCTCCAGGCCTATATCTCATCCTGTATCATTCCAATACTCCTTGGCTTGATTGCTTTATGGATCTGTTTGCCAATAAGAACCATGTCCTGAAGGGCTCAGGGCTCTGATTGGCCAGGCCACATCTGTATAGGTGGAATAAATGTGATTCTCAAGAGTCCAATCAGCATTCTATTCCAAAAAGAACAGGAAATGGAATATTGTAGTAGTACAATAGAAATGTTCACCACAAGCCTTTTTCCTGTGTTTAATGCTGCCCCACCATAGGGATCTCTGATGTTTTACTATCTTCTCCCCCAACTTTTACCTAAACTACTATTATTTCTCTGCAGAACTATTTGCTTGTTTCCAATGCTGTACTCGTACAAATCTGTATACACAATCAGTACATATACAACCTGCTCTTTCCTCTGCCCAAGGCTGTCCTAATTCCCCTAAATGCCTCTCTTCTTCTGGAGGCATCGCTCTGCCTGAGAAACACTGCAACAGGGCCAGCACTGTGGCGTAGCGGGTAAAAGCCACTGCCTGCGGTGCCGGCATCCCACGTGAGTGCCAGTTTGAGTCCTAGCTGCTCCACTTCTGATCCAGTTCTCCACTATGGCCTGGGAAAGCAGTAGAATATTGCCCAAGTCCTGGGCCCCTGCACCTGCATGGGAGACCTGGAGGAGGCTCCTGGCTCCTGGCTTCGGATCAGCACAGCTCCGGCCATTGAGACCAATTAAGGAGTGAACCAGAGTATGGAAGACATCTCTCTCTCTGCCTCTCCTCTCTCTGTGTAACCCTGACCTTCAAATAAATAAATAAATCTTTGAAAAAAAAAAAAAAGAAAAGAAACACTGCATCATGGTGCTGGATCCACACACAGGGCTGCCAAACATCGGTTTTATAGTTTTGAGCAAATAACTTGATATCCTTATCTGCTAATGGGATCCCATTTGTTTCTACCTCAGGGAGTTACTGGAAGGTGAAGCAAAGAACGCATATGACACTCTATGACCAGAGCCTAAACTCCCAATACCTACAGACTAGGACAGCCACAGGTCACCGAGGTTCTCCTTCAACCTCCTTCCTCTACAGACTCCTAATTCCACTGAACAATGGCTTGCACTGCCACTCTTTGGGGTTCTATGACATTTAAAAGTGATACTGTGTTCACTGAATCTGAACCACACAGTACCTGCACTGGCTGTCTACCTTCCTAAGTAGCCCAATGTCCCAGGTTGTCTTCATCCCCCATTAAGATTCTAACTCCCTTTTGAAGATAGTTTTTCTGAAATCAGCCAGTTCAGGATCCAATACTGAGCTTTGCCGTGACTAGCTTTGAATCTAAAGGAACACTGCTTAACTTACATGAACTTCAGTCTTCTCCCCTACAAAATAGAGCTGAGGTCAAACATAAAGAAGGCAGCGTGTGTGTGTGTGTGTGTGTGTAACGCTTCAGTGAATTCCAGACACATGGTCTATGTTTAACAAATGATGGCCATCATTTTAAATATTACATGCACTTTTAGTCTACTTCAATATCCTACTGCCATCACCCTAAGAAATGGCATGGAGTCTAATAGACTAAAGTCTTACCACATCTATGCATGCTTGGATCAACCCCCAGACATATCTTGAACACAGAATAACCTACATGGCCACATTAGAGCAGAAGGCACACGCAGATTCACAACTGGGAAAATTTAACCATCCAAGTGCAGCGCAAGGATAATCACAGGGAACTAAGAATGACTGAGTTCCTGTTATCGACTGACAACTCAATGAACAAGGAAATTCCAAGATGGCAGAGTGGAGCACAGTTCACTGCTCTAGTCTAGGAGAAGAGAGATTTTGTTTTTGTTTTTTGTTTGTTTGTTTGTTTTGTTTTTTGACAGGCAGAGTGGACAGTGAGAGAGAGACAGAGAGAAAGGTCTTCCTTTTTTGCCGTTGGTTCACCCTCCAATGGCCGCCGCGGTAGGCGCGCTGAGGCCAGCGCACCGTGCTGATCAGATGGCAGGAGCCAGGTGCTTCTCCTGGTCTCCCATGGGGTGCAGGGCCCAAGCACTTGGGCCATCCTCCACTGCACTCCCTGGCCACAGCAGAGAGCTGGCCTGGAAGAGGGGCAACCGGGACAGGATCGGTGCCCCGACCGGGACTAGAACCCGGTGTGCCGGCGCCGCAAGGCGGAGGATTAGCCTAGTGAGCTGCGGTGCCGGCCGAGAAGAGAGTTTTTAAAAAGTGGAGAGAGTGCAGTCTCAGGGAAGAGTTAGGGAGAAAATGGCAGAGAAAACTACGCAAATTGGAGGGACACAGTGGAAGTACATAGAAGGCGTGGATGCCCACAACTCAGGACTCCAGCATCCGAAGGCCTACACACCAGCGTTGGAAAGTGAGGTAAGACCAGACCGCAACAGCCCAAGCCACTGGTGATAAAGCTGCAGAGAGGGCCAAGAGGGAGCCCAGCTTGGAGCACTGTGGGGGATAGTGTACCTGCCAAACTAGAGGAGAAAAACAAGGAGAGGCACAGTTCTCATACATAAGCATGTTAATTGTTAAATTAACAACATGAGTCATTGTGCACTAATTCCTCATGCAGGACCTCTGTCTTCAATGAGCTGCATTATGAGAGTTAACTGTAAAATTAGTTCTCAAATAGTTGTGTGTGTGTGCACGTGTGCGCACACAAATAGTTGGAATCTTTACATTAATAGAGTTGGTCTTCTGTATACAAAGTTAATTGAAAATGAATCTTGGGGCTGGCCCTGTGCATAGCAGGTAAAGCTGCCACCCGCAGTGCCAGCATCCCATATGGGCACCAGTTTGGGTCCCGGCTGCCTCACTTCCAACCCAGCTGTCTGCTATGGCCTGGGAAAGCAGTAGGAGATGGCCCAAGTCCTTGGGCCCCTGCACCTGCTTGGGAGACCCAGAAGAAGCTCCAGGCTCCTGGTTTCAGATCGGTGTACTCTGACCCTTGTAGTCAAGTGGGGAGTGAACCAGCGGGTGAAAGACCTCTCTCTCTCTCTCTGCCTCTCTTTCTCTCTCTGTGTAACTCTGATATTGAAATGAAATAAATAAATCTTTTTTTTAAAAATGAATCTTAATGGAGAATGATACTGGGAAGGTGAGAGGGAGGAGGAGACTGGGTGGAAGTGTGGGTGGGAGGGTGGGTATGGTGGGAAGAATAACTATTCCTAAAGTTGTACTTATGAAATTTGTATTCCTTAAAAAATAAATTAAAAAAAAAAAGATCCAGGGACAGGAAAAAAAAAACACAATGAAGATTATTGTTTAATTTTGTCTCTGAATAATCCTGAATGATGAACTATACTCATTACATCATGGCTTAAAACAACAATGAAATAATATTTTCATAATTCTGTGTGTGTTGGTTGCACAGGTTCTCCGGCAGTTTTATTCATACAACTGTACTTCACAGGTAGATACGCTGCAATATTTTAAAAGGCCTCACTCCCAAGTCAGCAGTTGCAACTGGCTATCAGTAAGAAAACTCTGGTTCTCCCCCATGCTCTCTCTCTTTCTTACAGGGCATGGGGCCCAAAGGGAAGTCCCAATGAGCTGGTGATTATTGAGTGTCAGCTTGCATCACCCATTTCAACAGACAATGATGTTCCATTGGCCACAGTAAGTCACATGGCCAGGTGCAGTCTGCACAGGCACTTAGAGTCTACCTCTGAATGACAGGTGTGGTCAAGAATTTATAGCCATTTTTAATTCATTAGAGGATTTCAACAGGATAGCAACCAAGTGGTAGAGTTTAGAATCAAATGCAGGTCTGAATGTCCGTGTGCTTCTTCCAATATGCTGCCATGGCTGAGAACAGAGCAGCAGTGGTCACTTTCCTTCATCCCTTAGCTTTGTTCTTGCCTTCTTGCACCACGTACTGGAGCTCCTCCCATGTAACAGGCATCATTCCCAGAAATACAGGCAGAACAGGGCACAAAACAACCAAAGACTGTTCTCAGAAGGTGAGGGACCAAAGGAGAGGGAGATTCCGGGAAGACCTTTCCAGGGAGACTTCAGACAGGAGTGGAGAAATGAAGACAGTCACAGGAGTTTTCTTTTTCTTTAAAGTTGTTCTATTTGAAAAGGAGAAAGACAGAGACACACCAGACTTCTCATCTGCTGGTTTATTCCCCCAATTGCCTGCAATAGCGGGGGCTGAGACAAGCTGAAGCTAGGAGCCCAGAGCTCAATCCGGATATCCCACATGGTTAGTGGGAAGCCAGGTTCTTACACCTTCATCTGCTGCTTCCCAGGGTGTTCATCAGCAGGAACATAGAATTGGAAGCACGGCTTGGACTTGAACACAGACGCTCCAATATGGGATACAGGTGCCCTAAGCAGTGTTTTAACCACCGCACCAGACACTTGCCCTGAATGGACTGTTTTAAGCAAAATGTACAGCAAGGCAAAAAGGGGCATGGGGTCAGAGGGACAGAAATAAACCCATGTAGTTAGAGCACAGAGTCAGTAGAAGAGTACAGGGAGTAGAGGTAGAAAGTGGGCATGCAAGGTCTTGGTGGCCACAGGCAGGTGCTTGTATTGTACTGTGAAATGGGAAGCAACTGGAGCATCCTGCACAGGGACTGTTAGAGTTTACACTTGACCTGGGTCAAACCTGCCAACACACCACAGCTCTGGCTGTGATGCGGTGTGCAGAGGAGAGGAAGAGCTCAGCCAGTTGGTCAGGCGCTGACAGTGGCTACAGGCATGTAGCAAAGAAGATGTTCGGTGAGATGCTCTGGTGTCAAGGTTGATAAGACTTCAGGGTGAATTTTGTCTGGGATGGAGGTGAGTAAGGACAGATTACCAGGAACAGAGCTGAGAGTGTCAGGAAACGCCCTCCCTGGAACCACAGGTGATCAGCAAGTATGAGTCTACTTAAGTATGAAACCATATGACTTGGTTTTACCTTGTGTCTTTGATCCATTTCAAAGTCTGCAGAAGCAAATCCATTAATTAAGTGGGAAGGACAGAACACTTGAATGACAAAGGGAGAAACAGGGGTTTGGAAACGTACACTGTCTGCTTCCTGAGAACGTTTAGATCTGGTCTCCCAGTCATGTTCTCTGATTGGAATGTGGACATTCCCATGTACACGCAGAGGCAGTCAAAGCTGATGGTGAGAAAGAAGCGGTGAACATCACCCGGCTGTATTCTGCCGTCCATACAGACGTGATGCATCCAAATACAACACAACAATCATGGCAACAGTAATATGTCTCAATTAAATTAAGACACATTTGCTTCTCCCTAATCAAATTCCCAATACCCATGGCTCCCAAACCTCTATTCAGTCCTTTTCTAGTTTCCAAAGTTGAAAATTGCCCTTGGCACTTACGTGAGTAGAGTGAACATACAACCTTTCGCATACATCTGTTAGCCTCAAAATACCTAAACAACCCATGCCATTCAGGAGGCAGTCACACCTTGTCAAGGAAAAGACCTGGGTGAAATCTCATCTAATAAATTACATCTTGAGATGAGTTCCCTGTTGTCTGCATATTTTTCCTGCATAAAGCTCCCCAAACAATAAATCATCTTTCTGTCTCACCCATCATGTATGGGCTCATTACTTCGCGCATCATAATTACAATCAACGAAACAAACTCAAGGAAAAAAATCTGAACAATGGAATGGTACTTTTTTTCCCCTTAACATCATCACAAGTTTGTATGATCAAAGCTTGTAATAATACAGATGGGTGATTTGGATGATTTCAGTGTAACTCTTTTACATTTGTCAGAAATTCTTAACAGGTCCAACTACCTAAGGGGGGAAAATTATTCTTTTTGCCTTTAAGACTTCTAAGTCTGATTTTTTAAGTGCACAGATAACTTTAATATCTAAATTGAAAAATGAGAAGAATATCCGTAGGGAGAAAGGAGCTTATTGCTACCTCCCTGAAGTTCATCAAATGTTGTCACATATTTCTCTAACATTTTTGACTTAGTTAAGTGCAAATTTAGGTGAACACACTCAGTTTCCCAGGGTTCATGGCAAGAGAAGTATAAGTATTTTCTTATTAGCGACTGCAGGTCTTCAACCTAAGAGCTCTTAAGCAAATGACATTTCCCAGAGGCAGAGGGATGGACAAAATGGCCTCTCATTGCCATCATTTCATGATTTGGCTGTCACTAACCTTAAACAGTCCCTTCCAACTGCTTTTCAGGTGTACTGTAGGACACATGAGCCTACAAGCCCCTAACAACCTGGTGTTAAATTGGAAATGGCATAGAAAATTAATTAATTTTTTAAAAAAAACTATTATGTAGTATCTCTGTCTTTAATGTGCTGTACATTGTTATTTAATGCTATAATTAGTACTCCAATGGTAGTTTTTTCACTTTGTGTTGCTATATGGGCAAACTGTTGAAATCTTTACCTAATATGTACTAAACTGGTCTTCTGTATATAAAGAGAATTGAAAATGAATCTTTATGTGAATGGAAGGGGAAAGGGAGCGGGAGGGGGGAGGGTTGCGGGTGGGAGGGAAGTTGTGGGAGGGGGGAAGCCATTGTAACCCATAGGCTGTACTTTGGAAATTTATATTCATTAAATAAAAGTTTAAAAAAAAAGATTTAAAAAAAAATAAAAACAAGAGTGCACATTAATTTTGCCCACACCAATGGAGCAAAGTTTAATTTAGTAATGAAGAAAATTTAGTAATGAAGAAAGACAAGAAAAACTCACCGTTAGTCATTCAGTCACTTAAGAGATCAGTGAATTACAATCGACATAATTAATGGAACACTGTCATGTGTGTAGGTCCAACTCTCTTTTTGTTCTTTAATTATTTTTTTTAATTTTGAGAGGCAGTGAGACAGAGAGCTCATATCCACTGGTTCATTCCCCAAATGCCTGAATGTTTATAACAGCCAGAACTGGGTCAGGGTTGATGCTGGGATCCAGGAACTTAATCTAGGTCTCCCACGTGGGTTTCAAGAACTTAATTGCTGGAGTCATCCTGCTGCCTCCCAGAGTCTGCATTAGCAGGAAGCAGGAGTCAGGAGCCACAGCGAGGAATTAAAGCAACCACTCCAACATAGGACACGGGCACCCTAACTAGCATCTTAACTGCTAGGCTAAAACCCCACCCCTAAAATTGTTTTTGAATGCATGATTTGGCGACATGTCTAATTCCTTGGTAACAAATCAGATCCCCTTGTCAGCCACACTTTTTATTTCATGGTTATCACTGATACCATATCATGCCCTGTGATGATCAAGGGCAAGCTAACAGTGACTCTCAAGTCATGACAAAGCCAATCTGGACTAGGACTGCATGAAATGCTGCCCAGACCAAGACCACGAAACGTGGGCTACCCAGTCCTCTGAGATGACCTGAATACAAACCCTGAGCAGCACACCTTGCTGTAAAATTCTTCCCTATGCTCTGTGTCCTACTATCTATGCATTATCAGCATGATGCTTAGCCACTCTGGGCCTCAGTTTCCTAGCCTGTTAAACGATGGGGATGCTGTAAAGATGCAATTCAATAAGTTAATATTTGCAAAATGCTCAGGACGTATTTGTAGTTCCACGTCTGCTGCTGTCATTGCTATCTCTTCGCTTAAGGAAATTCCTAGTGTGCTTTCCTAGGAGCTGATGCATCCGTGACTCTCATGGGCACAGTCAGTCATCTCCTCTCTGTGCTTTCAGACATCTTGAGTCCTTAGGAAATGCACTTGTGATTTGCTCTTACATTTACCTCCCGACCTGATCCCTGCTTCCTACTAGGTTTTTGTTTTTTTTTTTTTTTTTTTAGTTTTTTAAGATTTATTTATTTATTTATTTGACAGGTAGAGTTACAGACTGTGAGAGAGAGAGACAGAGAGAAAGATCCTTTGTCCCTTTGTCTGATGGTTCACCCCCCAAATGGCTGCAACGGCCGGAGCTACACCAATCCAAACCCAGGAGCCAGGTGCCTCTCCCTGGTCTCCCATGCAGGTGCAGGGCCCAAGCACTTGGGCCATCCTCCACTGCTTTCCTGGGCCACAGCAGAGAGCTGGACTGGAAGAGGAACAACCGGGACTAGAACCAGCGCCCTTATGGGACGTCAGCGCCGCAGGTAGAGGATTAACCTAATGTGCCATGGCGCCGGCCCCCCTGCTTCCTACTTGTGTCAATGTTTTTCCAAAGCAGAAACAGCTTGTCTGTGTGTCCATCCCAGGCACCAGTGCATCCCCTTGTACCAGTGAATGAAGGGAAGAATCTGCTCCCACCAAGCCTACTGGTAGAGAAGTTAGGCTGGTGCTGGAAATAAAGGCAAAGCTAATAAAGCAATTTGCTTCGTCTTAACACTTTCAAAAGTTCATTTGAATGAGAATATACCACCATTTTGCAAGAAGAAAAAAAAGAATGAATCTAGACAAGGATCACCAAGGGCTGCTAGACTGGGAGAAATATTTATAACTGGACAGGAAGTGCTTCCTGATGGACACACCATACTACCAGAATAGTCCTCCCTCCCACTGAAAGCTCCGGGAATCAGATCAGGCCTCTCCCACTACTGATCAACTTACGGAAATACAGGGGCCAAGGTAATCTGTTACCTGCAGTGTGATGATTAAATTAGTAAAATCCAGACTGTTACAAGCTCTGCAAAATGAAAGACCAAATAAATCTCAGAGGAAAAATAGAGAAACAGAAAGCTGCAGATGGAAAGCGAATTAAAAGATATTAACTAATTGCAGTATGTAGACTGTGCTATTTGGATACTAATTCAAGCAGGATCCAAACACTAAAATTTGGAAATAAACTGAACATTAACTGGATATTAAATACACCTTTGGTTTGCATAAGGTTTAAAACCTTTCAAAATGATTTGTCAACAATCAAAACTCTTAAGATTTCACATAAAAAAATCTCTATTTCTAGGTTACTTTAAAAATAAACTAAAAGGGGGCCGGCGCCGTGGCTTAACAGGCTAATCCTCCACCTTGCGGTGCCAGCACACCGGGTTCTAGTCCTGGTTGGGGTGCCAGGTTCTATCCTGGTTGCCCCTCTTGCAGGCCAGCTCTCTGCTATGACCCGGGAAGGCAGTGGAGGATGGCCCAAGTGCTTGGGCCCTGCACCCGCATGGGAGACCAGGAGAAGCACCTGGCTCCTGGCTTTGGATCAGCGAGATGTGCCGGCCACGGCGGCCATTGGAGGGTGAACCAACGGCAAAAAGGAAGACCTTTCTCTCTGTCTCTCTCTCTCTCACTATCCACTCTGCCTGTCAAAAAAAATAAAATAAATAAATAAACTAAAAGGGGCAGGCATTTATTGTAGCAGTTAAGATGCTTTGTTGCAAACTGGAATGTTTCAGTTTGACCCCTGTCTCTGGCTCTTGATTCCAGTTTCCAACTAAAGCAGATCTCCTGGGCCAATAAGTGATGGCTGAACTACCTGGGTTCCTGACCCCTGCTTGGGATCTCCCAATTGAGTCTCCACTGCAGATTTTTAAAGGGTGAGTCACATTTGTGTCTCTGACTTTCACATAAATAAAATAAAAATTGTAAGATAAATAAACATAAACATTCATGAAAAATAGGAAGAAATCAATTACAAATCAAATATATAAAATATTTTAAATTAATATCACAGTAACAAAATGAGATAATTTTATGTGGAACAAACCCTGTCAAGTTAATTAAATCTATAAGAATTTGGAAACAAGGGATGGCGCTGTGGCCCAGTGGGTTAACGCCCTGGCCTGAAGCCCCGGCATCCCATATGGGTATGGGTTCGAGTCCCAACTGCTCTGCTTCCAATCCAGTTCTCTGCTATGGCCTGGGAAAGCAGTAGAAGATGGCCCAAGTCCTTGGGCCGCTGCACCCATGTGGGAGACCCAGAAGAAGCTCCTGGCTTCTGGCTTCAGATAGGCGCAGCTCCAGGCATTGCGGCCATTTGGAGAGTGAACCATCAGAAGAAAGATTCTCTCTCTCTCCCTCCTTCCTTCCTCCCTCCCTCCCTCTCCTCTCTCTGTGTAACTCTTTCAAATAAATAAATAAATCTTAAGAAAAAAAAAGAATTTGGAAACACACACACAGAAAAAGATAGATAAACATATAAAAATACATCAGTCTGAAAATACTGGCCTACATTTCTACATTGTCAATAGAAGTTCTAAAGCGGAGGAGAAGATCTGCTGAAAACCATTCAGCAAGTAACATGGAGACGGCATTGAGAGGACAAGATGCAAGAATCAGAACTGCTTTATTAAAGTCTGGTCAGAGATAACGGGGTCCTGGCCACCTGAGAAGCAGAGAGGATGGAAAGAAAGAAGGAAATAAGCACAAACAGGAGGGTGGGCTTACAAAGTCAAGTCAAGAACGAGGCTCCAGGTCTTGTAGCCGCCACAACTGAAGAGAGGGGGTTTGAAGAGGGACCTCGGCCACACCAGAAGCATCAGAGACTGGGGAGCATATCGGTTTTGCATTGGAGTATTTTGGATGATGGTGATACAAGAGGTCAGTAAAGGAAATTATTTAAATGTTTTAGACAACAGTGTAGTCTCCAAGTTGGTATCTTATAGACACTTAGAAATACAGAAACAAGATCTGTGTTAAGAGGTAGGAAATAGAGATCTTGGAAAACTGTTTGGTTCTCTATTGATTGCATCAAAATAAACAAGAGCAAGAGATAACCTGCCACATGAGGCATTTATATGGAGTCAGAAGAAAGAGGTACAGACATAGTGGTAGCTGCATATGCCCAGTGTACACACGAGGAAGGCAAACCAAGGGGGCGACTGCTCATTCCAGGGAAGTTTCTTGAAAGAATTGCTTCTTCTTAAGCCATGTTCCAAGGAAAGAGTAGACACAGCTAAAGAACGCAGGATCAGTATAACAAAGTTTGGGCTGACACAATCAATATTTGATAAATGCCTACTCAGTGAACCACACACACTGTGTGTCCCTAATGCTTTATTTGTCCTCAGAGCACTTGTCAAAGCCAGATCCACACCATGCGTGATCTACACTTATCTTCTCCATCCTTGCTTCCTCCCCCAGCAGGCTCTGTGAGAGCAAAGACTCCTCTCTTGTTTACTGGCCTGTCTTTAGGACTGAGAATGTTTCCAAAAAAGCCCTTACAAGGCAGTGGGACTAAAACAAGACATTCACAAAGCAAGGGCAGCACAGAGGCACAGGCCTGGAAGACAAGCAATGGTCCAGTCCAGCTGATGACCTCCTCATGGAGAAAGAAACAAGAGTGTTGATTCTCTTTGTATATTTGCTAATAGCTCGCACCACAAGACTCACAACCCAACGCTACAGGGGTGATGAAATCGCACCATTTTTGACTTCTATCTCCAGCGAACACACACCTTCTACAGAGAACAAAAAAAAAAAAAATGCTGGGTGTGATTTTCTCACTAAATTTACTTGGCCTTGGGGTCACTTAAGTGGGGACAGAGAGACAAGGGGGACCCACACTGGAGATGACAGTGTCCATGTCATTGTGGGATGTACAGAATCAACCAGCTTCGGTAGAATTCATTTCAGGTACTGGTAAGCTTTTTGAGTGTGTGTCTGTGTGCACATGTGTGTGTGTGTTCAATCAAAGCACAGTTTCACCCCCTGTGAAGGCACCTGTGGACAACTATCACACACACGATCGGATTGCTGGAGGCCTAATCCCTGCCCTCTTACCCTGGCCAGCCAGTCTGAATCCACCACCCATCTGATCAAACTGCTTCTGTGGCAAAACAGCAAGAACTTGTCAGATACAGATGGTGATGCTGACTTCTCAATAGGGGAAAAAAAGGACCTAAATTAGACTTCTATAAAAAGAATATTGCATATTTATTTCCACAATAACAACCAGGAAAAACGTTAGTCAAGAAGCAAGCAATTGGGTGAATAAATAAGCTTGTCTTTGTTCTCATCAATTAAGTTATTACATCAGTTGGAAAACCAGTGAATTATAATACAGATGTTTAATGAAACACTGCTGAGCCTATAAGTCAAACTCCTATTTTGTGGTGTGATTTTGGCTGCATAGTTTTGTGTGTGTTAAACCGTATTTATTAGCTGATACCCATTATTATTTTGAGCAAGGTATAATTCAGTTGTCAGGCTCCATCGCAGGCAAGGAGATTTAATCAGTAAGAGCCGCTTTGCCACTGAGTATAAAACAATGTGGGTTTCATGAAGCAATCACGGCAGTGTGAAAAAATGGGATTAATTAGTATTGTACAAGAACAGGCAGCCTGCTCATTAAAGCCTTGTGAGGTGGCGCTTGATAAACTGCCACTTGATAGGACCGCATTAATGTGACAAGGCAAAGACTTCATTTCCAAATCCGTTCTGATTGTATCTCGCTTTTAAGTTACCTGGGATGACCCGCCTTGGCGCTGGGAACACAAAGATCAAAAAGACTGCCAGGGTTCCCTGAGCCACCTGGACGGAGGAAGCCAAGCCTGGATGAGGACGCTTCAAAGACAGCTTTTTATTATTATTTTTTTTGAACTCACAAACATGAATCAATAACTGCAAATGAGGCAGCGCCAGGGGTGGTGGATTTGCATTCGCACTCTGCAGGTTGGGCAGAAACTAATTTGACAATTGGCGACCTACCCTAATGAAGGCCACCTACAATCCTCTGCCTGTTTTGTTTACCCTGTGCTGGTGATTTTTGAAATGTATATGGCCTCCGGAGGGTAGCAGGGGCTCCCCAGGGTGGTGGGGAGCCTCTTACAGGCAAAGAGGATGGCAGTGGCTCCCAGAGCCCCTCTGTGTCACTGCCCACTGTGTAATTATGTGGATTTCCAAAATGCATCACCTGGTCCCTAAAATGAATAGTTATTAATTATTTCATCTTGTTTCCACAGTAAAAGCATCTGCATGTGAAAGGAAAAGCACCCCTGGAACAATCTGCTCTGGACAGGGAGGATTTCTGCCGTGCTTTGGCCTCGTTTTCCTCTGTGGGCATCTGGTTGTCTTCTCTTCAGAGCTGGACCAGTGTGGGCTGTGTCTTCACACTGCAGTCATCATTTGGCACTGGGGGGCCACGGGGTGAAATGGGTTCTGAACGGTTCACCAAATCCATCCTTTCCTCTCACCCGCCTGCCCTCAGCTTCCCATCTTCCAGGTGGCCTTAGCTGCAAGGCGTGTAAAGCCACTGTACATAGAACAGCCATTTGCTCTGGGTATTTCTAGAACCAGATAATGCTACTAGAAACCTTAAAGTCCCTCCTCCACCCCTCCAACTGTGTTATTAAAAAGAAAAAAACAAAAAACCTGGGCTTGCTAAATCTCACCAGCATATTAAATTAATGCTTTCTACCATGAAGCTCAAGTATTCAGCTAGCAATTACAGGTTGTTTGCAATTGAACTTGGGTAATTCTACTGCATTCTGCAGATTCGAGGCACTGGGCACAAGTCAGGCTACCTGAGCAGACTAGATAGGATTAAGCGTACTGCTTTATCAAGTGATGTGTTGCAATATTATTAATTTAAACCCTAACATTTCATTGTTGTGATCCAAGCTGCATGATGTAACGCAATATGACAGCCATTGAATTAATAGAAAATGGAATTCATCTTCCAAAATTTCACACAAAATAAAGGCACAGAGACAGAGAAACATAAGGGAGAAAAACAGACAGATAAGTACCTTTAACACTTTTCCTGCATCTGAGTGAGTCTGCTTCTGCCTGACTGCATTTGGAGTATTACAGAGCATCAGCCCATTTGTGCAGACTCCAGCCATCTTATCTATTCCTCTGTAATGCAAAATAGTGAATGTGTTCCTATTTTGTTTCTTTTATTTTAGCAAGTGCATTGCACAGAGGTTATATGCTGTAAGTGGAGGATCAAGTATTACCATTTATGCAAGACACAGTAATAGGAAATTTTCTGCCCCTCTTAACTTGATGAGAACCTGCGGCAAAGACCCTACAACTCCTTCAGGTAGTAGCCACCTACTTGATTTATAATCCTAGAGCGGCGGAAGAGGTTAGCTGGGTAATTTAAATCACTAGAATTCACTAATGAACTAGGACCAGGGAGAAAGCACTTTACATTGTAAAGGCTCCATTTCACCTTCCTTATGCCCTAGATACTTTATCTCCAAATTTTTACATTATTTATACAAAAAGGGAAATGGTTCTCTTACAGAAAAACGAGTGAGCATGGTGTCCGTACTGACAGAATGCCTCCTAAAATCATTGCAAAGCAGATACCCTCTCTCAGGGGAACAAAAATGGGGTTGCCAGATTTGGCAAATAAAAATACAGGCTGCTCAGTTGAATCTGGATACCAGATAGGCAACAAATAGAGCAACATTTGGGACACAGTATATTAAATGTTTTCTGGTACTTATCTAAAATTCAAATTTAACTGGGCATTCTGCATATCATCTGGAAACCTAAATGAAAAGGAAGGCAGGAAGGAGACCTTTTTTTACCACATCGAGGGCATCACGTGGAAACGCCAGGAGAACAAGAAGTGTGTTGCATCTGTGATTCTCAGTGGAGGGTTTTCATTCAGCAAATTACAGCAGGCTTCAGTGAGCTTTGAAATAAACTATTGGTCACTTTTGTCCCACATGGATAAGCAAGTTTTAAATGATGTTTGCTTCATATTAACCTCAAGGAGACTTTCCTGCTGTTATATTATGTGTAGGGAAAGGACACAGTGACTCACACACCTGAGACTTCCTAGGACCTTTCACCATCACCATCATAGACACCAAACAGCTCCATATATCTTCACAGACTGTAGTTTCAAAGACACTGATCTTGTATGTGCCCCAAAAAACTGGAAATAGGTATTCAAATGCCTGTTCATGCATGTGCATGCATGTGCATGTGCAGTACCATTTGCAATATTATCAGAAAGGTTCCAGAAACAACCCCAAAGGGATGTCAACTGAAGGAAAGATAAAGACTATGGTCTACCCCTGTGTTGGAAGATTATGCAGTCCTAAAAAGAAACCATGTCTGCTACAACCTGGATGTACCTTAAAAATTACGCCAAATGCAAGAAGCCAAACACAACAGATGGTGTACTCTATGACTCTATGTGAAACATTCAGAAAAGGGACTTCTGTACAAACATAAAGAGATCAATGGCTCTCCAGAGTCAGGAAGAGTAGGAGTTAGGAGGTGGGTGGAAGAGTGACTGCTAATGGGTACAAACTTCTCTTGGGGGTGATGAAAATGTTTTTAAACTGGGGCTGGCCTTGTGGCTTCACAGTAAATTAAGCGCTGCTTGTGATCCTGGCATCCCATATCTGAGCACCACTTCAAATCCTAGACACTCTGCTTCTGATCCAACTTCCTGCTTATGCGCCTGGGAAGGCAGCAGCAGATGACACAAGTGCTTGGGCCTCCGCAACCCACATGGGAGACACAGATGGAGTTTCTGGTTGCTGGCTTCCTCCCAACCCAGATATGGCTGTTGCAGCCATTCAGAAGGAAAATAGGCAAATAAAAAAAAAAAAAAACAACAACAACAACAAACCTCTCTCTCTGTCTTTTCCTCTTTCCATGCTATACTGCCTTTCAAATAAATCTTTTAAAAATGTTTTAGGGGCCGGCGCTGTGGCGCAGAAGCTAATCCTCTGCCTGCAGCCCTGGCACTCCATATGGTGCCGGTTCTAGTCCCAGCTGCTCCTCTTCCCATCCAGCTCTCTGCTATGGCCTGGGAAAGCAGTGGAGGATCGCCCAAGTCCTTGGGCCCCTGCACCCACATTGGAGACCAGGAAGAAGCTCCTGGCTCCTGGCTTCAGATCGGTGCAGCTCTGGCCATTGTGGCCATTTGGGGAGTGAACCAGCGGATGGAAGACCTCTCTCTCTGCCTCTCTATCTTTGTGAGAACACAATGCTTCATCAAAGGACTCGATCCCCATAGAGAACAAGCCATACATGGGGTTGGGCTCATGGGAACTGCATGTTATCATGCGACTATTTCTCCATGAGAGTTTTGGAGTCCCCTCATGAGATTCCATTTCCTTGAACTTCACAAACCTGCAAACTAATCTCTGGGGATGGAAACCAGAGGAGTTCTTTTCTCTGCGGGCAGAATAGGAAGGAAATTAAGTGGTCCTGGTATTAGGGAAGGCTGGGAAAATTTTTCTATAAGGTCCAGAGAGTTAAAAATGTTAGGTTTTGAGGTTCAAATGTGGTCTTTGTTGTGTATTTTAACAGCCCTTTAAAACTTTAAACACCATGAACACTATGCTTCACTCACAGGGCACACAAAACACACTCCAAAGGGTTGATGTGGCTCACGGTAGCAGCCCACCAACCTCTGCTCTGCATCTTGACTGGGGGGCTGGCTATATGGCTCTCTATATATTTGTCAAAATTCATTGAACAGTACACTTCAGATCTGTGTCTCCTACTGTACATAATTCTCAATAAGCAATGCCTCATCACTGCCTTAATGTTCCAATAAACACCAACAAACATTATTATTTTAGCCTTACAAAAATGATCCACTTATTTATTTTTAATGATAAGCAAAGAAAAAATAATTCTTACACACTGGAAAGCAAATTGAGGCAAGGTATTTTAAGGTCTCCACGATGAATCTCTCAACTCCCTTGTAAATCTATGTAAAGACACCATTCTCTTTCCACAAAGAGTGATTTAATTTATCAGGGAAACACTTCAAACATGGGAATATGTCAACCCAGAGAAAAAATTGTTAGACCTCTTGGGGGTCTTGGATCCTACTCAGAGAAGCAGTCATCTGCGATGGACCGACCTGCCCGTATTACCTGGAGTGAGTGCAAGAATGAGCTCTCTCTCCACAAGCCCATCCTGCTTTGGATGAGTGTCCCTAACTCCTTCCTTCTGGATCTGAGCTCTTATCTATGTCCCTGCTTGAAGGAGCAAGAGAATACGATCTAGCCAGATAAGCCTTTGAATCGTTTCAAAGGCTAAGTCACTATTTCGAGAATATTTCTGTATATTCAAATTTACTTATGTACATGTTGGCATCACATAATTCCTTACTGAGGAATATTTTCTGTAGAGCTAGCTACTTGCCACTGTTAAGCAAACAGTATTAGAAAGTATCATGGGAAAAATCCGTGTGGGGTGGGGAAGTTCCCATCTGCTTCCTGCAATGAAAGCCCTGGTATTGGTGGCAACCGGGAATATAAAAGGGATTGGCTAACTGGAGAATAAGAGGGCAGTAGAGGGTGGCTGCCGCATACCAAATGATTGCACCCTTTCTGAAAATTCACATCAGAGCCTTACAGTTGACAGACTATGGTGAGCTGGTAAATACACCTGGTCTAACTGGGACTTTCTAGAGTTATGTTCATTCTCTCTAACCTCTTTCTTTCTCTCTGGCTCTCCCCCGCCCTCCCTCTCTAACATGAGACAGATAATTGGGATGAGGAAGAAATAAACTATTAATAGAATTAGTTTAATTCTACTGAGCAACAATGTTTAATCACTTATTAAGTCTATTTCTCTATCTTTGCCCTGTGTGATATGGGAAGAGGGGAAAGAACACAGAGATGCTGACTTCTGCCTTGGGGGATCTATAATCCTTTTGGGCAGACAAGGTGGGCATCCTCACGCTATCATTGCAGCAGGTATTATGCCCAACCTTGAGCTAAATGCTTCAGGTGTCGTAACTCACTAAATCATCAGTAAGAAAAGATACTTGGGGCTGGCACCATGGCTCACTTGGTTAATCCTCTGCCTGGGGCACCAGCATCCCATATGGGCACCAGGTTCTAGTCTCGGTTGCTCCTCTTCCAGTCCAGCTCTCTGCTGTGGCCCGGGAGGGCAGTGGAGGATGGCCCAAGTGCTTGGGCCCTGCACCCGCATGGGAGACCAGGAAGAAGCACCTGGCTCCTAGCTTCGGATCAGCGCAGCGCCGGCCGTAGCGGCCATTTGGGGGGGTGAACCAATGGAAGGAAGCCCTTTCTCTCTGTCTCTCTCTCTGTCTATAACTCTACCTGTCAAATAAAAATTAAAAAAAAAAAAGAAACAGATACTATTTTTATTTCCATTTTACAACTGCAACAACTGAAGCTACTCAAGTAACCTGGCCAAGATCCCAACTTAAACAGTAAGAAACAGTAAGTGAAGAAGCCTCCATCAGCACACAATTCCACCTGACCCTAAATTCTATGCTCTTAATCCATCTCTTTTTATTGTGTCCCAGGTACCACTGAGAATAAAGTAATTACAGGGTAAGTAGTATTCTAAGTTCTAGAAAATCATCCAAGAGAGCTGAGCATTATAGTGGAAAAACTACAAGTTAAGAGAGTTTTTAGTCACATCCAAAAATAGGAGTAATTTCTGAGTAGGAAAAGATAGGAGAGGATGGCATTTCATAAGGAGATTTCAACTTATCTGGGATGGATTCCTGGAAATGTCAATAAAAAAAACATTAAATTCTCACAAGGGAACTTCAGTCCAATTAAAACAGCTTCCATTCATTTGCTGTCAAGTATTATCTTTTTACAGATACCCTGATCTGTTCAAATTGATCAGAACATGATGAATATTTCAAAAAAACACTCTTCCCAACGGTGGGAACAGCGATATGTCATAGAATTTTGGGCAACTTTTCATATTACAGTAAGTACTGCAGGAAGTGCTACAGCTTTCTCTGGCAAATGTTGTCGGGCGCCAGGTATCAAAGACAAGTTGAGGCCTATTTTATGCATGTGGATGAAGGTTGATGGGGAGAGAAAGAACAGTGGGAATGAAGAAGGGCAAGATAATTCCAAAGCAGCCTCCAGTCTGGAATCACCTAACCTATGTCATCTCTCCCTTCCGTGCTCAGAAACTGAGGACTGAGTGACTCCCGAACGGATGGGGGGACCTGGGAAACGCCTGCAGGCCCACAGCTGGGAAGACAATCCACTGGCTGAGAGCCCATCTACTGCTTCCGCCTGCCACATCCTTTCTGGGGAGCAGGAGGAGGAGCTGTTCACGGTGTTCCTTGTGGCCTCTGTTACTATGGCAACCTTCCCCTTTGTTTCCCTGGAACTGGAGCTGCCGCATCATTTAGCGACCATGTAGGTGAGGCTGCTGTGTGATGGCATTAGGAAAACCTGACTGCTAGAGCACACACACACAGGCACCCACCCTGGCACTGCAGCGTCATCACCAGGTGAGGTCTCCAGATCTCTTGTCACTTTTTTTAAGCCCATCAGCCTCACAAGATGGCAGTGGCCATTGAGTAACGTGCTCATGGACATTGTGCTTTATCCTGCTGTCACTGGGTGGTGCCTCTCTCATGTTCTGTTGCCTGCAGGGCTTTGCTCTTGCTTGCCCTGTGGAGTGGCCACTTCTCCCTAAGGGGCTTCCCCTGAACATCCGGCACCCACCGTCTGCCCATATTCTCTCCCTGGGTGCGCTGTATGCATCCTTCCGAGCTGGACATGCAGTTCACAACTCTTTCACAGATTCCCTTGCTTTTAGCAGCTTTTGGGGGGGGGGGGGGTCACTCCAACTAGATTACAAGCCCCCTGAGGGCAGCCTCACTGCCATTCTTAAGCAATCACATTGAAGTAGTCAGCCAGGCAAAAGGCAACAATAAATATCTGTGGAATAAATAAGAGTTTTGAAAACACATTTTCGGGGCTGACACAGTGGTGTAGCAGGTAAAGCCATCACCTGCAGTGCCAGCATCCTATATGGGTGCTGGTTCAAGCCCGCCAGATCCAGCTCTCTGCTATTGCTAGAGAAAGCAGTAAAAGACAGCCCAAGTCCTTGGGCCCCTATACCCACGTGGGAGACCTGGAAGAAGCTCCTGGCTTCTGGCTTTGGATCAGTGCAGCTCTGGCCGTTATAGCCAACTGGGGAGTGAACCGGCAGATGAAAGACCCTTTTCTTTCTCTTTCTCTGCCTCTCCTTCTCTCTCTGTGTAATTCTTTCAAGTAAATAAATAAATCTTTTTTTAAAAAAGGACAGAAAACACATTTTTAGGAGCTGAGAGACCCAGTGCTGATGTAGTGGTTTAGAGTCTTCATTTTCTTCTCTCTTTTAAAAATATTTATTTTAATTGTATTTATTTGAAAGAGAGGGAGAGAGATATCTTATATTCACTTCTTCATACCCCAAATGTCTCCATCAGCATAGGCTGAGCCAGGCCAAGGCCAGGAGCCCAGAACTCCAACCTGGTCTCTCTTGTGGGTGAAAGGACTCAAGCACTTGAGTCATCATCCGCTGTCTTCCAGGATGTGCAGCAGCAGGAAGCTGGATGGCAAGTAGAGTAGCTGGAATTCAAACGAGGCTCCCTGATGTGGGACGCCCGTGTCCGAGGAAGCTGCTTAACCTGCTGCACCACAACCCACCCCTCTTTTCTCTTACATGAACAATAAACAAGACTCATATAACAAGCAAAGACCATGACCTGAGTCTCAGCTCCATTTGCCTCTCATTGCAGTATATGCCTCATTACAGGGCTTTCCCGTATCTTAGGGAGCCTGGTTGTGGGTTATCAACTGAATCGTGTAGGGGATGAGAGAATGTCAAGTTGCCGTTCAAGGAATGCAGATAGGAACATTGAGCTTTGCAGTATACTTCCACGAGGTCTTTTCCCGCCAGCCTGAGACATCAAAAAAAGAGCCTCAAGACCTTTGTGTTCAAAATGCTGAGTGAACAAGTCTCAAGAAGAAATCTCTGTCGTAGACAGTGAACAAAGAAGGTGGCATGAGCGAGACAGAATAGAGCAAGTGCTACAAAGGCACAACCTCCTTTCCCCATCCACTCATTTGCTTCTTCAGCATCCCATGGTTTTATGTGCTGGCTTGCTCTCCCAGTATAAAAAATAGTCAGTGTTGGGGCTGGTGTGTGGCACAGCAGCTTGAGCACTGGTTAGTGTCCCAGCTGCTCCACTTCTAATCCAGTCCCCTGTTAATGTGCCCAGGAAGTCAGTGGAAGATGGCCCAAGTACTTGGACCACTGCCACCCACATGGGAGACTCAGAAGAAGCTCCTGACTCCTGGCTTTGACCTGGTCCAGCCATGGCAGTTGTGGCCATTTGGGAAGTGAACCAGCAGATGAAAGCGCTCTCTCTCTCTCTCTCTCTCTCTCTCTCTCTCTCACTTTCTCTCTTTCTCTCTGACTCTGCCTTTCAAATAGGTAAATCATTAAAGAAAAAAATAAAGGCAGTCAGTGATGGGACAGGTATTTAGCCTAACAGTTAAGTTGCCCACATCCCTAGGCTCCTGACTCCAACCAGCTTCTTACTTAGGCAGACTCTGGGAGGCAGCAATGATGGCTCAAGTAACTGGGTTTTTGCCACTTGCATGGGAGATCTGAATTGAGGTCCCAGTCTTGGCTTCTGTCCAGCCCAATCCAAGACATTGTGGGCATAAGCGGAGTAATCAGTGGGCAGGAGCAACTCACACTCACTCTCTCTCTATTCTCTGCCCCCCTATTTCAAATAAATAAACTTTTTAAAGTTGTCAATGAAATTGATAGGTGAGGGAAGGACACTTCCCTACCCCACACTGAAATATAATTCCAAATTTATAGTAGGCACGAATGAGAAATTAGATGAATTTTATAAAAAATATATTTAAGGCAACTTCAATGGAACATATTCTTCCTAAGATAATGAAGCATTTGGCCAAGTAAAATAACTCAGTAAAATATATATATATTATTCTTATATATCAATGAAAAAACATCAGTATTAAATAAAAACAAATTTAGAAGCCTAAACAAAAGCTAACATGAAAAGATCTATCGATTCCACAGTGGAGACATACCAGAAGGTAAAGCTAGGCACAATATCCTATCTCAAAGTAATTCCTGGAAGGGAGCAACCATGAAGATCAGTATCCTGATAAACTATCAGTGATTATACATACTAATGACGAAACTAGAATTATTTCACGGAGTTGAAGTTAGCAGCACCTTTCCTGAGAATCCAAAAGTCATCCAAATATTTTAAGCACCTCATTTGCTAATGCAATCAGAGCTCTACATTGTTCCTTTTTGTGTAATATTTCAGGCTTAATGGTCCAAGGTAAGTGTGACTGGCCAAGTCTAGATGTTGGACTTACGTTACAAACCTAGCAGTAAGGGAACCAGGAAAATGAATATTTGGTCTTCACGGCTTATTTGTACTCTATGAGTTCTACTTCCCACTAGGAGACATGTTATGGGAAATTCCTTAAGACTAAAATATGGGTTTGAGATGGTCACCAGACAAAATGTAGTACAGATGTTCATTGTATGTGGAAATTCAATAGGCTATGCAAGAACTGTGAATTTCCTGTCTCAAAACTGCTTTCAAAAAAGTTAAGTGATTTGAGGGCTGGTACAGGGGTTGGCAAACACTTTTTTTCTATAAAAGCCCAATCATAAATATCTCATGCTTTGTGGTCTCTGTCACAACTGCTCTAACTCTACCACTATAACATGAAAACAAACACAGAAAACACACACACATGAACATGGCTATACTCCAAGAAAACTATGGAGATTTTTCCTGCAAGTGTAGTTTCTTGTCCCATATAGAGCATATGTTCTGGGGTCTGTCTTTCGGTATCTAATCTTAGCTACCCCTACCACTAACTGGGTGATCTGGGGCAGACATAACCAGATGTTTGCCTTAGTGTTCTCAAATAAATATTCTCAAATGTATAGTGCTAATAGAACCCACCGCACAGAGTCATGAGAATTACATATTTGTACAATGAATGTAAAAGATCCTGATATACAGAAACCAAAAACATTCACATTGCACTGCCATTCCACAGAAAATGTAAGCATCAGATAAGAGAATTGGACATGGATTCATCTCGTTTCCTCAGTACCTATTTCTTTGGCGATAGCTTTCTTCTACCCGAAAAAGATCCTGGTCCACTATATATAGGGGTGAGGTGGGCTACTTCATTGCATTTCTCAAAAGACCCAGATCACACCAAACAGAAATTTCTTCTTCTCTGGCCACAGTGAATATTTTGTGATTGGCATATGACCCAAGCTGAATTCTCCCTGAGACCAGTGTCTATCAAAAACATGCTTCAATAAAAATAATTTATAAGGCCCAAGCCCAGGAATCAATAAAAATACTATCAATATAAAATAAGGCATAGAACCTGTAGACTTGTAGTTCTTAACCAAGCCTACCAGAGAGTTTTTTTTAATTTTTTGATTATTTGTTTCAAGCACATACTTGGTCTACTCCAAATAAACCTAATAAATTAGTAGCTCATGAAAAGAGGACCCTACCATCTCTCTAATTAACAAGCAGTTATATAGAGATATGAGAATTCTGTGGGTATCTGAACTGTACTGTTACATTTTATTCAACTCTCAGAAAATGAGTGGGGAAAATTACAAAGACTTCTTTGAAATACAACTTAAAAGGTATTTCTTGCAACAAAAATTTATATCATATTATAGAGCTGTAAGTTAGGGGAACAGATTAAAGTTGAGAATGACAGGAAATAGATAACCATACTAGCAGGATTCTTTTAGTTCCAAGCGACAGAAAATCCAAATCAGAAGATTAAGCCCAAAACAGGAGCGCTGACTGGCTTACACCATTCGGGAGACCAGGAGTACAGTCACGCCTGGGTAAGGCTGGATTCAGAAGTTCAAACAGTGGCATTCAGGTTCTCCTTTCCTGTATTTTACAAGGGGCCCTCAACATATTCGTGGAAAATGTGTGTTATGGAAAAACTCTTGCTCCAGAATAAATGTATCCTTTAATTCCATTTTCCCACAAACTTGTTGGGAGCAGGACCCTCCTGGGTCTTGCTTAGCTTTTCTTGAACATACCCTTCAGTGTGGAAGAGGAGATGACTCTGTGTCCCCTCCTCCTCAGGGTCTACTGCTTCAGCTCCGTCAACTCTAGTGGAAAGAGAATTTCTTATCTTCGATGTCTACTTGTCACCTCCAGAGAAAACTTTAAACAGCTGGTCTCATTAGTTTATGCCTGGACCAGGCAGAATGACAAGGAGAATGGGTCCTATCATGAGATGCCTGTTCTGAGTCACATTTCAGAGTGGGACACAGAATTCTATTAGAATCAGAATTAGACAGAATTAGAATTCTATTAGAATTCCTAAGGAGAGGTCAGCTCCTCCCACTCCAGCCCCTCAGCAGGGTTACAGGGAGATGAAAATCAACCTATAACTATGACAATCATGCGTGGGCTGAGCGCCCAGGAAGACTCTCCTTCATTTTTCACTCTCTATGGTCTGTCAATGACTCCCAAATGGATTAGATGCTTACCCACAACGACAAAATCTTATTACTGCTCAAGCGCAAATTGATGTGTAGGGTGCTGGCCTAGGGGCTATTGCAGAGTGCTCAGGACAGCAGGAGGCTTCTTCATTAGGCAGGGGTCTCATAGGCTGCACAGTCTGGGTGTCCCATGTCCCTGAAGCCTCATAAGAACTCTCCCATTCTAAGGATTGTCTTCTTAGTGGTAAATTGAGCCCCAGAGAAGGGAGGCATCTAACTAACTGTCATGTGATTTCTGATAAAAGCCCACCTCAAACCCTTGAGCGACCCCTTGCTTAGGAGTCTGGCAAGTCTGTTGTAGGACAAGAGGCCAAGCGCTGATTTCCAAGCCAGCTCACACACTGAGCCCATACCACGAGTACAAACGGCAGCATTTCTGTGAGGACGTTCAGCCAAGAGCCTTCACAAAGCGAACTTTACAAAGCAATTCTGTCAGAATGATGTCCCCCTGATACCACTCCCACAACACACACACACACACACACCCCAGAAGCCCAACCAGAGAAGTCCAACTTCCAAATTCACCATACTTGGGAATAAAGAATCTCTGACTCTAGGAGAATTTTCACATCTCCATGTGTCAAGATAAAGAATGCTCCATCAGACTTGCTACATCAGTCCACAGTCAAACACACGGACCTAGAGACAAGGAATGAAATTGCACTGGGTGACTGAACCCCTTGGAATTCATACCATTCCTTGCTGTTTCGTTCACTATGGATTAAAGACTCAGACTTGTAATATTTGCATGAAACTGTTAAACAAGAATGTGCTCAAATTGGGGAATGAAGATGTTAAATATAGTCTGAACAGAATCTGAAGCAGGGGCTTGAACACACTGCCAAGGAAAATCCCCAATTAATGAAGATAACTACAATATTTTGTGCTACAAATAAACCTATTTTTAAACAAAATAATTGATACTGTTTTCCAAAGTTTTCATAGACTTGCTTTGTAATTTCAATAACTAGAGCAAAGTAATACAACTATCACCTAAGGGAAACATTTTGGTTCATGTATTTAGCATAATTTTTTGAATACCTACTATGTGCTAGCCTTTAGGTGCTCAGGTTATAGTAGGAAAGTATATGTATTTTTTAAGATTATTTATTTGAAAGCCACAGTTACAGAGAGGGAGAGACAGAGGCAGAGAGATAGAGGCCTTCAATCTACTAGTTCACTCTCCAAATGACTGCAACAGCCAGGGATGGGCCAAGCCTAAGCCAGGGGCCAGGAACTTCCCAGGGTCTCCCATGCAGGTGGAGGGGCCCAACCACTTGGGACATCTTTTGCTGCTTTCCCAAGCATATGAGCAGGGAGCTAGATCAGAAGTGGAACAGCTAGGACTCCAAACAGTGCCCATATGGGATGCTGGTGCTGCAGGTGGCAGCTTTACCCACTATGCTACAGTGCCAGGCCCACAACATATATCCATTACCCATAGTGGTAGGTAACTCAGATTTCATCACTGGTCTTATGAACTTCAAATTCTAATGGAGTAAGAGAGCCATAGAAATCTTGAAATTAAATTAAATCCCACAAAAATTTCAGACATAAGTTGTGTCAAAGCAGGAGTTGCCAAATTATAGCCCCCGACTCCTTCTGCAAATAAAGTTTCATTAGTCCAAGTCCACAACCACAATGGAGTATCTGGCCACATTATCTGTGGCCACTTTTGTGCTTCCATGGAGAGTGCATTATGTGGCTCACAAAGCCCAAAGTATTTGCTCTCTGACCCTTTATGGCAAGTTTGCTGACCTCTGTAAGGAAACAAAAGGGGCAATCATGTTGAAGTGCTTGGGATGGGGAACTGCGCATAAGGTCTGGGAAGGAATGACAGTGGCAGCTGAGCGGAGACCTAGGTGCTAAGGAGCCAGCCATGGGAAGCCAAGTGCTTTACACAGACAGAACAGGGTGAGATTTTGCAGGTTTTGCTTGTTTGGTTATACTAAAGTACTGCCTTAGAGGTAATGAACCAGTTGCCAGGCTATAGCATTAATGGTGAGATAAACACGAAACTTTCAGCTCCCAGCTTGCTTCCTGTACAAGGTGATAAAAGCATTTTTCAAGTCTTCTCTGTATTCTCATTTGAAAGAGGGAGGAAAAGTTCACATAGTTCGACGAGCAATCTACAAAGAAGGAATGCATGGCACACTCCTGGATGACAGCCCTGAGTTTTAGTCAAGGGTTAGAGTCAGGGGCAGGTGTTGGGTTGAAACACTGCTTGGGAATGCCTGCGCCCCATATCTGAGTTTCTTCTAATGTGCACGCTGGAAGGCAGCAGGTCTCTGCTACCCACATTGGAGACTTGAATTCTCAGCTCGTAGATTTGGCCTGGCCCATTCCTAGCTGTTGTGGGCATTTGGGGAGTGAACCAACAGATGGGAAATCTCCCTCTCTCCTCCCTCTCCCTGACTCTGTTTCTCAAATGAACAAAGTAAAATTTAGAAAGGATTTGGAGCCACAGTTCTTCAGGGGTCTTTAAAAAGCCCACGGCAATGCCTGTTCTCTTTTAACCCAGTTGTCCCCGGACTGTTGTGAGATGCTCCCATCTGTTCCTTAGGATGACTTTCTCTTTGTGAACTCGCCTTTGCCTCTAGGGACGGTACTTTCTCTCATCCCTGTGCCTTTGTGCCTGTTTGACCCATCTACTTGGGTGCCATGGGCAACATCTTTTCAGAGAAAAGGTAAGCCAGTATCATGTTGGGGGAAGAAGAAAGATCAAGGGCAGGGAATCTAAGCAAATAAGACAATGAGGAAATCCAGACCATCTACGAGATACTTCTGTTTCCACCTGTGCTGTAAGTGGCTTCTGTTGCTGGGGGAGGTGGATGCATTACTGTCCAGAGAGCTTTCTTCCTCTTCCATAGCGTCCTGGGTCTTCATTCACATTTTGTGGGTATCTCACAGCCAAGTCCTTTAGCTCTCAATTCTAACACCATATTTGAAACGATTTCAGGTGGAAACCTGTGCTTAGCAAGCATGTCCTTGCCTCTATTAAAAACTTCATGCTCCAATTTCAGATATTTTCACGATACTTGTGGTGGTCTTGGATGGATAAATTAAATCTGCTTTTCTCCTGCTTGCCTTGCTGGCCCCCTTTGTAACTTCACTTTGTATTCCTCTCTGTTCAATACTTCTCAAAGTACTGAGAGTTTAAAGAGGTACAATAAATCCCAGATCAGGTTTTAATGACCACGGTAAGCCTGCTTGTAATATGTCAGTGAGCTGAACCTAAAAGCCAATGGGGACCAGGCCATTTCTGCCTTAGTAATTGCCTCCACAGAAAGATTTATAATGTCATTATCTGAATCTATAAGAAATAACTCACGGAGCTGAAATACCCTAAAAAAATATTACAATTCTCTTAAAATCCAGTCATTCACAAATGCTAAATCATAAAACTTTTTAAAAGATGCTTTATGTTAAAAGTAAAACCCAGTAAAAATACAAACCCTCGTTTCTTAATCAGGTTCCTCATTCTTTATGTATCTGGTGGTAGCTTTGCAGTTTTCCAGGATGTATTTATAAACCTAACATTGGGCTGCGAGATTCCACAGCAGCGTGAGAAGCCGCTGTCTGAAAAGGCATTTCTCCTCACCGTTTTATCTCTGTGTGGTGCCATAGAGTGGCGAGGAAAGGGCTAGTTAGTATGGCGATAAAATTAATTTCAGCAATAAAAGTCACCTTTTTTCCTAATTTCTCCATGAAAAAAAAAAAAAAAAACTTCCTGCCAAATGCACCATAGAACTATGCTAGGCTATTTCTGCAGCCTCCCTTCCCCCTTGGCGTTCCCCGTAGAAACACAAAAGAAGAGGATCAGTCTCTTCTTCCACAGAGCAGGAAGCATCCTCCCCAATTTGTTCTGAGTTTCAAAAAGACCTGGTCTTGCCATGTCCCCCTCATCTCCCTCAGCCATAAAATACAGCAACATTCATACTAATTTCTGCAGTACTGAAATGTTCTTTGGAGCAGAGGATCTAACACAATTTTAAATGACACTCAATTTTTTTGTGTGATTTATAAAGTCACGTTTTCTCCTGCAGACAAAGTGATTTCCCATGAACTTGAACACTGAATTGGGTTCTTCCTGGTATTCTTCTCCTCTATTAGCCTCCTCAAGGTTGGGATTTTTCTCTGCATTTTTATTTTTATAAACTTTTTAATGATTTATTTACTTATTTATTTGAAGTCAGAGTTACAAACAGAGGGAGGGGTGAGGAGGAGGGAGGGAGAGAAAGAGAGACAGAGACAGAGAAAGAAAGATATTTTCCATCTGTTAGTTGATTCCCCAGATGGTCACAATGGCCAGGGCTGAGCCAAATCGAAACCAGGAGCCAGGAATTTCATTCACATCTCCCACATGGGCAGTAGGGGCTCTAACACTTGGACCATCCATCACTGCTTCTCCCAGGCCATTAGAAGGGAGCTGGATCAAAAGTGGAGCAACTGGGACTGGAACCAGCACCCATACGGGATGGCAGTTTTGCAGACAGTGGCTTTACCGACTATGCCACAACGCTGGGCCTTACATTTTTAATAACTAAGACTGCAGCTAAGCCTTGGCAGGGGTAGGTGTTGTAATTAGAAGGTTGCTAAAAAGCACTGGGAGGGAAAACAAATCTTGTGTCCTTTGTTTACATTCCTATAGCATTCCCATTCAACAAACCACAATCACCCCATTCCTTTATTGTTTCCCAGCCTGACATCTCTGTAAAAGGAAATGTTCAAGTATTTTGAGGCATCCTGAATCAACGCATCCAAACCTAAAATGACCTTCCACACAGGAACTGCTCCTCTCAGGGAATGATACTACCTGTCCATTCATTTCCTTAAGAACCAGAAACCCACTACCTATATCCAAAGGATCATCAAGAAAAAATCTACCTACAAATGGTTTGTAAATAGGAATAGTTTCTCCTATCATTCCCAGTACCCCTTGTTAATTAATCACCTGGATTACTGCAACTACTTCCAACTGATTGATCATATATTGGGACATTCAAAAATTTCATGAAAAATGGAATTCAAAGTTTATTTATTTCAGTGCAAAATTGTTTGAAGCCCAAATATACAAAAGTCTCCTAAAAGTTTATGGAACATATATTTTATGAAAAAAAAAAATGCATGGGGCTGGTGCTGTGGTGCAGTAGGTTAACATCCTGGCCTAAGGCACCGGCATCCCATATGGGCACCGGGTTCTAGTCCTGGTTGCTCCTCTTCTAGTCTAGCTCTCTGCTGTGGCCCAGGAGGGCGGTGGAGGATGAGCCAAGTGCTTGGGCCCCTGTACCCGCATGGGAGACCAGGGAGGAGCACCTGGCTCCTGGTTTTGGATCGGCGCAGTACCGGCCGTGGTGGCCATTTGGGGAGTGAACCGGCAGAGGGAGGACCTTTCTCTCTGTCTCTCTCTCACTGTCTATAACTCTGTCAAATAAATAAATAAGGACTCAACTCAGCTCTCTGATACAATATGTAATTGTCCCAGGTGCCGACCCGATGCAGTACACCAGCCCATATAAGATAATAAGATCTTAGCAAGAGCAATAGAGAAAACACACCAGAATCATATCCCCACACTTCAAGGAAGTAAAGTAAGAACAGAGATCTGAATGCAGAGAAGGAATAATCATTGAAAGATTTAGAGGGCAGCAGGTACGGCTCCTGTGATGGTTATAAGATGCATGTGTTAAAAAAAAAAAAAAAAGACTATGTGGCAGGAGCATTGTGATTTTGGAGCACAGATGTTTAAGATGCGGCTGGGGTCAGATCACACAAGGTCAAGCGTGATGCTTGATTTTATGTGTCTAATTGATGGGCTAAGGGATGTCCAGATAGCAGGCAAAACACTCTGGGCATGCCTGCGGAGAGTGTTTCTGAAGAGATTGAGCTTCTTCTGGAATAAATTTTCTTGGTATCTCTTCTCAATCAATAGATAGAGTAAAGAAAATCACCCTCAGCACATTGGAGGGAACCACCCAATCCACTGAGGTCCTGAATAGAACAGAAAGGTTTAGGATGAATCTGCTGCACTGCCATCCCCCTCTCCCACCCCTCAGCTATCAGAGCTCCTGGGGCTCAAGCCTTCAGGCCTGCACTGAATTACATCACCAGTTGCCCCACTTCTCCAGTTCACAAAGGGCAGATGAGCAGATGTCCTAACTTCCATAGTGATATGAGCCAATTCCCATCACAAACTAATATACCTATACCTATACATATACCCATACCTGTACCTGTATCTATACCTATTTCCTGTTAGTTCCATTTCTCTGGAGATATCTGGCTACTATATCATACAAGCAACCTTTTAGAATGCTGGTTCTATTTATGTGCAGTGGGAAACAACTGATGGTTTTAAGTGAGGGAACACCATGATCATACTTTTATTTTGGAAGAATCATCCTGTCTACTTGTTGGATGGTTGATTAGATGGAGACCATGGATGAAGGCCAAGGTCAGTTGGGAAGCTGTTTTAATTTGGATACAAGCTTCAGTGACTCCCCATTGCCTATAGAATGTGTTCCAATTCCATTACATGACATGTAAGACCCCTAAATTCCAGCTCCCAACACATCATCAGGCCCACTTCTGAGTACTCTCCAGGAGTCCTCACTCTACATCTGGCTGGTACACAGCACCTTGAACTCACGTTAAATGTTTTCACTCCAGCCTTTAGCATTTAGCTTTCACATTTCCCAGTTTTCCTAAGAATACATGTCCTCCTTCAAATCTCACTTTCCCATGGAAACTCTTGAACTCTCTCCTTCCTTAACCATGGGATGCACCTGTTTTAAAAATAAAGCAGATATTGGGGCCAGTGCTGTGGCCTAATGGGTAAAGCTGCTGTCTGCAGTGCTGGCAGCCCCTATGGGTGCCAATTTGAGTTCTAGCGGATCCACTTCTGAGCTCTCTGCTATGGCCTGGGAAAGCAGTAGAAGATGGCCCAAATCCTTGGGCCCCTGCACCTGCATGGAAGACCTGGAAGAAGCTCCTGGCTCCTGACTTCAAGTCAGTCCAGCTCCGGCCATTGCAACCATTTGGGGAGTGAACTAGCGGATGGAAGATCTCTCTCTCTCTCTCTCTCTGCCTCTGCCTCTCTGTAACTCTACCTTTCAAATAATAAATAAATACTTTTTTTAAAAAAAAGCAGATATACTTCTTGCCACCCTGTGGATTACTGCTTCATGTTATCGTTTACCTCTTGTTTGGTTCTCTCATTTTTCCATGTGTGTGCATATGTCCTATTTACCCAGCCACAGCTGAAAGTCCCTGAGGGTAGAAATTTTCCTTATGTTTCCTCAACTCCCTGCAGTGCCTGGCACCACGCCATACCCACAGCATGGCACTCAGTGTATGTTGGTCTGCTGTACACTCAGCATGAAAATCACTTCTCAGAGGCAACAGGAACATCACAGCAAGGTGCCAAAAGTTGGAGATTTTTTTAAAACACTATTTTCTTAATAGCTTCCCTGAAAGCTTCAGTCCTACAAATAATGCCATGCTGTAAGTAGAACTGGATATGGAAATGCAATAAGCTCGATGCACTGTTGATCGTGTGCTCTGAAATTCTAACCTGGATTGAGGTCAGGGATTTAGAGTCACGCCTTTTGGAGGGTGCAGCTCAAAGGAGAAGGTTGCAATCTTGGTTTAGCTATAGATAAACTAGATGTTGATGCAAAGTGGGGTTTAAAAGTGGACTCTGGGCCAGCGCCATGGCTCACTTGGCTAATCCTCCACCTGCGGCACTGGCACCCTGGGTTCTAGTCCCGGTTGGGGCACCAGGTACTAGTCCCGGTTGCTCCTCTTCCAGTCCAGCTCTGCTGTGGCCCAGGAGGGCAGTGGAGGATGGCCCAAGTGCTTGGGTCCCTGCACCCGCATGAGAGACTGGGAGGAAGTACCCGGCTCCTGGCTTCGGATTGGCGCAGCGCTGACCATAGCAGCCATTAGGGGAGTGAACCAATGGAAGGAAGACCTTTCTCTCTGTCTCTCTCTCACTGTCTACAACTCTCTCTCTCTCTGTCTCTCTCTCTCTCACTGTCTAACTCTGCCTGGCAAAAAAAAAGTGGACTCTGAATTACAGGACTGAGGCCAGAGAAAACCAAACTCAGTGACAGGGGAAAGACATCAACATCACCTACTGCATCACCTATTGCATTGCCTGTGAAACTACCACCAGAACTATACACGAAGTTTGGAAAGAATTGGACTTGCCACTTGTCTTTATTTCCTGTGGGCAGGAAACAAAGGAAATTTTCTCAAGAGGTTAAGACTTTAACATGGAATAACAGAAGGATAAAGGAGAGCAACTTACTGAATGACAGCAATGGTATTTTTGTTCTCTAAAGGTATTTTCCTGTGTTGATCATGTTGCAAGTCCATGAGAGGGACCACGGGACCATGGAAAGCTGAGGGAGCTCTCAACAAGTGCATACAGGATATGGAACTGCTGGCTGTTGGGGGAATACAACTTAGAGAAGAAAAGAGGTGGTTTATGAAAAGATGGATGACTGGAGCCACAAAATGCTTAGCTAGGATCCCTTTGTGATATCTTCTAGATTTAAAGACTTGGAACTCTCTCTTAATTACCCAAGCTCCTGAGCAGTCCCAATCTCGGCTCCAAGACGTTTGAGACCAGATGATTCTTGGTTATGGAGGCTGTTCCGTATGCTGTAGGATGTTAGGAGCCTCTTGGCATCTACCTGCTGGATGCCTGTTGCTCCTCCCTCACCCAATTGCCACCTGAAACCTCTCTGGGCATTGCCAAGCACCCCCTTGGATGAGGCAGGGGGAGGGCAAATGTAAACTCCAGTTAGAAACCACCAATGGACTACAGTTAGGGACCTAGGCTTAATTTTCAGATCCTCCATTTCTTCATCTGTAAAACGGGTGTAAGTATCGGGCATCTCAAAGAGTGTTGGAACACATGTAACGGATAAGGGTGTAAACCACAAACACAGTTCTTGCCCATAGCGAGGACTCATCCAGCATCAGCCTTCCCTACTCTTATTATTTTCATTTGACCGTTGCCCAGGCAGATAACTCCATGCTCTGAACACTTGTATTAGCTTTAACTCTTTCAAATAACTTGAAGGAAAAGGCTATTTTTCTACATGCTCTTATTTCTGATTCCTGCTAATGAGCAACAATTTACAACTCATCATGGAATTTTTTACAGGTGAGTTCAATGTCCCTGAATGCACTTAACCTCACACTGCAAATACTTTGGATATTAGGAAATCGTCAGATATTTGCCTTCTGAAAAAGGGGAGCGGGAGAATGCTCATTGTTTTTTCTCATCTTTAAGTCAGTTTTCAAATGAAACAACAGAATGCTGTGCATCCTATTATCTAATGGTAGAACTGATTTTCAGTTAAAGCAGCCAGGTTTTTGCCATAAATAGTCATGGAGTTGTAAGTTTTCAGCATGACATTACAGGAATTGTTAAGTGCCACACACCAGAGGCTAAAAGGGTCTTAGCTTAAAAATTCACATTAGCATCTAAATTAAAATAAATCATGTCTTCAATGTCAGCCCTAGGTAATCTCCAACCTGTGTGTTAGAATTAGGGGACATGTGGAAGATCAAAAGGGATACGGAAAAGAATTTTTTTATTTTTAATTTTTATTTATTAATTTAAAAGGCAGAGTGATGGGGCCAGGGGGTAGAGGAGGATAGGGAGATTTCCCATTCGTTGGTTCACTCCCCAGATGACCACAACAGCCAGGGCTGGGCCAGCCTGAAGCCAGGAGCCTGGTACTCCATCTGGGCCCAAGTACTCAAGCCATTATCTGTTTCTTCTCTGATGCACTAACAGGAAACTGGATGAAAAGTGAAGCATCTGGGACTCACACTGGCATTCCCATATAGGATGCTGGCATTGCAGGCTTAACCTGCCACACCACAATTATCTTAGTTGTTTCTTTGCCAACTAAGGGCAAGATATGAATAACAGAGTATGGATGGACCACCCACTTGTTAACAAGCCTTTCTCTTTATGTGTGAACCCCACAGTTATGCTTGCCAACAAATGGCATGACTGTGCAGGCAAACATGGCATTACCATGCAAAACAATTTAAAACGTGGAAGTCCTGAGAGTATGTTCATCCAGCTTAAAGGTTGGCAAACTTTTCCTGCAAAGGGTGGGAGAGTAACTATTTAAGATATGTGGGCTGTGTAGTCTCTATTGCAACAATTCAACTCTTCAGCACAAAATAGCCACAAACATGCAAACAAATAAGATGACCATGTTCCAATAAAACTTTATTTACAAAAAGAGGCCAGTGGTTTTATTTGATCCAAAGGCTTTGGCTTGCCCACCCCAATGAATGCCGCCTTCTTGGTATCCCTGGCCTTAGGTATGTATTATCTGCCCTTGTCACTCCTGTCTGACCCATTCTGTGCAAATATCCACAGGGAAATGATAAATACATAGCCGCCTTTTCATTTTCTTATGACTCGACAGAATGATCGAAAAGGCTGCTCATTTTAACAAAATTATCCCAATGTTTTTGCAGACTAAATAAGGCTAGTATGGAGCAGCACATTTAATTTAATTTTCCCCTCCAAAAATAAAAAGCAGTCATATTAAGAAATCCCATCACTCAGCGCTAAGAGGAAACTCCTTCAAATCTTCAGTGCTACAGTAATTACTGGCAAAGAACCCCTGATGAGAGATCCTTGAGAGATGGGAAGTGTACCCAGAGAACTAATAAAAACCCAGTCAATTGCTGTTGGATATCTCTACATAGATGCAGGGAGGCAACAAGGAGAGAGCAGTGTTGCCACTGGCACCCAATTTAAAAGGAAGGTCAGAGGGAGGGATTTCAAGGGGGAGTTTGTGGGGAGTCTTGGGAACACAGAGGGAATCATACTTCCTCATGGGCTCAGGCTTAAGAATAGGGTACACAGTACTACTGCAGGGGCAGAACCGTGCAAGCCAAGACAGCAGCAGAATAAGAGAGGAGGAAATTGTCATAATCTTGAAGTAAACCATGCATACTGAAATAGGTGATTTTTTAAATTATTTCTTCAAATATTTTTAACCTTAAAACCTTTTATTTAAGGTATACAAACTTCATGCAATTCATAAATACAAATTTAGGAACATAGTGATTACTGTGCTTTGAAAAAAAAAAAAGGAAGCAGAGGAAAGAGGGAGAAAGAAGGAGGGAGGGCAACAGGGAGGGATATAAGAAAGCAGCCAGTATGATCTGCTGGAGAGAAAGGTATAGTTTTCATTTACCTCTATATCTCCAGCTTCTAGCACAATACCTGGCACTTTCTAGGTGCCTGGTGAGTATCAGTCAAAGAAAAGAAGTGAACAAGAAAGGAGGGCACTATCATGTAAAAACAAACAAACAAACAAAACCAGTGAGAAACCAGAAAGATCCATGTGTCCACCAAGGCTAAAGGCCAGTTAACTTCTCCTGCGGAGTGCTGGAGAGTAAAGGAAGGAGGGAGCAGTAGCCAAGCAGCCCATGAAGTCCAAGGCAGCATGAAGAAGAATCGGACTCCATCTGTGTGGGAGAATCCTGGGACATCAAGGCGACTCTCCACGTAAGGGGCAGGAATTGTGTGCTGGGTTAAATGAACCCTCACATGGGGGGACTTCAAAGCAGCTCTCTGCGTGGCAGAAGCTGATGTCTGTGGGCCACCATCAGGCAGTGCCCTGTTCTCCATGTGAACAGAAGCACTCTGGTGACATCAGAGCTGCCTGACAGCCACGCAGGAGGAAGCCTTCTGCACTTTCTCCCCAGTGCACCTTCAGGAATATTGCTTGGATGGTTGTGAATTACAACCTCTGTTCTCACAAGAGGTTAGGCAACCCTGAGAGCAGCGAGTTTCTCCAAAGAGCAGCTGTAGGGGAAGCTGTAATCAGTCACCAAGTGCCCCTGACACTTCCCCAGTCTCTTTGTGGCTAGGGTGGGGCTGCGTGGCTGGGGTGTGGCCAGCAGATTTAGCCTGGAAAGGATGCAGTCTGCACTGAGGTTGGCTTGCTCACTCTGCCACGGTGCCCACAGAGGCTACGTGCTCCAAATGCAGAGCTCAAGGACAGAAGCAGGCGGGATCTTGCATCAATATTCAGGGAACAGCCATGAGGGGCTCCCCTGAACCCCTACCAACTGTGATGTAAGGCAGGAATCCCCCACCTTGTTGTTAAGTCCTTGAATTTTCAGGCTTTCCTTGGCACTGTTAGCATCGGCAAGCATGACTTGTCATATGTCATCACCCCACTCTGGCTTTGCTAAATGAAGTCCTCTCAAGGTTTAGCAGAGGTTACTATGTCTGTGTCCCACATCAGAGTAGTTGAGATCAATGCCCTGCTCTGGCTCCTGTCTCTAGCTTCCTGCCAGTGCAAACCCTGGGTGGTGCTGGTGATGGCCCAAGTAGTTGAGTCCCTGCCATCTACTTGGGAGACACAGATTGTGTTCCAGGTTCCTGGCTTCAGGCTGACCTAACTCCAGCTGTTGGGGGTATTTGGGGAGTGAACCAGTAGTCAGAAGATCCCTCTCAAGTAAACAAACAAATAAATATTTCTAAAAGATTCTTTCAGATTCAGGTGATAGAAAACTCAAACTAGCTTAAGGGAAAAAAAAGCACCCAGGCACACGTGGACCCAGAGCTTTAGCAATGTAAGTTGGAATCAAAGTCTTTCCGTCTGTCATCCCTGCCTTGAATGGGTTTCACTTTCATGGTGCACTGAGGCCTGCAGAAGCCCTGGGCTCTTTCTATTTAGTGACAACAGCTACACCTTTCCACTGAAAAATCCAGAGAATGTCAGTCTCTTTTTGGTAGCACCTACAAAAGCCACAGGATTTACTATGATCAGCTAAGGACAGCTCAGATTACCCTGAACTTCAGCTTATCCTTGTGGCTAAAGAATGCAACATCATGGTCACTTGGGCATCAGTCCTCTGTTCTAACTCTGGAGTTGAGGGAGAAGTCTTCCCAGCATGTGTGGACCAAGGCTGGGAAGGCAGAGGTTCCCCACATAGCCACATGCCTGTTGCTAGGAGAAAAGGGAGAATAGCTAGGGAGGTAGAAGTGGCCTCTAATGACACAATGTGGGATGCAGTCACAAGTCTCGTGTTCCTTAGGAGCCCCAGGGTGTCATTCTATAACTCTCCTGGGGACATTTATCCCTTGAAATTTGAAGGGTGGAAAGTTCAATGATGAGATGAAGTTCTTATCTTTAAGACTATGTTCAAGATGGAAGAACAAAAGATACAACATTATTCACAAGAGCAACATCACTATAAACACCAATGCACCCATTTATAGAAATGCAGACAACAAGATTCTTTATAAATTGATGTTTTATTTTGAGATGGGAAAGAGTGGTTGAAATACACAGGCTGTGATTCAGATTGATGTTTCCTCATTGTAGTTATACATCTACCCATCTCTTTACTGTGTGATCCTGTGCACTTGATCTTGTATATTAAGAGTCTACTCTGTCATGTGAGGACAGTGCTCTCATTGTGCAAGGTTGTGGCAAGGCTAGAGAGTAATGTATGGAAAGAGCCTGGCATACGGCCTGCTCCAGAGTACACACTTGATAAACTGTGCCTGTTTTCATCTTTTAGGATCACCACTATTGTGCATCCATGGTATCTGAGCTACATTATAAATCTCAGCAAATAAATTATCTGTTATTGTTAGCTCTATGAATATTTGCAGAATAGGTAAAATAATCAATGAATGAATAGAAGGAAATTGAAGGAAAAGAGAGAGGCATGAAGCAGGGAGGGGGCAACAGATTTCATTCCTTTAACAAATGTTCTTGAGGGACTAACGTGTGCCAGTCATCATGAAGGTTAGATACACTGCTAAAACAGATCTGACCTCTCCCCTTCTGGAGTTTACAACATAGCAAGGAAGAAAGATGACAAGTGATTACACATAAAAATAAAAATATATTCATGCATTAAGATAAATCTCAAGAAACTAAAAGGGATGCAATGTTAGGTAACGATTCATATACCTGGTAGACAGGAAGATCAAAGAAACCTCTCTAAAGAGATGACAATTAAGCCAAGACCAAAAGATTAAATTGTAGCAGTGTTATTAATAGTTCTGATACTATAATTCCTCACTCATGCTAGGATAAAATTGCAAGTACATAATTCAAAAACATCTATAAAATATCTCTACAACAATAATTCTTTTGCATAAAAATTAAGGTCAGTAATATTCATGCATTCAATAAACATTTACTGAGTATCAATGTAAATCGATTCCACCAACTGATGGTTTGGCATCTTGAAATGCATATAAAAAAATGTGTGAACCAACACATATGAAACAATTCTTACAAATATCCACAGAAGAACAAATTTATATGCAAACAGTACAACTCTCTATATTTCTATTACAAACCTTCTGAGTTTGTCTGAACCAAATTCCTTTGCCAACACTAGGGTCATTACTGTCTGTTAATCAATGACAATGAATGATGTCTTTGGTTTGTGCACCTGCTGATTCCCTGCACTAGAACAGAAGCTCTCAAAGGGCAATGCACTGTCTACATGTTTCCCCACTGTATCTCCAGTGCTTACAAGAGCACTTGACACAAGCTAGGCACTCAACAAATTGCTGTTGAATGAATGAATTAATGCACGGATAAATGTGTTTGCATTTCCCCAAATATATTTGCATTACAGACTTGTAATTTCACACTGGGTTTAGTCAATGTTTTTTTAACACACTGACACTTATAATCAAGACTGAATCTTACTTATGCTAACAAATGCTGATTCTCCCTAATACACAGTATTGCTTTTCCCAGCTCTGAACATTAGCTTCTCATTCAATCTTTATGACATATATTTCTGAATAAGTAAATAGGGTCCCATGTGTAGTAGCATCTATTGTGAAACTGATCACTATCATTCTATTTCATTAGGGGCTGGATACAGAGTTAGAAACCTACTGGGAAATAAAGAATTATGAGAAAATGATGCAAATAATTATGAGTAGGACCATTCTCTTATAGAGTACATGAGTCCCTACACAGCTAATGTTCCTGAAAGTATCAAGAAATGGGGAAGGTCAGAAGTAGACTGCATGGTCAACAACCTAAGATAGGGGCTTTTGCAATGGGAAATCTCCTCAAAGCTGAATAGGCAGGCTGAAGTCATTCTGGCAACCAGGACTGCAACCCTGTCTCCTTGTCTGTGCTCAGCAGAACAAAGGAACCATAAGCAGCACCAACCAAGCCATGTAACTGTCATTTATATCTCCTTATTCTTCCCATATACTCTGTGTGATATATTACCCATACCACTAGTTGTTCACATACACACAAGTCAAGGTCTTTCATTGTGTGAGGTCATCAGTCAATGATAACAGATATACTGATGAATTAGTCTCCTCATCACAAATTGAGCAACATTTCCATTCAAGATGATACATGGACCTTTGAAACATAATAATATAGTGTCTCAGTCTTCTAATGCTTCTCTCTGAGTGTACATTTAGACCTTCGTAGATCTGTCTATCCACCCACCCATTCATTCATTAAACACCCAGCATTCATTTTCTACTCTTAGCGACAGGAACATGCTCGTCTTGTACACTGCTGTATTCCTAGCTCAAGGACTTAGGACATAGTAGCAGCTCAGTAAACTCTTGGGATTAAAACTAAGGGAATGTTGGAGGTGGGTAGTGTGTGGTGCCATGGGTTAAGCCTCTGCTTGCGATGCAAGCATCCCATTTTGGAGAGCCAATTCAAGTTCTAGCTGCTCCACTTCTGATCCAGTTCCCTGCTCATGTGCCTGGGAAGGCAGAAGATGGCACATGTACTTGGGCCCCTGCAACCCATGTGGGAGATATGAATGGGGTTCCTGGTGCTTGGCTTCAGCCTAGCCTAGCACTGGATGTTACAGCCATTTGGGGAGTGAACCATAGATGGAAGATTCTCTCTCTCTCTCTCTCTCTCTCTCTGCACTCTGCCTTTCAATCATATAAATCAATCATTTTAAACAGCTTTTAAAAAATAGGTGAATGAGGATGTGGCACGAAGAATCCTAACATGACTTGCACAACTTTCATCCCCTGGTGTGATTCTGGTGATAATGTTACTGCTACTTAACATAGAAAGGGGATATTTTGGTGGATGTGAGGATTAAGATGGGGAGACTGTCTACAGAGATGCAACAGAATCACACAGAAGGGGACAGCTTTCTATAGCTGGGAGCAAAATGGGAATTACCAAATACCAGGAGAATTCAAAGTGGCTTTAGTGACTGTGAAAATGGAGGAAGCCATAAAAGGACCAGAAAGTCGTCCATAGGGCCAGAAGTGGCTGCCAGCCAACAGCCAGCCAGAAAGCAGAGACCCCAGGAACCCAACTCCAGCAGCAGCATGGATAAGCTTTTGGGAGAAAGCCTTTACCCAGTGCTCCAGGAGAGAGTCCCACCCAGCCAGCCACTTTGATTTCAACCCTGTGAGACCCTGAACACAGGACCCAGTGTATCCCACCCGCAGAACTGTGAAATCATACATGAGTGTCCTTTTAAGTCACTTAATTTGTGGTCATTTGTCACATAGCATGAATAATTAGTATGGAGAGAGCGCAAACTGGGGAAGATGGCAGTAGCAGGACCAGAGTAGTATTTTAATTGTTTGAAATTCTTCCAAAAAGCAAATACAGCAACAAAATAATAAAATCAAAGATTTGTGTTGCCCAGAGGGACTCACTGGGAAGCACAGTGAGCCCGTTTAAGTTAGCAGGCACAAGTGGCAGTGCTGCGCATACTCAGAGCAAGTGAGGACAAGAGGCCAGAGTGAGTTCTGAAAGGGGCGGGAGCTCTCTGGATCAATGTGCCCTCAACGCTACAGCCAGAGTTTGCCTCAAGGTCCAGGCCTCACACAGAGGAAAAATCTGGAAAAGAATAAAAATTGAAGCTTCAGATAAGAACGAGAGGATGAGGGGTTAGACTAAGAGCCAGAAAGATCTAAGGAAGCAAACCCCTCTCTTTGTAAACATGGTGTGGAAACCACAGAAGAGGAGCCTCTGGGAGGTGAGAAAAATACTCCTGAACCATATCTCCTTCCCAAAGTTCAGGAAAACGAATTTCATATCAAAATGACAACAGAAAAAATATTGAGGTCAGATCCCTTGCAACACTACAAGAGAAAAGAGAGAGCTAAGAAGCCCAAACATGCTTACAAAGATGAAAACATGCCAGGAAGACGGGCCCTCAAACAGATCAGAACTACAGCCTACTGCATGATATGGTGAAACTACCCAAGACCGGAAAACACAGAGTCAATCAGAATAAACTAAGACACGAAGCAAAAGAACAGAGGAAATATCATTTTAAAAATGAAATCAAAACTAGGAAAAATACAAAGTTAAAATCATGATAAATATGGCCGGCGCCGTGGCTCAATAGGCTAATCCTCTGCCTTGCAGCGCCGGCACACCGGGTTCTAGTCCCGGTCGGGGCACCGATCCTGTCCCGGTTGCCCCTCTTCCAGGCCAGCTCTCTGCTGTGGCCAGGGAGTGCAGTGGAGGATGGCCCAAGTGCTTGGGCCCTGCACCCCATAGGAGACCAGGAGAAGCACCTGGCTCCTGCCATCGGATCAGCGCAGTGCGCCGGCCGCAGCGCGCTACCGCGGCAGCCATTGGAGGGTGAACCAACGGCAAAAGGAAGACCTTTCTCTCTGTCTGTCTCTCTCACTATCCACTCTGCCTGTCAAAAATTAAAAAAAAAAATCATGATAAATATGAGAGAATTAATACAATACAGAATGTAAACCTAACTAAAAGGTTTAAAAGAGATTTTTAAAAATTCAGGAAAAAGTGGCAAATATTGAAGAAATGTACAGAAGAACCAAAAATGAATGGAAAAGGGGACTCTCTAAAGAAGAAAACCAAAACAAGGGAACAGAACACATTCAACAGTAACATAATTTAAGAGAACTCCCCTAAAATTAAAAATCTCCATGTTTTAAACTGCATATTGCAGGACTCACCACACACCTGAGATTACTAACCAGCAATGGCAATCTCCAAAATCTACTCAAAGCAAAAGAAAGGAATACCATTTGGACATTCAGGTAAAGAAGAATTATTTCCAAAGGAAAAAAATGTCTTCAGACTTTGTGACAGCAATAATCAATGCCAGAAGAAAATGGACTACCATACTTAAAATATCCAAATGGAAAGTGAGCCAAGGATTCTATATCCAGCAAAACTGAATACCAAGAACAAAGGGCACAATGATTGCCACAAGTGGGAAATCAAGGTGAAGATCAGGACCCTCAGGGACCAGTATTATAGCACAGCCGATTAAGCCACTGCATGCAATGCAGGCATCTCACAGGGCACTGGTTCATGTACCACTTCCAATCTAGCTCCTCACTAATGCACCTGGGAAACCACAGAGGATGGCCCTGCCAACCATGTGGGAAACCTGGGTGAAGCGCCTGGCTTCTGGCTTCAGCCTGGCCCAGTCCTGCCCATTGCAGCCATCTAGGGAGTGAACCAATAGATGGAAGACCTCTCTCTCTCTCTTTCTCTCTTTCTCTCTCTCTCTCTCTCTCTTTCTCTCTTTCTTTCTCTCTTTCTCTCTCTTTGTATGCATGTGTTTGTGTGTGTGTGTGTCCATCTCTTGATGTAACTCTACCTTTGAAATAAGTAAATACATCTTTAAAAACAAAGGCAGGGACCCCATGAATTGCAGACTTCAAATGGGAATAGCCAAAGCCTATCAGACTTCAGCATCCTGTCTGCAGGATACAGGAAGCAACCTGAAAAAGCTCTCACTGGCAGAAATGTGATAATAACTTTCATGGTTCAAAATCTATCACGTATCTCCTAATGCTACAATGACATTAATAGGAATATCAATAATAATAGAACAAAAGGGTTGGCCTCCTATGGGAGAAGCAGAGATCTGATTCCATATTTAAAAACTGATAACGAATCGAGCCTTCATCTGCCTTTCCTTATGAACCTCCAGGAAGTCAAATGGAAGACAAGGCAAAGCATACTTAAAAAGCATTGATTTGGGCCGGCGCTGCGGCTCACTAGGCTAATCCTCTGCCTTGTGGCGCCGGCACACCGGGTTCTAGTCCCGGTCAGGGCGCCGGATTCTGTCCCGGTTGCCCCTCTTCCAGGCCAGCTCTCTGCTATGGCCCGGGAGTGCAGTGGAGGATGGCCCAAGTCCTTGGGCCCTGCACCCCATGGGAGACCAGGAGAAGCACCTGGCTCCTGCCTTCGGATCAGCGCGGTGCGCCGGCTGCAGCGCGCCGGCCGCGGTGGCCATTGGAGGGTGAACCAACAGCAAAAAGGAAGACCTTTCTCTCTGTCACTCTCTCTCTCACTGTCCACTCTGCCTGTAAAAAAAAAAAAAAAAAAAAAAAAAAAGGCATTGATTTGATCAAATACATCAACGTTTCGCAGTCAGAATCAGTCCACTCTGCCACTGTAGTGTGAAAGTGGCCATAAACAATAGGTAAATGAATGCATGCGACTGTGTGCCAATAACACTTCTTTCACAAAAACGAGTGTTGGGCCGATTCCTGGTCAAGAGCATGGTTATTCTGGGAGGACACAAGTGAAAGGGGATCAGGATGAACTACAGGAAGGGGTTTCTGAGATAGCCAGCAGAGTTCTGCTACTTGAGGTGAGTGATGACTTATTCTAGGGATGTCCAGCTTACAATCTGCCTAAGCTATATAATTCTTTCAATATCTGTGCTTTATTTTCAAACAAAAGGGTAAAATCAAGTGATTTGTAAAGAAAGTGAATAACGATATGCTGCTATTCAGTTTTCCTATGCACAATAACTTCACTGTCCCTTCATGCTTTGTCCTCAAAGAAGCTGAGTGAGTCATGGAAAGGGTGGCCTACAGCAACAGTCTAGGCAGTGCCAGGACTCCATTGCTAGCCTGTCTGGTCCATTTCAGGTGTCAACTTGGCTGGGCCATGGTATCCTGATATTTGGCCAAACACTGGCTTAAGTGTCTCTGTGAAGGTATGTTTAGGATGAGCTAAACATTTAAGTCGCTAGACTTTGAGGAAAGCAGATGGCCTTCCACAATGTGGTAGTCTCAATCCCATCACTGAAGGTCATAGGGAAAGATGACTGAAGCTCACTGACAAGGAGGGAATTGTGATTCCAACTTGAGTGGCTACATCAGCGCTACCCTGGATCTCCAGCTGACTGGCCTGCTCTGCAAACTTTGGGTTAGCCAGCTCCACAATTGTGTGAGCCAACTCCTCAAGACTTCTCTCTCACTCTCTCTTGCTCTCCTATTGGTTTTATTTCTCTGTAACACTACATATATGAAGTACTTCAAAAAGTTCATGGATAAATTGAATTAAGAGTAAGTTTACTTTAATGCATAAAAATTGAAAGCCATGCCTGCTTTTTTTTCATAATATGTATCCTCCATGAAATTTTTGAAGACCATTTATGTACATGGATTTCAAATTTTTTTTGCAGTAAACTTATCTTTTAATTCCATTTTCCAAACTTTTTGAAGTACCATTAAATATGTGTAAATATATTTTCTCTGTGTGCATGTACATACATGCATACACATAGATATGCATATATACATGCACACACACACACAAGCACCCTATTGGTTTTTTGAAGACCCCTAATACACTAATGTGTTTTTTTTTCAACTTTTATTTAATAAATATAAATTTCCAAAGTACAACTTTTAGATAACCTCCCTCCCACCCGCAACCATCCCATCTCCCACACTCTCTCCTATCCCATTCTTCATGAAGATTCATTTTCAATTATCTTTATATACAGAAGATCAAGTCAGTATATACTAAGTAAAGATTTCAACAAACTGGTTTACTTGAAGAACCCTAATACACTAATGTGTAACCCTGAACAAGTTTCCCACCATTTCTGTGGTCCAAATGCTTCACTAGTCAATTTGCTCAATAACTGTAGCAAATAAAAAAAATATCTAACTACTTACCCAATATATTGAGAAAGGTTTTTCCTAAGCAGAGCACAGAGCCTTCCTGGGAGACTGCCATTTGGCTTTTACCCCCTTGTTCTGGCCTCATAAAAAGGATGCCTGGGAGAGCAGCAGCCACCTCATGATCATGAAGATGAAAACCACATGCTGGGGATCGTGGCTAAGCAAAGGAGCCTAGGTCCCTGGTGTTATCACTTAGCCATCACACCTGGTTGGGAGAAAACTGCTCAGTTGCACCAGAAAAGCTGCTATGGTTCAAGCTAATAAATCTAAGTGTAACCTTCACCTTCAGAGTCAAGCACAAGACAGCAAACAAAATAATGAGCTAGTATTTTTCAGTTACAAGAAAATCCAGAACATAGAAAGTACTCAATCAAGATTGCAGTTATTCTCTCTCTCTCTCTATTTCTGCCTGCCTTTCAAATAAATAAATCAATCTTAAAAAAAAAAAAAAAAGAGTGCAGTTATCATTGTACCCTGCTTCCATGCTGATCTCAGTGTGGATGCAGCAACAGCTGTGGACCATGACACCCTCAGACCCAGGTCCAAAGGAAGAAAACTTCATCTCTCCCTCTCCATCTCCCAACAAAAGTCCTACCTTGGCTCTCGAGGCCATGAGAGATGCTGATTTAATTTAGGCCAAGTTGGACTCAGGTCTGGTGTTGAGGACTGGTATTTCGGTTGCCCAATTTAGTAAATAAAACTATGGGATGCATAGGCAAATTAGAATTTCAGGTAAGCAATGAATCTATGAATTGTTTTCAAAGTGACATATTCCATGCAATGTTGGGAATATTTGTTTTCCTGAAACTGTTATGTAACTGATGTCCTATATTTTATCTAACAACCCTAGCTGGGGCCCATGACACCCAAATAGTTGTGCTGAGAGGGTGGTAGGGACAATGATTTGGTAGTAGAGCCCCAGTGTTACTTCTGGAGCTGTGCTACCAAAAACAGGTGAACATTGGGGTGGCAAAATACATACACACACGCAGACACGCACACAAAGAGATAAATAAAACAACCGTAGATATCTGCAACCAAAAGGTATGGGGAGATGGTACAGCTCTGAGAAATGCAATATTTATAGCATGAGGAAAAAAATCCTACTCGTACATAAGCTAATGGTAATCCAACCACACTAATGCTTTTGACAGACAGAAAACTTCTATTTTTTTCCCTCTAGTCATTCAGTTGCTGGATGAAATCCCCAATAAGACATAAAGGAAATCACAGCCAGAGTATGAAGATTCAGAAAGAATATAATTATGTGATAGGTGTATGTGTGTGCTGTAAGATTGCACATATCTATCTCTTTCTTAAAAATAGATTGCATAAAGAAAATCTCTGATTTCATTGAAAACAATAATTATGTCAGTTATACTAAGAAAAGGATTATAATACCCAGAATTTGGAATAGTTGGTAACTCAGTCTAGTATTCTGCATATTTGTTGCAAATTTGGATATGCTGGTATGGTATATACTAATGTGTATCTGTGTTTGAATACATGAACACACATACACATATTTATATACATGTATATGCATGTGTATATATATATGTGTGTGTGTATATTATATGTATACAATTATATATATATAATTATATATACATATATATATATAATTTCTCCTGAGTCTTAGCCTGTGGTCTACTTAGATCTTGCAAAAGTCCACTGTGGAGACATGATTGGAATTAATATTATGTGAATTTCAATGGTCTTAAATTGGGCAGCTTTTAGAATCCCAAGACTCAAGTCCTCTGATTTTATATAACTGACAACTTTTCAAAAGCATTTTAGCCAGGCAGACTCTGCAACAATTAAATAAGAACAAAAGGCTTCTAGTGCTGACTTTATTGCAAATACATATAGGATGTACAGTTAATTCTCTCCCTTTACAAATTCTACAAACAGCCTACACTGTAGCCTCAATTCTATCACCCTCTGTGCAAACTCAAGCCTTGTGATAATAGAGGAATTGGATTTGGGTTTTTACAAAGAAGGATATTCCAAATTGAACAAAGGATTTTGATACATGACAACAGAAAATTGTTTTTGTTTCCCATAGAAACGATGAAGAATCAGTTTTTAAAGCCATTGGCATTGAGTGAGAAATGCTACATTCATTCATTCACTCATTCCCCTTTCCTTCATCCATCCAGTGTTAGTTGAGCCCACATTTTGTGCCAACTTGAGGCAATGGGGACACAGGAAGGACTAGGACACATTGTCCCACTTCCTGGAAAGAGACTCCCATGATGGGTCACTGGGATGGCACTGCTTCTACAATCCATGAAGGGCTACTTGTGTTTTGCTAAAATGGGCTATATGCTCACTTTTGATTTTTAGTTTTGATGCATATCACCAAATGGCAAGACAACTATCATGAGCTGCATGAGCCAGAAACAACTCAAAAGAATATTTTCTGTGAAATAAAACATTAGAAAATAAAATTCAAACAGGAAAAAATAGCAAGCAGCATTTATCCAACAATGCATCTTTTCATTTAATCTTACTGTTGAAGAAATTTGTCCTAAACTCTTGGTCCCAAAATGAGGTAAGTGGCTGTGGCATATTTTGAGCTTCAAAATGTTGAAATTTCTGTTACATATCATATTTAGCGCATGTTCTACCTGTAGCAAAACTGTTACATTTAATAAAAAGATTCTTTGTATTCTTGGGGAAAATTTATGAAGCCTCACATACACAAAGGGACTTCAAAAAATGCAAGGAAATGTGATTAAAATCTAAGTTTATTTTGATGCAGAGTATATTGAAATCTATGCATAAGTTGTTCATAATACACATTTGTTTTGAACTTTTCAAAGATCTTTTGTATGCAAGGATTTTAACATTTTTCTGCACCAAAATAAACTTATCTTTGAATTCCATTGAGCAATTGAGCAGGCTGCTCTGACTGGCAGCACTAGGGACATATGAGAGAGAGAGAGAGAAAGAGACAGAGACAGAGAGACAAAGAGGGGGAGAGGGGGGGGGAGGGAAGGAGGGAGGGAGGAAAGGAGGGAAGGAGGGGGAGAGAGAGAGGGAGGGAGGGAGGGAGAGAGAGGTGTTCCATATTCAGTGCCTGAAAAGCTCATTTCTTTGAACACCAATTGATTTGTCAAAAACCAAGTCACATTATAAAGAGATGACAAAATTCACATTATAGACATCACTTACTCTGGAATGATAAATCATCCAATTGAAGCAACATGGATAATTAGACTGCTTATATTTGTGAGTATGGCACAGTCTTTTTGTTTTCCTTAACTCTTCTTCACCTTCCTTATTTTTAATCCCCATCTTCCCACAGTCAGTCCATTCCCTAACTCCATATACATGTACAGGAATCATATGAATCTAATTTAATTTATAGAATAATGCAGTTCTTTGCTACTCTAGAATAATCTGCAGGTCAGCAGCAAGGGTCTTCCCTGGTAGCTTGTAAGAAATAGGGAAAATCCTTTGAGGCATAGAAATGAGCAATGATGGTTTGGAACAGACCCCAAAGTCCAGAAAACAAAAGCTAAAATAGATAAATGAAATTTCAGGGGCAAGCATTTGGGCATTCCATCAAACTAAAGAGTTTCTGTATAGCAAAGGAAGTAATCAAGAGAATAATGAGGTAACCCACAGAATGGCAAGAAATTTTTCAAATTATATATCTGAAAGGGGGTTAATAATCAGAATATATAAGTAACTCAATTCAATAGCAAAAGAAAAATCCAACTTAAAAATGGACAGTAGATCCAAATAGATAATTCTTCACTTTAATTTCTATTTATTTATTAAAAAGACAGAGACAGAAGGATCAGATGAGATCAGGCACATTCAGGGTGGTGTGGCCATAGATGACAGAAGGATCTTCCATCTGTTGGTCCATTCCCCAAATGCCCACAACATCTAAGGATGGGACAAGCAAAGGCTAGGGGTCTGGAAATCAGTGACCCAACTACTTAAACCATCACCTGCCTGCCTTCCTGGGTGCATATCAGCAGGAAGCTGGAATTGGAAGCAGAGCCAAGAGTTCAACCCAGAAACTCCAAAATGGGATACAGGCAACCCAAGTAGCAACTTAACTACTGTACCAAACACCAACAGATACATGAAAAATGGCTTACCATTACCAATCATTGTGGAATTGCAAATCAAAATCACAATGAAATCTTACCTGACTTTAGCTGGATTTGCTATCATCAAAAAGATAATAATAATAATAATAATAACAAATGCTGGTGAGGATGTGGAGAAAAGAGAACCCTTGCACACTGTTGGTGTAAATCTAAGTTGGTACAGACACTGCAGAAAACAGCATGGAGGTTCCTCAAAAAACTCAAAAAAGCACAATTACCAAGTGATCCAGCAATCCCACTGCTGGATACATATGCAAGGAAAACGAAATCAGTCTCTTGAAGAGACGCCTGCACTCCTGTTTATTGCAGCACTATTTGCAACAGCCAAGAAATGGAAACAACCTAAGTGTCCACCCATTAATGAATGGATAAGGGAAATGTGGTATATTATGGAATATTACTCAGGCAAAAAAAATTAACGAAGTCTTGTCTTTGGCAACAACATGGATGGAACTGGAGGTCATTATGTCAGGTAAAATAAGGCAAGCACAGAGACAAGTACAGCACAAACTCATCCACATGTGGAGCCTAAAGTAGGGTGATCTCATAGAAGCTCCAAGTATGATGGTGATTATCAGAAGCTGAGAAAAACAGCTGTGGGAGGGATGGCAAAAGGTTGATCAGTCAGTAGCTAGTGACAGTGAGACATAAGCTAGCAGTTCTGGGGTTCTAATACACTATGGTGTGACAATGGACAATGTTAATGCACTGCATATTTCTTTGTAGGAAATAAAACTAGAAGAAAGGATTCTAAATGTTTTCACAAGCTCTTTAGGTTTCATTGTATTTTCACCATAAAGAATTAAATGTTTGAGGAGACAGCTGTATTTATCCTGACTGGACATTACCCAGGTATAAACGCATTGAAACATCATACAGTAGCCCACAAATAAGTACAATTGTTATGTGCCTGTTAGAAAAAGCTTCTTTGAAAAAGAAATGCAGAACCTCAGGCCCAACCCCTGACCTACTGAATCACAAGATCCCAGGTGACTCGTGTGTACATTAAAGTTTGAGAAGCCCTGCCGAAAACCTTCTCTTCATTCATCCAAGACAGAAAATTGATTTTTTAAAAAAAAAAGAATAACAAAATAAGCAACCAACCTACAGACAGGACCTGTACTAACCTGCATTGACAAAAGGCAGGAAATAAAAAAGGAAGGTGGGTGGGGGTGGGCAGGGAGGGAGAGGGGGAGGGAGGAGAACAAAGGGGCTAATTATTTAGTAATCTGGAAATGTAGACCTTTATTTCAACACACACTGTGAACATATCCTTCTCCTATTCTCATTTTAAGCTCCAGTGTTTGCTATTTCCTACAAAAAGGGGCTAAAAGCCAGAGCACCATACATTGTGTATAGGTGAGATTTTAATATGCTACAGAACCCCCAGTGCCTAATGAAAGCCTTTTAAGTAAATCTCATGAAGCTCTAATCTCGAAGAGCCTCCCATGTACTTCTCTGCTGTTCTTATTTAATTTTTAATAAGAACAATTCCACGCAGCTCGAACGCACGGCTCAATTAAGAAATATTCCTACCAGGCATCTTTGAAACACTGCAACATTCTCCTCATTCTGTTTCCTGATGACCCTCGATTTAGTCGTGTTGAGAGGTTTTGTGGGCAGGATGGGGGGAAATGCAGCTTATTTTTTAATTGCAAGTTCAATTTCACACTGCTCTTCATGAGATGGCAGGCCAGTTTTCAAAGACTGAAACACTACTCTTGTCTCTGCTGCCAGAAGGCTACAGTGGAATAACTTAGTATCGTATTTTGAAATTTCAAGTGGCATCTTTGATCTGACTCCTTAGGCATTAGATGCCCTTGAAATTATATCGAGGTCATGAGAAGTAATTTTAAAAGAAACAATTGTGTCTGAATCATAGAATCTGAACCACAAGTATTCTAAAGTAATCTAAACTTAACTCTCTTATAATGCTGCACAGTTTATAAAAGAAATATTGTTTAGTTCTTCCTGGTAAAATTTACCTTGCACTAATGTATCCTTTCCAGAGAACAGCCTCAAGATTTAAATCTAGCCACAAATTTTCACTGGATGCTCCTATTTTTTCTAGCTGAGAATTCATGTTTACACCTATATCTGTAAGTCTAATACATCAAAATGCCCACATGTATACATGCGTATAAAATACAAGTCAGTGTACATGACAAAAATCACCACCACAGTACTGTCTCTGTTGGTTAATTTCAGAAGCACAAAAGCATAATTGCAAAGGTACAAAATTACACATTCGCATTTATTTGCAACCCATCCATTGCCTAAAATGTAAGGAAGCTCACTAAATTCAGTAAAATAGAAGGGCACTTCAAAAAGTGCATGGAAAATGGAAGGAAAAGATAATGTGGTTTTTCCATGAATGTTTCAAATCCCCTCATATAAATGGGACAATTAAATATAGAATTGTGAGGAGAAAAGAAGGCTAAAATAAAAAGAGGACAAATATCATCATTGCATCAGGGCTGCAACAACAATGATCACTGATGTTGACTTTGCCTGGCAGAGGTCAGAAAGAAGACCACACAGAATTGTGTGTCTCACACTTATAGTAGGAGAAAAGACACAAGCACACCAGAGGAAGACTTTCCACAGCCCCAGATCACTCTCACATGAGTTGGTATTTTGGAAACCTCAAGCCATCCAATAGCTAATGTCTCCAACTTTACCCACGTGAAGGATAAAACACAGTGACATGCATTTCTGTTTGAATAATCTTTATTATACAGTGGGACTTCAAAATGTTTCCAGAAAATGTGTGCAGTGAAAAAATATGCATTGGTTTCAAATTTTTACACCCAAATAAACATCCTTGAATCCTTTTTTCCATGAGGGGTTTGAAGTCCCCTTGTAAGGACACCAAGAAGGAGGTTCTGCAGGTCGGTGATGTAATTCCGCAAGGAGGCTGACCCATCCAAGAGGGAGACCCACAAATCCTAGAGACAGTGCCCAGGATTTGCTCGAAAGAACTTCAGGTTTGTTCCAGCACTTGGACAAACAAGGTACAAACACAGGCCCCAGTTTCCAGAGGCATACACCATGCAAAGATAAGCTAGGAGTAAGTTTTATCAAACCATAAGATAATTTTCCACATGCTACTCCTTTTCCCTCACCACTTAATTTTTTTTAAAAGATTTATTTATCTATTTGAAAGTCAGAGTTACACACAGAGAGGAGAGGCAGAGAGAGAGAGAGAGAGAGAGAGAGAGAGA